>NW_025333577.1:2867500-3170619 GCF_019186645.2 Phyllostomus hastatus
GGAGTAAGCTTGTGGCTGGCTTGTCCCTCATTTACACCAGAGTGGCTGAAGGATAAGACAGTCTCACACTAAGGACTACAAGCTGAAACAAGGAGCCAAGGCCTAGGTGACATTGGTGGGCAGCTTAACCAGTAACAGGAACCAGCTACTTACATTCAGTTCTGTGGGAATGGTATTTGTTACTTCCATTAGTTGGATTTTCAATTGTTTACAACCAAACACATACTATGGGATACAGGGTACAAAAGTATGGACTGGATTACTCCAAACCTGACTTAGTGGTTTGTCCAGCATTCTGTGGACTTCCCACATTCCTGAGACAGAACATTCTCTGGAAACTGATTGTGGTTTGACTCCAATCAGAGCTCAGATTCTTCACGTTCCCCCATGTGCTATGTCAAGTCTGGATGATCTTAGGTTGATCTGATCTTTGATGTTGGGGAGAACAGGCAAAGAGTAAATGTATAGCAGCAATAAATAGACTCAAAAGCCTATTTTCTGGGAAAATTATGATACAGTAAAATGCTCAATAATTAATTCCTGTTTTTTCAACCTGAAATTCTCGAGTTCTGAGGAGTATCTTCTTTTTTCAAAGGAATTTTAATTTTTTTCAAGTTTTTTCTTTTTACCAGTTTTCTTTTCTTTAAAAAAATATTTTATTTCTTTTTTCTTTTCAAGAGAAGGAAAGGAAGGGAGAACAGGGAGAGAAAGATTGATGTGTGAAAGAAACATCAATTGCTTGCCTCTTGCATGCCCTGAGCTGGGGATCCAGCCCACAATCCAGGCTTGAGCCCTGACAGGGAATCAAACTGGTGATCTTTTGGTTTGCAGGATGATGCTCATCCCCCTAAGCCACACCAGCCAGGGCTTAAATGACTTTTAAACATGTGTTCCCCTTCACGTGGAAAAATTTGAGATGATCTGGGTGATGAAATAAGAAGAGAGAATAGTGAGTGGTGATCAAATTGCAGGTTCATGATTCAGTCACATGGCTGGTTTATGACTCAACTGAATGCCACCCATTGCCATAGTGATTTGGCTGATATACGGTTTAATATTCTTAATTACATGTTACTTAAGTTATATGAGTAATGCACTATTGATTATAGAAAGCATATGAAGAATGTTAATATACAGGGTCTGGCAAAAGGCCTGCTTGAGTGTTTTTGGTAGGGTAATAATATGGGTGTAATACTTTATAGTTTTAATTTGAACATTTTACCTAAAGCATTATATGGTGTGCTTGAGTGTGCTATTGTCATATTATAGAATTATGTGCTTATGACTTTGTAATAAAAGGGCATTATTTGTATATTTTGACAATTCAGTATCCCAATAAGCGTACGCCTAACTATGTGGAACAAATTAAGGAAGGAAAAGTACAAGTTAAACTTTTCAATTAAACAATATCACCGATACTCCATCCATATTCATATATGATCCATAATGCTTTTTCTACAATTCTAAGTTCTGAAAACTTTTTGCATGAAAGTTTCTTCCTATATTATACCTCAGCAAAATTTACCTGAACTAACAAGGATATCTACACTTTTTTTTCTCTAACGTGGCATGACTCTTCATATATTTTGCTACAGATATACTCAAGTGTTTGATGGCCAGAGACTGCCCAGACCTGTTGGAATGTATTGTACCTACTGAGTGATGTATGCACCTTACAATCCTGCTAAAATCCAAACACTTGAGAATTCCAAAATACTTCTAGCCCTGAAGGCTTTCAAAAGGGGATTGGGGCCCTGTGTGCAAAGAGGATGCATAACATTTTTGACATTTTATATGCATAATAGCTGATACTTATTCAGAAGTGCTTTTTTAATAGAATCAAATTATTGTAAATTAAATAACATGATTAATTTGCTAAATGCAAAAAAAGAACATGCAACTGATTATTAAAATTTGTACTAAAGTAGCTTTCATTAATCAATCTTTTTTTAAACAGATTTTATTTATTTATTTTTAGACAGAAGAGAAGAGAGAGAGAAAGAGAAGAGAAACATCAATGTGTGGTTATCTTTTATACACTCCTCACCAGGGATCTGGTCTGCAACCCAGGCATGTGTTCTGACTGGGAACTGAACTGGCAACCCTTTGGTTCGCAGGCCAGTGCCCAGTCCACTGAGCCACATCAGCCGGCGAATCAATCTTCATTAATATATTTTAAATCACCTTTTAGCCTAAAATCATGTTTTTATTCTAGACTATACAAACAGAAAGAAATAAGTAAAAGAACTTCCAAGGGAGTTAGCTTCCTTAAGATGTTAAAGGCCTCCATTAAATATGATGGTGGACCACTAAAGATATATCCAGACACATCCAAAGCAAAACAATATGAAAAATATGACTAATTAACATGGCTCTGTCACACTACCTAGGGCTATACAACATCAATTATTTTAAGTCACAATATGGAAAATGAAGAAGCCAAATTACTTATGGAATGGAAATGGTATTTTATCTGTAATAGCAAAAAAAAAAAAAAAATCCAAAGAAGTGCTGTTAGGATGAATAAAAGACATCTGCATTCTCTCTCAGTAAATACTTCTATGCAAAAACTGGCAGGCTTACTGGCTAACTGCAATAAATAAGATGAACAATGCACAGTCTGCAAGTGGATGTTCTCCACAATGGCCATGAAACAATAAATCCTGGAACATGTCTAGAAAGCAGTGTACAAGAGGACCCATAAGGAGGCATAGGGCTGCTGAGACACGTGAGGAAACCCAAGTTAGAAGAGACTACACCAGGTCCTGGGCCTGAGGAGCAGCCCTAAGTACCAAGGAGGAAAGGGAACATCAGAGCATGGGTCCTGGAACCTGAAGTAGATGAGAGAACACCAGATACTGGAGTCTGTGGAAGGCAAGACAATACTTCATCCTGGCCTCTCAAGATAGAAGAGATCACCCTGGGCCCAAGGAAGAACACATACCATGCCCAGTAAGTGACAGTCTTGTTCAATTCTTAGACATGGACATCTTGGCAAACAGAAGATGACACTGGGTAGAGGAACCTGACCATCCTACTCCTACACTCTGACAGATTCTTTACTTAACCAAACTTTACGCAGGTTTCTCTGAACCCTTTCCCCAACAAGGTTCATCTGTGTACTAGAATCATGCTAAGTCAACTGATCAAGAATTCCCAACCCTTACCCCGACTGGTATGGTTTAGTGGATCGAGAACGGCCTGTGCACCACAGGATCGCCAGTTCCATTCCTAGTCAGGGTACATGCCTGGGTTGCAGGCCAGGTCCTCAGAAGGGGGCGTGCAAGAGGCAAGCACATACTGACCTTTCTCTCCCTCTTTCTCCCTCCCTTCCCCTGTCTAAAAATAAAATTAAAAAAAAAAAAAAAAGAATCCCCTACCCTTGATAGCTAACCAAAATCCTCATCCTCACTATCTGTCCTAGGTATTCCAGTCACTCTGGTTCCCTCCAGCCAGAATCCCCTCAACTTCCCCAAAATACTTGGGTCTCTTCTTTGTAATTTTATATCCTCCAATATCCTGCCCCGCCCCCTCCCAATCCAAGTCGCTCCTTGTGATAGACCCCTACTTGACCTGGTTGTATTCAACATTAAGCCCAGTTCTATCATAGAATCTCTTCCCTTCTCAATATTTTTATTGAATAAAATCTATTTTCACCGCTTTAACTTCTGTCCAGCTATGGTTTGTCTTTGACAACACCCACCCCTCCCCAACCCCGATGCCTAGGTCACAATTAACCCAGGCCTTCTCTCCGCAACACAACTAGACTTTTAAGCCTGTCCCTCCTCCCCTCACAAGGCTTGGAGGACACACTTCCGAAAAACCCTGCTGGGCTTTCTCTCAGAAGACGTCAGGAGGATTTTAGTCCTGATATAGCACACTTGCTGACCTCCCAGTCCCGCCCTTTTTGTCAATAATACAAGTGGAGGCACATTAGCACCCCACCTCCACCCCGCCCCAGTCCATTCCCTCACTCTCTTCCAGGAACTTTGGAGGACGTTACCACCGCCCTCACTTTCTGCCCGCCCCTGCTCCAATCCTAGTAACTTGGTGGATATTAACCCTGCCTCCTCCTAAAGGCTGACGGATAGCCACGCCCCCAATACTTCCGGCTCTGGACGCCCTTCTTTCCAAAGGACGTCAAAACCAGTCCTGTCCCCCGCCAACCAAATCTAACCCACCCAGCACTTCCGGCACACCCTTCTACCCGCTGCTTTCCTTCCCCCAACTTCCGGCTTGCCCTAGGCCTGGACACCCTCCTGCCTGAGCATTACTGTTTTCCGACAGGCGTCACCACCCACGAAAGGGTTATGGCTTTGCGGCCTGGCATGCCCCAACCGAGGCCTCCCTGCCTGGCTGGACAGCGGAGGAACATGGGTGAGACCCCTCTTCCTCTGGCTTCGCCTGTCGCCCAGAGCTGGATAGAAAAGATGGCCGCCACCTGGGAGCCGTTGGGCGCCGATCTCCGTGGGGGTGCCTGGGAGTTGTAGTCCGAGTGGGCGCGGTGACGCACCTCGTCGCGGAGAGACGGGCGCCATTGTGCGCCGTGCGCCGGTGAGTACGGCGCGAAACCTCCGGCCGTCGGGGTCTGTGCGGTTCCTGCCTTGCCTGCCTTCCTCCCGCCGCGGGGCTGGGTAGGGCGCAGTGGTTGGTGACAGGGACACAGAAAAAAGACATTCTTTCCTTCTGTGGGCGTAGGCTGGCCAAACCCCCCAAACATGGGAGGACTAAGGACCGGAGTGAAATCTCACTGGACGAGGAACGTGGGAGGGAATCTCGTGTAGCTTCTGTAAAAGGGCATCTAGGTTTCTGGGAGGAGGTGGAGACTACTCAGTCAGGACGTTTTTCGGACGGGGGTGGGGTGGATTGGTCAGTTCCCGTTGACAGGTCGGCTTCCGGGCAGAGGAGGGAGGAGTCTAGGTGTAGGCCTCACTCCCTTCCCCCCCACCTTCCAAATTCCCTCCTCTCAGGACTTTGTTCATTCATACAAGACCCATCGAAGAGGAAAGTATGGCCTCCGGGCTTCCAACGGCCTGGTTCTATGTGAGTAGAGTCCTCTGAGTTTTAGTGCACCCCTGGGTCTGGGGCGTGGGTGGCCAGATGGTGGTGGGAAGCCACCCTCCCATAGATGCCCCCCAGGCCCTAGAGCCTCGGCGAAGGGATGGGGGGGGGCAAGAGAGACCCTGATGGGTGGGCAAGCCGCAGGTTGCTTAGCCTTCCGAGGGAGTGGTTACCGTAGAGACCATTGCAGGGGATTCTAATTTACTGGTTTTTAAAAAATTTTGTTAACTCTTCATCCGAGGATATGTTTATTGACTTTAGAGAGAAGGGAAGAAAGAGAAAGAGGGAAACATCGATGTGAGTCTCCTATGCTCACCAATCCAAACTGAACCCCAAACCTGAGCATGTGCCCTTACCAGGAATCAAACCCGCGACCTTGCGGTTTATGGAAGCCACACTGGCTGGGGCAGATTCTAATTTATCAAACCTGGGGGAGACTGACAGGTCTGAGCAGGGATCATATTTAAATTTCAACAGCTATCCTGGTGTCAAAGTTAGGGGTGACATGAACTCAGCCACTAGGAGAAAATGTGGATCTTTGGCAGGTGAAGAAAGTAGAAGCAGCACAGGCAGTGGGCAGGGGCTAAAACCTCCGGTGTGATGATTCAGCTTATGGAATCCCCTAGGAGGACAGGTGCACACTGACATAAGTGTTACAATCCCAAAGTTAATATGTAATAGGGAGGTTTTCATGAAATGAAGCACCCTCTTCAGCCTCACATGATGTTCTTCTTGCTGTGACCTGAATAGGGTCAAGCTTAGGTTTGCTCAGTGTCAGACAAACTCAGGAACATATTATGAGACCCCTGGAATGCTTTCAGGTCACCTTGTAGACTGTGGCTTGATGTTCTCAGTCACCTGCGTCCTGTCAGTGTGAGTGATAATAGGCACTGGCTGAACAGGAACCTGTGGGTTTTAGGAACCAGTGACCTTTGAAGATGTGACTTTGGGTTTTGACCCAGAGGAGTGGGGACTGCTGGACCTTGAACACAAGTCCCTGTACAGAGAGGTGATACTGGAGAACTACAGAAACCTGGTCTCAGTGGGTAAGGCTGGCCTCTGTGTCAATAAAGATTTGTGCTTTGCTGCCTTTATGTGGTGCCGCTGAACTGTGTGTCTGCTTGGGCTCAGGCTGCAGGGATCAGAGTACAAGGGTCAAGGCCCTGGAGCTTGAGGGAGAGGGCTTTACTTTGTACCCATGGGAAAAGGGTACCTTCGCATATAACTTCTGGAGCTTCATCTAGTCCACCCCTCAGAGGCCTTTAATACCAGGGAGGTGGTCACAAGAATCCCAGAGGACATGGTGTCAGTATCCAACAGCCCAGGAGTATCATCACAGACCCTGATCCCTTCCATCTCTTTGTGGTTGGTGTGAACTTTTCCATTCTTAGGTTAGTAACTGCATCATTGTGGCTCCAAGCATCACATCCTTGTTAAATGCAGAAAGAAGGAATGGGAGGGGGCAGCTGTCAAGCCTAGTGCTGTTTTCACAGCTGTCACATTTAGCAAAAAAGGAAAAACCCTATGGCCTCTGCTGACATGTTTCCCTTTGTAACTTGCTGGCCAGAACTGGGTCCTACTGCCACCTTTATTAAATGGTAAGGGAGTCCAGGAGAACAAAGGTGTTGTGGGGGTTATCATCACTGCCCTAGACCAGAGGTGTTCCCCTAGGGGACAACAGCATGTGCCATGACAGGAAAGCATTTTTTTCCGAACACAGACCCCCCCAAGCCCTGTCTTTTTTCCCTTGGGCAGAACATCAGCTTTCCAAGCCAGATGTGGTATCTCAGTTAGAGGAGGAGGAAGAACTCTTGCCGGTGGAGAGAGGAATTCCTCAAGACACTTTTTCAGGTGAGAACCAGGCACACGGGAATCTAGCAGGGAATGGGTTGACTGGTTGGTCAAGGATTGGTGTCTTAAACAGAGAAGGTGGAAGAGGAAACCCCAGGTGGGGTACTGTGATGAGTGGCTGCAGACACACTGATTAAGCCCCACAGTTTCCTTTGGCCTCAGGGTTGCAGGTGTACTTCTTGGATGAACATGAACCTGTTGCTGGTGATACATTGGCAGTAGGGGTTCTCACACTCTGCTTCACTCATTGTCGACTGCCCTCCCCTCATATAATCACCACTAACAGGTGTGTGTCTCTGACCACACTTTTTTAAATATGTTTACGTGTGCATATACAAATACACTGTCCCTGACATAACAATAATTCAATTTAATGACCTTTGACTTTATGGTGGTGCAAAAGCAATACCCATACAACCATTCTGTTTTTCACTTTCAGTAAAATATTGAAAATACATGAGATACTCAACACCATTATCAAGCGGGCTTTGTGTTAGATGATTTTTACCCAGCTGTAGGCTAATGTAAGTGTTTCGAGTATGTTTAAAGTAGGCTGGTTAACTGCATTTTCAACTTAGGATGGTTTCAAGTTTCAATGGGTTTATCAGGACATAAGTTGAGGAACATCTGTATATGTTTATATTATTGGGGTATTCTTAATACAGATAAGTTTTCTTCATTTTGACAGATTCAGTATAATCCACAATTAATGTTTTTCTCTTGATGGAGATTCAAGTTGTTGCGGAAAACTTCCTTGTGTGTGTGTGTGTGTGTGTGTGTATACACACACATATTTTTTTTTGCACATTCAAGTTGATTTTTCTTATAGGTAGGATTTCTAGAAATGGAAATTCAGAATCAACCAAAGATGTAAGCTAAAAATCTGCTAGCAATAAATTGCTGTCTAACTCCTTTAAAATACATGTACTTGCTCAAGTGTATGAGAGTTACTTTTCCCTGTCATTGCCAGTGCTTTGTAATCTTAAGGTTTATAGATCTGTTAGGAAAAGATAGTATGTTCAGTTTAGCTAACTTTTCCTTTGTGACATTACACATAGTTCACTTTTCCTTTGTGCAGTTACACATATTTTCATAAGTTTGTGAAGGTGGGGAGAGAGAGAGAGAAACACTGATCAATAGTCTCCTGTACCCCCTCTGACTGGGACTGGACCGCAATCTAGGTATGTGTCCTGACTGGGAATCAAGCCTGTGACCTTTTGGTGCACAGGATGACACCCCAACCAACTGAGCCATACCAGCTAGGACTGTATTTTTTCTTTTATAAGTTTAGATACTATCCCCTCCCCTCATCTTTGGTGGATCTTGATATATTATGGATGTTAATATTGCAAATATACCAGACCAACATTTACTTTCTACTTCTGTTTCATTTCCATAAAGGAATTTTATGATTCCAGCTATTCTTATCCTATTCTAGGTTTTGTATCACATGTAAGCAGATTATGCAAATACTCTTTTTGTATTCTAGTATTTTTGTTTTTTGTTTAACTGTTTAATGTAGCTGGCATTTCCTCGTGTATATGGTATAGGGCACAAGTTCTTTCAATACCAAGGGTCCCCAACCTCTGGACTATGGACCAGTGTGGGTCTGTGCCTGTTAGGAACTGGGCAGTATAGCAAGAGGTGAGCTTGAATGTAATGCTCTTGAATCATCCCAGAACCATTTCCCTCACCCCCCAGTCCATGGAACTGGTCCTTTTGTCTTCCACAAAACCTGTCCCTGGTGCCAAAAAGGTTGGGAACTACTTACTGGTTTGGCCACAAGTTGTTTTAATACCCATTTTCTGACTAGGTTCTTTCACTTACTGAAACTCTCATTATCATGGACTAAATTCACAGTCATCATAGATTGTAGGCTTCCTTGGCCTCTCCTGCTCCCTTGATCTCTGTCTTTGAGTAAACACCATATTACTGTACTTAATTGCAGCTTTATAAGTACTTATTTTAACTTTATAACAAACTTGGATAAATGAGAGTTCCTGTCATTATTAGATATATGTATTCTTAGCTGTTCTCAACCACCTGATTTGCAGATAAAACTCACCATCAGCTTAGCAGGGTTCACTGAGAAATCCTGTTAGAGTATGAATTACAGTTGATTGGATTTATCAATCTCTTGATTCATAATTGGACACAAGGGTATGAAGAGGGATCTGACCTCACTGCTTTATCGGGCCTTTTAGGTACTGCTGGACTTTCACTGTAGCTGATGGTATTGCTCAGGTTAATCCTCCCTTGTAGTCTTACGTAGTTGTTCCATGAACCTGTCATGCTGCTTAAATTCTCTTCATTAATTTTCTCAGTACAAAGTCATTTTATCAGCAAGTATAAAGCAGCCAGTCGTATTAATGTTTTTGCTTCTTTTGGGAGATCATGTAAACACATCAATTACAACTGGTTCTTCCAAAACACTGTAAAACTGAGAATGCGAAGAGTGCATGGTCTCTTAACTGAAACGGGGAAGTTTCTGGGTTTTGATGAGCATGATAGTTAATTTTTCTTTGATTTAAATCAGTTTTTATCTAGATAAATAATTCTCTGGTGCTTTCTAATAAGTGAAAATCAGTAGCCCCAATTATCCCTCCAGAACCTTCCAAGGTGACCATATGGATTTTCTCCTTCGAATGGTTAAGACAGTGACATAATAAACATACAGGCACTCTTGTTACGTGATGCTGGCAGTATCAGCTGTGAAATCTCTGCCTGGCCCCAACTCTTGTGATGACCTGTTTGCCACATGTAGAGGCTGGATTCCCCGTGACTCTTTGCCCTCTTTTTCTGGACACCATGTTTTAGCATTGATGACTCAGCATTAATGTTTTGTTTTCCATATTCAAATTCATTCCTTTCACTCCTTGCATTAACAAAGAGCACGGGCCACTGAACTCTACCTCACCTGGAAGGTCCCCAGCAACACAAACACTGGACGAACCACCATGGTTTCTATTCCCCCAGTCCCTTCCCTTGATCCAGTCTCCTAATGTCCTTTCCGGTCTTTGTGGCTCTAGCTATGGCAGGTGTGTGTCTCATCCTCCCTGGAACTTAGTTAAGTCCATGTCCTGAGGGACCAAACCTTCCAGCTCCGCACTTATATCTGATCTAGTAGTTTGCTGAATCTAGCTGCCATGGGGGATATTTGGTGCCTGTGGTTCTGCACATCTCATGTTATGGGAGATTTAGGGGCGGTGCCTCATAGCAGAGACTATGGGCAGGAAAGCTTGTCAGGATACTCTCTTATGTCTGCTGTGCCTGAGGTGACAGATGCCTGACTCATCTCTGTTCTGTCAGAGTCCTTTATGTGATGTTTTCCACCATTGCTTCTTCTTCCCCTCACAAATCCCTGTGGAAGCCCTCCTGTGTCCCGTGCAGTATACTAAACACTTTGGTAGTAAACTGAAGACCCTAATTGTAGGCTTTGTAATCTAGTAGTTGACAGCCTTTTACAAACAAGTTGCACAAATGTAACCATGTAAACACAGATAAATTGTGGTGAAGACTGAGGAAAAAGAGCATGGTGTAAAGTGGGAGCATTGGGGAGATGGTCAGGAGACACTTAGGGGGGTGAGGTTGAAGCCAATTCCCAAAAGAAAAAAAAAAGTATACTGCAGACATTTAAGAGTGGTGATAAGAGCTTTTAGGCATGGAGACACAGTTTGGAGTGACTGAGAATGGAACAGCCTTGGCATATTCAGGGAACAAAAAGTCACCCAGTCAGTGGGGAGCAGTAATAAGGTGTAATGACATGCAGCTGCAGTTCATCAGACCACATAGGACCTCCACTGTGGGGGGAGTTTGGTTTTTATCGAGCAGGTATGGTATGGCTTTTCACAAATCACTCTGGGTGCTCGTGAAAAAAAAAAAAAAAAACTGTGGTAGGGCAGATGGAAGCGCATACAGGGGCTATAGTAGTATCCAGGGAAGAGGTGATGATACTTGGCCTGAGAGAGCAGCAGGGTTGGGAAGAAACTGGCATGGGGCTCCTCCCCATTCATAGGTGGATTCTGTGAGGCTAGGTGAGTAATTGGCCAGGGGATGCAAAACAGAAGAGGTTCCTGGCAGTTTCTTCTAGGTAAAGGCTTCCAGGGATTTCCTTACACATGTATTTACTATATATGCTTTTTTTTATATGTGTCAACATCTTATTTAAAAATACAGTAAAGAAGAATTTTGGGCATTACACAGTGACATGGAGGAGTCTGGTAAAGACATAGCGTTTTGAAGGATGGAAATAGAGGTTATGTTTTTCATATGTTCAAATAACTTTTGAAACAAGTTATCTGAGTAGTACAAAGAACTCCCTAGTAACTTCTTCACCTAGATTCAAGAGTTTGGAACTGTCTCATGTCTTGACCCATTCTGTTAATCAGGTATGAATGAGAGTGGACTTAGATGTTTGTAAGCCAGTTGAATGCACCTGTGTGAATCTCAGGAGGAGGTCCAAGCAATGTATAAAAATATGAGAAGCATAGGTGTTTGGAATGGCATGCTTGACCCTTAGAGGAGACAACCATCTCTTGCAGTGGCCTCTTACTTCCAACATTGGTGTAGCTGGGCTCCTGCTGCATACAAAGAACTGGGAATGAATGGAAACCTAGGCCTCTCTGGCTCCCTGGGATAGCAAAACTGGTAGCACAGCCATTATTTGAAGTAGAAGGAAATAGTAAACACTTAAGACAGGTGGCATTCATCTTCAAGTATGTAATGATTTGGAAAGATATGAAGATAAGAGATGTGGAAAAACATTTGATGGCATGAAGTCTTCAGCCATCACACAGTGTTCTTTTAAGAAAGTATTGCCATATGGGTGGTTCAGGTAGAATACTTGACACATAATCTAGATTTAATCATTAGAAAACCAGTGGAGTAAAGACACTATTTTTCAAAATCTATTTTGAAAAAATAATAGGAAAGCCTGTAGGATATGTAACTTTTTTGACTTGTCAAGAAATGAAGCAGGAGATGAGCCCTACAAATATGAATGTGGCACCTCTCCAAGTAGCAGCAACATTAGTAGAAAAAAACAGGAGGAGGAGATCCTTTTGTGGGGAGGAGGAAAGGAAATCCTTTAGATTTTATCCCTTGTGTAGCCTCAGGGGTCTCACGTGGGAGTAAAGCAAACTTGGGGAATAGGAAGTCAGTTGTTTTATACAAGGGATTCAAGAACAAGACTGAATGAATGTTTAGTGTCAAAAATCTTGTTTTTAGCTCATTTTAGCCTACTTTCAGACAGGGCTCACACAATAGACTAACATGCAGAGACCCTGAATGGAGAAGTCCTTTTCATGAGTTTTTCAACATGTGAACTCAAACAGGGGCAAAATCCCAGAAATATGATCCTGGTCAGAAAGGCTTCTGGTCCAATTCAGCCAGTTTTGAGAGAATTCATACTGGGCCAAAAAAAATCTAGTGTTATGGGAAAGTTCTTACATCAAATAATTCTTTCTGAGTACTCTGAAGCCATGGGAACGTGATTGCTGTGTAAGAGGTGTCATGCATAGCTCTCTTACTCAGCATTGTTAAATCTTATGAACAGCGCCTGAGAATGTAGTCGGTGTTAGGAAGGCTTCAGGAACCACAGAACCCACTGGCAAGCTCTTCAGTAGGAGTCCTCATTGTGTTCATATCAGAGGACTCATATGACAGCAGACCCTCAGTGTCATCTGTGCAGGCAAACCATAGCACTAGGTCTCACCTTATCTGACAAGCAAACAAAAAACCTTACACTGGAGAGAACAAACTGCACTGAATAATAAATACCTTACCCTATTTTTATACCAGATAAGCCATACTGAAGGCAAACTACATAAAATGGAAGATAAAACTGTACAAATAAAATAGGTCCTGTCTTTTCCCACTTGTTCTGTGATCTGATCTGAACATCTGGAGCAAATATTAAACAACATGGGTGAGAATAGGGATCTGTATTTCAGTTACTAATGTAGGTCCCCAGTTGCTAAGACAATGACTGAATCTCTAGCTCAGCAAACTGTTGAATGAAAAAATGGCTGAAGAAATTGCAAGAGACAAGAGGACATCTTCAAAGAGAAGAGACTTTGAAGACAAGGCCTGTATGGGTGAGGGATGATGAAGGAAATCTTAGAGTGAAATAGATAGCACTATGAAAAACTCTGAGAGGCTCACATCCTTGGAGACTGGGCCAAGAGTCTAGGATCATGAGTGACTATCAAATGTTTTAGCATGAACCCAGCCTGGCAGAGTGTGGTCACATACTGTGCAGTCTTTATTTTAAAGATTTTATTTATTTATTTTTAGAAAGGAGGGAAGGGAAGGAAAAAGAGAAACATCAATGTGTGGTTGCCTCTCATGTGCCCCCCACTAGGGGCCTGGCCTGCAAGCCAGGCATGTGCCCTGACTGGGAATCAAACTGGCAACCCTTTAGTTCTCAGGCCATGGTTCAATCCACACAACCACACCAGCCAGGGCAAATCTTAATCCTTTTATCTGGGGACCACTCTCTCAGATGTCCAGATGTAGTACTCTGGCTAATTTCAAGGCCTGAAATGCCTTAGCTATTAATTGTATATGAAGGAAGACAAATGAACTAATAAGCATTTGACACAAACATTTTGCAGGGAGGGGGGAGGAGGCACCTCTAAAAGTCCTAATGAAAGAGAAGTGATAAGAATCAAAGCAAAAATATATGAATCAGAAATGCAGGAGAAAAAATAATTCAAGGGCCCATTTTGGGGTGTAAATTAGATTAAACAGTAAATAAGAGGCCATCTGAAAACCTCTACAGGGGAGAAATTATATAGATATTCAGCAGCACATGAGGTGGTTTCCATTACACTACTTTCCACAGTTTTACAAAGAAAGCCAGTTTTGTGTACTATGTGAAAAAAAATCCCCAAGATACACAGTATGTGTATATTTCTTAAAATATCTTTTAACATATGTCTTACATTTGTAAAGATAATATGAATGCAAATATTATTGATGCCTTTTTCTTTAAAATGTACACATAAAATACAAATATGAATGTATATTGAATTCTTATCACTGTAAGAATAGAAACTGGTAGGCTGTGATTGTCTCCCAAGAAGGGAACTGGGTGGGAGGCTGACTTTCCTTTTCTTTTGAGGTGCTGCCTCCCTGTAACTATGAAACAGCCAGTTATGTCTCAGTACTGACCTGGGCAGTGAATATCTTCCAGCTTTCTGATAAAAGGTAGTTTCCATGGAACATGAACAGTTCAGTGACAAAACAGAGATGGGCATGCTAACAGGTTCTTTTTGAAAAGTATACCAAAGTACAAAATGATAAAAATACTGAGAAGACAATGTTTATAATTCATAACACCACTTTTTTTTTTTAATAGAGAGGGGAGGGGAGGGAGGCAGAGAAACATCAACATGTAAGATACATCTCTCAGTTGCCTCTTGCACACCCCTAACCAGGGACCTGGCCTGCAACCCAGGTATGTGACCTGCCTGGGAATGGAACCAGCAACCTTTCAGTTCACAGGCAGGCACTCAATCATTGAGCCACACCAGCTAGGGCACAACTACCTTTAAAAAAAGGAAAAGACTAATCTTTTAAAACAGTAATGAGTTCAGAAATATGACAAATTTCAAAATAATAGAGAAACTAATAACTTTGATTTACAACAGGATAACCAGTTTAATACAGATCGAGGAAAGGTTTTGTTAATACTTTTTGAAATGGTACCTAAGAATAAATTAAGGAATGGACAGGCTCTTTGTGAAGAAAATTGTTAGTGGGACATGGAAGACTTGAATAGGTGTAAATATTGACTTACGAGGGCTTACAAAGGCTAGAAGTGTATGAAGTTCCTTGCTTGACTACGTCCTACAGCCTCTGGGGAAGTGCTGTTGGAGCCCTTTTACCTGTGGGAGCAGGAATACCAATGTCTGTCCCAGCTAGTCGGGGAATAGGCAGGTGGGGGTGTTAACCAGGTGTCCCCTTTCACGCCATGGCCTGCACTTCAGCCACTTCCCAGGATCCCCAGCAGATGGGGACTTTGTAGCAGCAGCAATCCTCCCATGATATTTTACATATAGGACACAATTTCAGTGCTAATTAGATTTTCTGGAATTTGACAGAAATGGGAAGTCCAGGCAGGAGGTTAGAAGGTCTTTAGCCATATTGAGTCAACAAATACTGCACTTGAGCTCTTGACAAAGTGCCAAGCACTGTTACAGGTATGGTAAGGCTCGTTTTGTGGGGTCTCCTTTCATTCCAGAGCATGTGTGGCTGATTGACTTTAAAAACCAATGAACATGAACATACCAGGTCAGTTCCTTGACCAAATTGGCCATCTTCCCAATGTTTCTTGGTCACCTACAGCTACTAGCTGCTGTGTTGGGCAGTGTGTATCTAGAATATTTCTGTAAAGTTTTCCTGGGCAGTGCTACTTTAGAGGTGGAGAGGTGGACAGTAAGTGAGGACCAAATATTTTGAGATGGCAATCAGTGCTATCAAGAGAAATAAAACAATGGGACATGCTGGGGACAGTGGGGAGGCATGGGTAGTTTAGAACTGGTCAGGAAGACAGTGCTGAGGTGACATCGAAGCTGAGAGCTTGATGGGGAAGATGGGAAAGACTACTAGGCAGGTGGATGGCAGGTTTGAAAACTTCTAGATGAGACACTCTTGAGCACATCTTAGAAAATGTAAGATGGTGGCTATGAGAAGTCCCAGTTGGTGTAAAGGACACAAAAGAACAGGGTTCGGGATCCCAGCTGCTGTGTTTCATGTATGACCTTGGGGAGAGTTCCCAGCCTTTCCCAACATGGATTTTTGTGTGAAGATTGGACACTTGTACTGGGACTGTGGTGAAGTCCAGGTTCTAGGGGACTTCATGAAACGGTAGCTACTGTTACTGATCAAAGACTGAGATAAAGGTGATCATCAAAACCTTTAGCAGATCCTTCTCTGGGCCTGGCATAGGGGTTTCTGTTGCACAAAACCCAGTTGGCAGCCTTAGAAGTCTAGTGGGGGTGTTAAACAGTCATTATATTTGTGGACTAGTAGCCGCAGTATACCTGGTTAGTCGTCAGTGTTCACTAGGAAGCTGCACTGTTAGAGAGCCAGGTTACCTTGGAAGGGAAGCAGTAGAGAGACAGAAGGAACATGAAAGAAGAAAACAGCAGCTCCCATCAGCCTGTACTGCAAGCTGGACCTACATTTGGGTACCTAATCATTTAAGGTAAGGAAACCTTGCCCAAAGATTGGTATTTGAATAATTTGGAAGAGAAATAGGGAGTTGCAAGTCAGTGGATTACATTGCTCAAATTCTCCAGGAGCCAGCTGGTGGGTTGAAAGCCAGGACCATTGTTCCCCCACAGATGGTTCAGCATTACAATGGTGTGAAAGCAATGTGCTTTCAGTAGAAGTCGTGTTCCAAATTTTTATCTTTTCCCAGGCTAGTGATAGGGGGTATAGTACTGTTTTAGAATTGCTGGGCAGTTGGCAGAGCCTTACCTGCCAGTCAACCACATGGTCAGAAGGGTAAACAACCAACACTACAATGTACTGTGTTGCCAGAATTGTATAGATATATTGTGTTTTCCCACCTCTTCAAGCCTACAGAACCCCTGTCTATGTCTGCTGTTTCTGGTAAGAATTGGAAGGTAGTTACTGTTGAAATGAAACTCAAGGTAACTCCCCAGCTAAGGGCTAATGTTGTATTTTGAGTATGTTTAAGGTAGGCAGGGCTCAGCTGTGATATTCAGTGGGTTGGGTGTATTAAATGCATTTTATTTTTATTATTGACACTATTATAGATGTCCCCATTCCTCCCAACTTTGCTCAACTCCATCCCCTGACCCCTTCCCCTCTGGCCATCACCATACTGTCGTCTGTGCCCATGAGTTATGCATATGTTTGGCTAATCCCTTCCTCTTAAGTCTAAATGCATTTTCAACTTAAAATGTTTTCAACTTAAGATGGGTTTATGAGGTTTTAAGTTAAGGAGCATCTGTATTTGGAGCTGCAACTGTTAGGGATTATTTTATGCTGCCCCAGGGAGGGAGGTGGGTCAGTCAGTCAAGCCTCTACCCCAGTGAAGTGAGGATCCACTTCCCCATCAGCTGGTAAGCTTAAGAGCTTCCGTTTTACTGGTAAAGATTACTTTAGAGCACTTGGGAAGGTCCAGTGGATGAGAGCCTTAGAGGACTGAGGTGCCTAGAATAACACTATGGCCCATCTGATTTACTGCCTAGCACTCAGTATGGTAACTGCAGAACCTGTGTCAGACTGCACTGGGCTGTCAGCACCTTAAGGACTGGCAGAGTTCCTGACACCCAAACTCAGAAAGGTTCTGTGGCTTAAAACAGTAAGAGTTAACTTTCTCCAGCAAGCATTCAATGCAAGATTTTGAAAAAGCATCCTGCTGCCCCCAAGGATAAGAAAATAAAGATGAAGTAAGTAAATCAGTAACTGAGTGGGGGCAGGGAGATAGAGTAGGATAAAAAGAACCCAGCACTTATTTTAAGGGAGAAGGCACTAAATAAAAATCCCTCTGATGAGCTAAAGAGTACAAAACAAGTTATATGTAGAAATTAGGGAGCTATGAAGCAATACCCAGAAGGGAGGATTAGTTGGTGGTGGTTTTTTGGTTTTGGTGGGGTTTTTTATTTTTTTATTTTTACAGGGGGAGTGAGAGAAACATCAATGTGTGGTTGCCTTGCGCCCCTTACTAGGACCCTCAACCCCCCTCAACCCAGGCATGTGCCTTGACTGGGAATCAAATCAGCGACCCCTTGCTTTGCAGGCTGGCACTCAATTCCCTGAACTACACCAACCAGGGAGGAAGGTGGTTTTTAAGTGTAATGCATGGTTATTGCCCAAATGGTGCCTGGTCCAGCACTGAGCTGTAGGGAGGCGACCTCCCCAAATCCTGTATTGGGGGTGGGGGGGGCACATGTCAGGTCCCTCTCCCAGGCTTTCGCGTTACCTTCAGGGGAATTTTAAGCCTTACGGGCGTCTCCTTAAAGAAAGAGAAATGAACTACACGTTAAAATCCAGGATTTGGGAGTGGGAATGAACCCAGAAATCCTAAACAATAAGGAGGGGATTAAATTCTAAAGATAACGGCAGATGTTTATTAGTGAGTTAGGAAAGGTCCCCAAAGGAAACATTCAGAATATCTTGTTGGGAGAAGAGGTTGGAAGTGACAGGTCAAACGCCTGTCATTTTTACCAAGGAGGGGAAAAACTGTGGGGCAGGAGTGTCTGGCAATGGCCGAGAATTGCGATGTGCGTAGGTCACATCTGTTGCGCAACTCGGCTCGCCCAGGGCCAGTCTGGGGCGGACTCACCCGGCGCTGGACCAGTGCGGGCCGAAGCCGCTCACTTCCCGAGTGGTGCGCCGGCTATCCGCAGCACCTGTAAGGTCTGTGCGACTGAGACTTGGCAACCAAAACGAACCAGGTTTGAAGGACGCTGGGAGGAGGGGAAACAGGATGCCCTAAAAGAAGGGGAGGGCGGGGGGCCGGAGGAGAATGAAATAGGTTAGGAAGTCGGTGTGCACTGCTGTGGTGGAAGGCGACCACTCTCTTCCGTGCGGCCAAGAAGGACACGGATCGGGGAGGTGTGCGCGGAAGCTCCACCTGCGCCGCCTCTGTACCCGGCGCTGACTTGAGGGTTGTGGGAGGGGATGGGAGCGGAGTATGTCGGAGACTAGCGCCCGGCGATCCCCCAAACTATGGTCATGTGGGCGTCCCCCGAGCCGCACTCAAATGTCGGTCGAGGCGGCGCCGGAAGTTGCGCTGCGGAGGTTCCTGGGAGTTGTATGCTGTCGTCGAGCTCTTGACGTAATTCAGCGCCCGGCGGAAATTGCCTCCGCAGGCAGGTTGTAGGCGTTACCGGGTTTCGCCGTTTAGAAGAGCGGGAGGCATTCTAAACCGCAGGTCTCCCGGCGCCTGTTGATACCGCGCTCTACAAAGGCAACAGGTGCTGGAAGGATGCAGACAGAAATGTCCTGCTTCTCTTAACATCGCCTTGACTTTTAAAGATGTTTTATTTTTAGAAGGGAAGGGAAAGAACATACCGGTCTGTTGCCTCTCGCACCCCCTCCCCCACTGGCGATCTGGCTGGCAACCCAGGCTCGAGCTCTGACGGGGAATCAGACGTTTTCTTTACCCCGCGGGTGCTCAACCCACTGAGTAACAGCAGCTAGGGCTTACTAGAATGGAACAAGGGACCTTTTGGTTCGCAGGCCTGTGCTCAGGGTGATTTTTTTTTTTATTCAATGTGATTTTTAATGGGGGAATCTTTCACAGTTTTCGTGAACGGTGTTTTCCAGCATTGCTCAGGTAATGTGTGTTACGGAAATGAACCCACCCAAACGCGGACCGTCAGAGCCCTTGTAGCAAGGGGTTCAGCCAGCATATCTTAGGTTTGTTAGACACGGTAAGGAAGGAGGGGACGATTTACGTGAAAAACGGGAAGGTTCTGGTCGGAGATTATGGGTTTAGGGGGCAAAAAAAAAAAAAAAAAAGGAGAAACTGGAGGTCACTGACCAAGACCCCAACGCAGTGGGCTTGTTGCTATATGTCAGAATTCTGTTCTCAAATGTGGTCTGGCCTTTGTCTCTCTGGATATTCATTCTCTCTGTCTGCATCCATCTTCATTTCCAGGTAGCTCCCAGACCATGAGTAGATTAACCTGCAGATAGTAACAAGGGCATTCTGTGTTAAGGCTTGAGTTCATGCTGTAAGTTCCTTTCCTGTAAGGAACTTACCTGTAAGGTGATAGTGCTTATTTGCTCTTCAGGTCAGCCACGCTTTGTTTTAAAAACAAATCTAGTTAGGAATGAATCATAACACATGGTTATTTACAGTTTAAACTGTTCCCAGAACCAATTCCACCTGGGAGGGTGTACATTTCCCCACACCAACAAATAATTCTCCGACGCCAGCAGGGTCTTAACTCAATTTTGACACTTTTTCCCGGAGATAACATCAAATTCCATAGGTTAAGTCCTACAATTCGGTAGTCCCCGCCCTCCTCGGGCCCCAAACACACACGTGCACACACTCATTTCAGATGCAAGCCATAAGCCCAGGCTCTGTACTTCTGACCAACTGGTTGTAGAGTGAAGGTGCCAACCACTTCTAACTCAGAATGCCAAGCAATTCCAGGTTGTACCTGTACACTAATCCACTGAATGTAAATCAAGGGTTCCCACAACCCACTCCTGGGGTTTGACTAATTTGCCCACAGAACTCAGAAACATTACTCCTAAGTACCTTCATTATAAAATTACCCCTTCCTCAGAGCCTCCTCCATACCCAGCCCAGGTCACCACTGTTCCAAAACCTCCACATCTTCAACCCAGAAGCTCTCTGGGGTTTTATGGAGGCTTCACTATAATAGGTATGATTGATTCATCACTGGCTATTGGTTCGATCTCCAGCCCCCCTCCCCCCCTGGGAGGTTGGGGGGTGAGGTAGAATTGAAAGTTCCAACTCTCTAATCCCATGGTTAGTCTCCTGGCAAATATCCCTTATCCCCACATGCTTCCCAAAAGTCACCTCATTAACAGAATAAGACACCTGGAGCTGGGAGCTAGGAACTGTTGATGAAGATCCGATACATATGAGAAATATGTTTTGGTCATTCAGATGACCAAATATATACTATTTTCTTAACTTTTGTAAAATTCATTTACTTATTTTTAGAGAGGGGGGAGGGAGAAAGAGAAACATCAATGTGGGAGAGAGACATCAATCGGTTGCCTTTCCTGTGCCCCCAACCAGAGGCCTGGCCAGAAACCCAGGTATGTGCCCTGACTTGAAATCAAACTGGTGACCCCCTCAGTTCTCAGTCTTGCACTAAATCCACTGAGCCATACCAGCCAGGGCTGTTTATTGGTTTTAGAGAGAGGAAAACATCAATTGATTGCCTCCTGTATACTCACCAATCAGGGATTAAACCCACAGCCTTTTGGTGCATGAGACAATGCTCCAACCAACTGAACCACTTAGTCAGGGCTTTATACTATAAACCATGATATTTTGTGGGTGTTTGTTTTTTGTTTAGATTTTAGAGAGAGGGGAAGGGAGGGAGAAAGCGAGGTGTGTGAGAGAGACAGTTGATTGCCTCTTGCACTCATGCCCCCAACCTGGGGCCTCGCCTATAACCAAGGCATGCATCCTGACTGGGAATCGAACCAGCAACGTTTTGGTTCACAAGCTGGTGCTTAAGCTACTGAGCCATACCAGCCAGGGCACGTGTGTGTTGTATTTTTTAAAAGTCTTTAAATCTTTTAGAATTGGTATTTCTTCTTGGAATTGTAGAGAGCTTCCTTGTTTCCTGTTGCTTTGTTCACCCTCCTTAGCATTTCAGAGTGATACTGTAGTTCTCTTAGTGGGTGCTCTTGTGGATGCCATACTAGGACACAGAGCCCCTGCCTTGCCCAGACAGTCTCAGTCTTGGCCCTCAGGGAGGCAGGATCAGGTTCTGTTCCCTTTGTGGGCAACAGGCATATACAATATCACAGGTCTCTTCTCAACCCTTACTGCCTCTTGGTTTTTTTTTGTTTTTTTTTTTTTCCTTTGCTGTAGTGAGGTAATTTACATATCATAAAGTGTACAATTCAGTACTTTTACTGGATTCACAAGGCTATGCATCCATCACTACGATCTAAATTCAGAACGTTTTCATCATCCCCCCCCAAAAAAACCTCACATTCATTAGTTATTAGCCCCAAATCTCTCAAATCCCCCATCTCCTGAAACCACCAATCTATTCCTGGCTGGATAGGTCAGTTGGTTAGAGCATCATCCCTATATGACAGGGTTGTGGTTTTGATCCCTGGTTAGGACAGATAGAGGAATCAATCAATGAGTGCACAAATGGGTGGAACAACAAACTGATATTTCTCTTTCTCCCTCCCTCTCTTTTTCAATAAATTAATGTTTATTCAATAAATTAAAAAATAAGTTCTTTAAAAAAAAACACTACTTTCTAGCTTCATTCTGGATGAAAATGGGCACTGTTTTTGTACGTGTCCAGAAATTGTTAATGTGGCTAAATTGAGACACAGTTTTTGCTTCCATCACAGTAACTTTATTGCAGTGATGACAATGAGACCTGTAACATTTTCTGCTAAAAGAAAAACAAAAAACAAAAATGCTACTTTCCACTCCTTTGTATTTGTATATTTTCAACTTTTTTTTTTTTTTTAAGGAGCAGGGTTTATCAGCGGGGAGTAAGAGGGAAAGTGGAGCCAACCAAGGAAGATTGGGGAACCAACTAAGGGAGGATAAGACTCTCAACATTTCAAATAAGTTAAATCACATAAAATATGGCCTTTTGTGTTTGGCTTCTTTCACATAGCGTAATGTCAGCGTTCATACATGCTATAGCATGTATCAGTACTTCCCTTTTTTTTATCCTCATAAAGGATATGTTTTTTATTAATTTTAGAAAGAGGAGCCCTGGCTGCCGTAGCTCAGTGGATTGAGCACAGGCTGCGAACCAAAGTGTCGCAAGTTCAATTCCCTGTCAGGGTACATGCCTGGGTTGCAGGCCATGACCCCCAGCAACCGCACATTGATGTTTCTCTCTCTCTCTCTCTCTCTCCCCCCCCCTTCCCTCTCTAAAAATAAATAAAATCTTTTTAAAAAAAGAGGAAAGGGAAAAGAGAGAAACATTAAAGTGAGAGAAAAACATGGATCAGTTGCCCCTCGTGTACACCCCAACTAGGGATAGAACCCACAATCTGAGTGTCCTGATGGGGGATCAAACACACAACCTTTTGGTGCACAGGATGGTGGTCCAACCAACTGAGCAACCCTGCCAGGGCACTGTTTAACTTTTTGAAGAGTCGTCATCCAGTCCATCACTACCAGTTGTTACCCTCCCTCTTTGCAATAACCTTCCTAGTTCATGTTGTTCACGTCCTGTTATGTGAGATTGTATCTCATGTGGTTTTATTTAGCACTTTCTGGGTGGCTAATGACATTGAACATCTTTCCATGCACTTCTGGTCATCTGTCTTGCTCTGCTTTTGACTTTCAGAGTGTCCTAAGACTCAGTTGTATCCTCATTTGGATCCTTTTCCTGCCGAGGAACCCCTGATGAAGATCGAGGTTGTTGAAGTTCTCACACTCAACCAGGAGGTAGCTCGTTCCCGGAATGCCCAGATCCGGGCCCTGTATGCTGAAGATGAGGGCCTGAGCCCAGAGGTCCTCCAGGAGCCCACTCAACCACTGGGCAGCCATCCAGCTAACTCTGAGGCTGCACGCCAGAGGTTCCGTGGGTTTCGCTTTGAGGCGGCAGCAGGGCCCCGAGAGGCCCTATCCCAGCTCCGCAAGCTCTGCCACCAGTGGCTACAGCCCGAGGCACACTCCAAGGAGCAGATACTGGAGCTGCTGGTGCTGGAGCAGTTCCTGGGCACGCTGCCTGGGAAGCTCCGGGTATGGGTGGAGTCTCAGCACCCAGAGGACTGCCAGGAGGCAGTAGCCCTGGTGGAGGATGTAACCTGGATATCTGAGGAGGAAGGTAAGTGCAGTGGAAGTGTGGGTTGGGAGACAGTTTTGTGGGGGCATCTTGGAGGAGGGGGGGTCATACCCCCTGCATCTATACTGAGGGCATCTGCCTCCTCCATGTGTTCCTGAATCAGAGCTTGAGGCAGCGCTGGGGTATCCTTGCTAGCATACCCACTGTTACCTCTAAATCAAGGTCTTTGAGACTGGTCTCCTTCCTGGACCCATTTGTGTAAATGGAAGGTCTCAGGTCCCACCTCACAGCTACCAAAACCCTTGGGTGGCCCTGGCACTCCGTTATTATGTAAGGAATCCTTCATACACAGGCCTCTGATGGACGCTCTCAGATAAAGTGCTTCATTGTCCCCCCAGAGCCAGTAGAGACCCTGATTTTAGTCACAATGGCATATCCCTGGGTGCCTTCTAACGTCAACTTGGTGGGGGCTGTGGGTAAATGGTAACCAAGGAACACAGAACTTGTGGGCTCAACAAGCTTTCAGTCTAGCAGGAAAGATGGGAATTTGACAAAGGAATGTGTATGAGACAGGTGTTGGAAGTTCTGGCAGTGGGGCCTGTGGAAGCCAACTTACTGTAGCCAACACCTGGTGCAGAGCAGAGCTCAAGGGGCAGCAAGACAGATGTGTCAGGCAGGCAAGCATCCCCTGTCCTGGCCCACATGGGGCCTGTATATTCCAGAATCAGAGGTTGGGTAGGTCTGTACCACAAGGAGCACAGGGCAGGCTAGCAGGGCCCTTGGCAAATGTTACTCTAATGCAGCAGGAGCCTACCCCTGAGTTCCAAGGAGGGTGGCAGGATCTGATGGAACTTTCCAAGATTCCCCAGGTTGTAGCATGTGGCTTGTGAGCCACCCTGAGCTGTGACCATGTCTGCTGAGAGGAGTGACCATCATGGTAGCTGGGGGATTGCATTTGGGTGCTGACTCCATGAAACTGGATTTCTCAACAGAGTCGTGTCAAGTTCTGTGGAGCTCAGGCATGTTTTTGCTTACCTCAACACCCCAAGTAGCATCTGGTGGGTGCCCAGAAGACATTTCTTGAACAAATGATTGACTGATTGACTTTTGTAATTTGGTGGCAGGTGGAATCCAAGGTGGAGAGTGGGGTGCAGGGGCCAGGGCATCCGTGAGAAGCCATTGTGGAGGGAGTAGTGTCTCCTTCTCTTCACCAAGTCTAGGCTGTCCACATCCTCATCCCTTGAACCTGTTAATATGTTACCTTCCACCGTGCCTTTGTAGACATGATTAAGTTAAGGATCCTGAGACTGGAGGATTGTCCTGAAGCCCACAGGCAAGCTTTCTCCCTTTGGGGCCTCCCTGCATGGAATTTCTTATATACATTCCCCCAAAAGTTTTTTTGCCTCTGCTTGGCCCCGTTTTTGTCTCGGATCCATCTTTGTGGCCAGTTGGAAGTGATGGCCTGGTAGGCCAGCCTGGGCCACATTGTGTGTGTCCCTTGATAGTGAGGGTGGACTCATCATTTCAGAAGCCCACAGACTATGTGTGGATGTGTGAGGAAAGTTGAAACTGAGAGAGGCCATGAGGCCAAGCAGAGCTGTTTCCTAAGGTGGAGGATACTTGGTAAAATTCCCATCAAGATAGGTGTGGTGAGCCCTGGTTGGTATGACTTAGTGGATTGAGCGCCAGCTTGCAAAATAAAGGGTGGCTGGTTCAGTTCCTGGTCAGGGCACATTCCTGGCTTGCAGGCTGGATTCCCAGTTGGGGGCATGCAAGAAGCAACTGATTGGTGTACTTCTCGCATGTCAGTGTTTCTCTCCCTCTCTCTCCTTCCATTCCCTTCTCTCTAAAAATATATATATTTAAAGATGGGTGTGTTGGGAAAGTGGGTCTGGTCTTGGGAGTCAGGGGAAGTCCCACCATCCACATGGTGACAGAGGAGTGTGGAGAACTCAGAAGACACAGAAATGAGATCTTTGCTTCTGAGGAGAAGGCATGAGCCTAGTAGCTGAAATGAATGGGGACCTGAGGAGGCCCCATGGATCCCGGGGAGACATGGGCTGTCCTTGTGCTGGTGACACCCAGCATACCCCTTGTGCTGCTGTCTGCTCCTAGCATCGCCTGACACAGACCCCACCTGCTCTCTGGAGACCACAGCTCAGGAGGAAAAGGAGGAGGAGGAGACTACTTGCCCATCAAAGGCACTACCTGAGGTGCGTGGATAGTATTGCCCTTTCCTGCTCTGGTCACAGTATCTGCTGTGAGGTGGGCCCACCCTGAGGCCTCCAGACCAGGCCTTCTGAAATTTATGAGCATGAGGGCAGGAGAACCCTTGTCATTCAGAATGAATAGTTAGGTATTTATGACTGAAACAGAGTCTAAGGTTTGCTTCAGAATAACACAGAGCTAGGGCATGGACAAAATAGGGCCAATGAGGCTCACATAGTGTCACCCAGCCACTGTGTATATGTGGCATCAGTCAGGGCTGCTTCTGCTGGAAGTTGCTTACACCTGGCTCAAGCATCAGTGTGAGCTCACTGTCCCTCATGTACTGAGTGTTCTGTGGTAGGCTCCAGGCAAGGCTGTATTCAGGGGCTCCCAGAGGATGGGAGGTATCTATCCAGACCATCTGTGGCTCCGCCCCTGGTGGGCAGAATGCCCCACAGATCCAGGCAAAGGGGAGTGGGGAGGGCTCTCCCTTCCTTCTGTGGTTCTTGTCATTTCCTCAGAAAGGACTGATGGCAGCTGCCTGGGGACAGCATCATCCTGTGGTAGCTTCTGTCTCTCCATATGGTGGGGATGGGGGCTATGCCCATCAGTGGGACTTCTGTGAAGAGTTGTGGGGAATGGTGAGCTGGACACAGGTGTGGGTTGGCAGAGGTAGTTTGCTTGTAGTATTTGCAGCTCTTAGTGAAGTAGTGACTGCCTCCAGCCTCAAACTGGTTTTGTGAGAGACCTATTGGACCTCTTCCAAGTCGGTGTTTCCAGCAAACCTCCAAGGGAAAAGCATTCCCTCCCTGCACAGCAAGCCCTTTTGGAATATCCCAGTTGGTCTGCCTTGTGTCCCCTTGGATGACTTTCTGACTTATACTGAGTGGATGCACAATATATGTGGCATTGCAGGAACCAGTGACTTACCTGGATGTGGCTGTGGACTTCAACAGGGAAGAATGGGATCTGCTGGACCCAGCACAAAGGACCGAATACCATGACGTGATGCTGGAGACCTTCAGACACCTGGTCTCCGTGGGTAAGACCTTGCCCACGGACAGACCAGGGATGCCACAGGGACCCTGAGTTCATGATTTCACCTACTCTGGGCCCAGCTTAAGGAAAGCGTCTGCCCTCAAGAGTCTCTTGCTCCATCCAGGGCCTTTAACTGGTACTGTGGACCTGAAGGTGTGGGTGTTGTGTGGACAGAGGCATCTTGAGATCCACTGAAGGACTGACTGACCCACACTGCAGGTGTGTGAGGGCAACACAGGACTTTGGAGAGCTAGACAAATACTCCAGCCCTCGGCCCAGCCCTTTATCTCCAAGCTCAGTGTTTCCTGCTTTGCTGCTTTACTGCTTTTCTCATTCTCTCTCCCCATGTTAAAAGACTGTACTTGGTGGTAAAAAAAAAAAAAAAACAACCAATAAACAACCAGCTTTTGAATAAGTAATTATGGCATACTCTCAACACCTTCAGCATTTTTTCTGTGCAGAATCCACACCTTTTGTTTTTTTTTTCAGGGTGGGAGAATACATTGGAAAGCAAAGAATTAACCCCAAAGTCTCCTATTCCTGAGGCAGAACCAGCCCATGACCAGAAAGTGGAGAAACCCTCAAGGGCCAAGGCCCTGTCTTCTACCTCAGGAGATGCCTTGCAGGGTAGGGCCCCAGAAGCTCAGGACACAGCATTGAAACATGTGGGCCTGACTCAGGTGGAATCCCTCTCTCAGAAGCAGCACTGTGAAAGCTCCAGATCCCAGGCAGACACAGGTCTTGACCCAAGCCATGTTTCACTCCAGAAAACTCTACCTAAGAAACACTTGCGCAAGCGTGGCTCACGAGTTAAAAAAGTGATGCATAATTCCCCTGAAAAAATCCATCAGAAAAGCCGCAAAGGGAACAAAGCCAGGGAAAGCAGTGGTTGTGGGACCGTTGGCCAGAGCACCCAGCAGGTTACATTTACGAGAATTCATAAGGGGAGCCAAATTTGCCGATGCAGCGCATGTGGTAAAACTTTCTGCAACCCAAGATACTTCTCTGTACATAAAAAAATACACACAGGAGAGAAGCCCTACGTGTGTCAGGACTGTGGGAAAGCCTTTATTCAGAGCTCCTCCCTCACGCAGCATCAGAGAATTCATACTGGAGAGAGACCGTTTAAATGTCGTGAGTGTGGGAGGACTTTCAACGATCGCTCAGCCATCTCCCAGCATGTGAGGACTCACACCGGAGCCAAGCCCTACCAGTGTCAGGTCTGCAGAAAAGCCTTCCGCCAGAGCTCCCATCTTGTCAGGCATCAGAGGACCCACACTGGGGAGCGTCCCTACATGTGTAATGAATGTGGAAAGGCCTTCACCCAGAGCTCGCACCTCATAGGGCATCGGAAGACACACAGTAGGGTGAAATGCAAGAAGAAACACCTACCTCGTAGTGCTAAAGCCTGTTGAAGAGGTGCTGCCTTTTCAACTCAGTCCTGCATCAGAACATAAATGAGTGTGATTGGAACTTGAAAAGAAGTGTTGAAGGATGATGTTCATGAGACCAAAGGACAACCAGGGAGACTGCCCCTAATTATTAACTGGTGGGGTGTTGCTGATAATGAATATAACCGCTGGAAAAACAGATTTAACTTTTTACTCAGTTGATTTGCAGTTATAATAGGGTCATTAAAAGTGGTATTAGTGAAACCTGAGAATTGCTTATAATGAAAAAGTATGCACTGATATTATATTTGTTATAAATTATTTATGTGTGTAAACAAGGACGAAAAGGGAAGATAAATAAACCATATATTTCTGTGGCAGAATCTTCATGTGTATCTTTATTTAAATAAATCTTTTCATGTCAGACCAGTTCTAGCAGATTCTGTGGAAGGCCACAACCCCTCCAGTCCAAAATTCCAAGTGAGCAGGGTGTCATTCCGTTCCTTATGGCAGGATAAAGTTAGGTAGGTTGCAGGTTCAATTCCTGGTCAGGACATGTACACAGGAGCCAGCTAATCGATGTTTCTCACTTCCATGTCTCTCCCCTTTCCTCTCTATAAAATCTATAAAAACATTTCCTTGGGTGAGGATTTAAAAAAAAAAAAAAGATATAGTTAGGTGCAGGGAACAGGAACGTTGAGAGTAAGCTTTGGATGCCTAGAGGGCTGGAATCTCCAGGCAAGCCTTTTGGGCATGTTCATTTGCTTTACATTTCAGCTTTTCCTGAGGGACTCTTTGAGAGAGATGATCAATGTCTGTCACCAAGTTAATCAACAAGATGCTGACAGAACTAGGGCATGTATGTGATGTCCATGTTTCACATAAGATGACATTAAAATTCTGTATGTCATACAACTTGTAACCCACAACCAATTCCATCCCTTGCTCCATGACTACACTTTGTTCTCTTAAATTGAGCTTAACATTTCAAAACATCTTCTAAGCCTCTGGTCAAAAGTACTTATTTTCAACAGATACTGGTTGAGTGCTGCCCTCCCCAGACTCTTCAGACACAGGGCTCATGGCTGCTATATCACATTTAATTATTTCCACAATCTGATCATGGCACTTTTGGCTTCTCCGAGCTAGGAAAACATCCAGGGTTAAAGAATTTAACCTGGGTGCTGCTGCTTTCCCACCATGTGAGTTGAGGCCTTTCCTAGAGAGAAGGAGTTGTTCTCGATGTAGAAGGTTAGCAGCTCCTCCAAGTCCCAGTGATTTTCTTGGGTAGTGGCTTCCTCATGGTTCCCAGCACTGACTAGTGAAGTTCATAGCCATGTCCTCAAATGAGATCACATCATCCTGAAATGTCACACTTATTGTGAGTTCACTAAAGGTGAGCTGACTGCTTTCCCATCTGTGGCAGTTTCAAACATGGCCACAAATTCTTTGCTATTCCTTCCTAGAAATTGGGCTTGGTTCAATCAGTAGTGTCAACAGAATCATGCCATGTAACTTCCAACGAGATGAGGTCATAAAGAATGATGTGGCTCCATCTACTTTGCTGGAACACTTCCTTATCTCTGGGATGGCTCCAATGACCATCTGCTCGTGCCCTAATTCCTCTCCCTGACTTAACCTCTTCACAGCTCACGTTGCCCTGGCATCACCAATGGAATTATAGTTCCTGGCTGGAACATGAGCCCCACGTGTGTAGGGATTTGGTTTGGCTGTTCACTACTCTCCCCTTAAGATTGTTTGCTGTAGCCCTGACTGGTATGGCTCAGTATGTTGGGCATTGTCCTGCAAACTGAAAGGTCACCGGTTCAATTTCTGGTCATTGCACACGCCTGGATTTCAGGCCAGGCCAGGCCTCCATTTGGGAGACATGCAAGAGGTAACTGATTGGTGTGTCTCTCACACATCGATGTTTCTCTCCCTCTCCCAACCTTCCCCTCTAAGAAAAATAAAATCTTTTTTAAGAGGAAAAAAATGTTTGCTGCATATATTAAACTGATCTCCCCAGGATGACCATGTCCAAGCCCCAGAATTCCATGATGTCCCTACCTCTCGTGGCTGATAAAAGATCATTCCATTTTTACTGTAGTATCACCCCAGGAACTGTAGATGATGATCAACTAAATTAAATGCCACCAACCCTCAGCAAGAAAGAGGTTTCCTCTTGGGTTTTCCATCAGATTCCTTATATCAAGGATATCTTGATTTGGTGCTAGCTGGTTTTATCCTCTCTCATGCTTTGCTAGTAATCCTTTTTAACAAAAAGTACAGGCTTTCAGAGGCAACAATATCTGGGTAAAATTAAAGCAATATTGTTTTGTTTCAACCAAACTTACTTATGTTTATTTTGACAAAAATGAAGACCCCTTTAAAAGCAGGTTTGAGGGTTTGTTTGTGTGTGTGGTTTTTTTAAAGATTTTATTCTTTAGAGAGGGGATGGGAGGGAGAAAGAGAAGGAAACATCAATGTGTGGTGGTCTCTTGAGCACCCCCTACTGGGGACCTGGCCCACAGCCAAGTCATATTCCCTAATTGGGAATTGAACTGGTGACCCTTTGGTTTATAGGCCAGCAATCAATCCACTGAGCTACACCAGCCAAGGTTCCTTTAAATTTATTTGTTGAAACCAGGTAAATTTCTCCCATTGGATTTACCACATCCTAGATTTTGGTGATGGTATCCTTATGGTGTCATTTCTTTTTCCCCGGCTTTTCCTGGGACCAGTTTCAAGGTGTGAACCTTGTTCAAATCCTAGTTTGAAAAGCAAAATGTAAAACATTTACTATAATTGGAGTTTACTTAAATACTGGGTATTTGCTATTAAGTAATCACTGCTACTATTTTTTTTTAAGATTTTATTTATTTTTAGAGACAAGGGAAGGGAGGGAGAAAGAGAGAGAAACACTGATCCATTGCCTCTTGCATGTTCCCTACTGGGGACCTGGCCTACAACCCAGGCATGTGCCCAGACTGGGAATCAAACGAGACTATGGTTCACAGGCCAGCACTCAATCCACTGAGCCACTCCAGCCAACTGCTACTAGTTTTAAGTGTTAATGATTTTGTACTTATTTAACATTAATTTTCTCCCCATTTTATCTTTTTTCCCAATAGGTGTTGGTAACATGTATTTTAAACAGCTTTACTGAGACATAATTCATAATCCACCTATTTAATCTGTACAATTCAATGGTTTTTAATATATTCAGGGTTATACAACCATCAGGGCAATTTCAGAACATTTTCATCACCTCAGAAACAAAATACCCATTTAGCAGTCAGTCACATTTTCCCTTAAACTCCCCCAGCCCTAGGCTACCACTATTATGCTTTCTTTATACATTTTCCTATTCTGGACAAAAATAACTTTCTTTTAGAAATACATTCATAGGTGGGTATAGGCAATATTAGTTGATTCAATATTTGTTGAATCAACAAATTGATTCAAGGAGTTGACTCGAGGATTACTGTGTTTCTTTCCATCTTTCTGCTCTGCCACTCTCAGCATGTTGACTTTGCCTGTTGGGCTGGATTCCTCGTGGTGCTGGCAGGGTGGTTCTGTTCCACACATTACATACAGACAACAATGTTCAGAGAGAATAAAAGGGGACACACTAGTGCCCTATGTCCTTTCTTGAGAGGGAGGAACACTTCCCCAGAAGCCCCCAGCACACTTATTATTTCTCCTTGGCCAGAAAGCCTTTTCCTAATTCAAACGAAACACAAGAGGGATGAGACCATCAAGACTCTCCCTTTGGAAGTTAGATTCCAGACTTTCTGAAAGAATATACAAATTGCAGGGTCATGTTAGCAAGTAACAAACATTCCAGTAAGATGGTTCTTGGATAAAGCAACTAGCAAGGTCTGTCCCAGATGAGTCGCAGGAACACCCCAGACACAAGAACACAATCTAGGAGTTCACCATGAGTGATGTCTGAGAAGAGCAGGAGCGGTTCCCACTAAAAGGATGGGTGGTGGGTCTGACTGCACCCTACATACAAGGCAGTGACTGAATATACATACAAAGGCCACACTTCTCTGGCCCACAATCTCTGCAGCAATAGGCCCAAATTAGTCAAGACTTGGTCACTAACTGCTGGCCTCCCTGGGTTTTGCCCCTGTACTACTTAGGAGCAATAGGGAGACAAATATGCTTCCCCCCAAAATCGCGTAGTACTGTAACGGAACAAAACGGAGGTTCGGCTGTCTGGCACAAGGAAAGAAACTCGTGAAGGTGTGATGCAAAAGAAAACAGGTTTTAGCCGCATGACCTGGATGAATGTTGGACTCCTGTCTCAAAGATCATCTCCTTATCCTGCTCAAGCCCCCAGTGCTTATAGGGGTAGGGAGGCGAGAGCTTTCTTTCTTTCTTCTATCCATATAATTTTGCTTTTGGCAAGCCAGGGGCCCTATCCACTCACCTTTCTAACTTTCAGCAGACTTGGGCTCTATCCATTAATCTTTTTAGCTTTCCCCGCTCTAGGGACTCTACCTACTCATATTTCTAGCTTCTGGCGCACTGAGGGATCCCTATCCATTCGTTTCTCTACCTTGTGATGCGCTCAGTCGAAGAACCTACCCCTGCCACCATCCTGACCAATGGGAGATTCCCCAGCGCCCAACAGACTGTGGGTAAGAGGACCGCACACCTCTAGTCAGCCACCCTCCAACTTCCACCCTCGACAAAGTGCAAACAGGGCGCCTGCTGCGGCCTTTCACGTTTGCCACTGTCCTTGTGCCCAACCCTTCGGCCTCCGTCAAACGCACAGGACGGTGGCGGCCTGCCTTGCTCACCTGCCAGGTAGTCTTCATTTACTCCCACAGCAGGTCCGGGCGTCGGAAACGACTGTGAGGGAAAGAGGCCGAGCGCAACTGACGAGCGAATCCCGCTCCCAGCGTGAGTCGCCCCTGTGGCAGACGCCTCGGCCTCGGTCGCCAGGAAAGGGGAATTAGGTACGCCCGTTGATTCGGATCTTGGAGGAGTGGCGCGTCCTCAAGGATAACAGCGAGAAACCGCCACCGACGCATAGCCTTCTGGGACTTGTAGTTGGTGGCGCTGAGCACGGGCACTTCCGCCGTCCACCGGAAGCCCCGCCATTACCTCCTCCTCTCAGGTGAGTGGAGCACCCGGGAATAGCGGGAAAGTTCCGCTGTGAGCGGGCGGGGTCGGTTACAGGACGTGGCCGAAGTGACCTGGGCAGCGTCCAAGGAGGCAGCGGGCCTGGCTCGCGTACCTCCTCTTGCAGGACCAGGTAGGGGTCTGTAAGATTCAAGCCCCTCTGGCCGCAGGAACCCGTAGGAAACAGGTACAGGAAGGGGCCCCTCTAGCAGCAGAGCCCAGCTGAGGCCCCTCTGCTGCAAGACGGGGCTGGGGCTGCTCTGCTTGACCCTCCTACCGCAAAGCAAGCCCAGGATGGAGAGCTGCTGTGGAAGATTTCAGGCCGGCGTTTGTGGCTCTGGGGCCTCCCACCCAGGCCTGAACCGCGCCTCCTGCTTTCCTCCCTGTTAAAGCACAGTGCTCACCCCCAGGGCGCTCTCTGTGCAGGAGGTGGTAACCAAGATCCTCCTAACAGCCGTCCAGGGAAGTATGCTTCGTGGATGAAAAAGGAGTTCTGTGAGAATAACTTCTTGGGGGAGATAAGGTCATAAGTTCCTAACTGGGTAGGTCTTGGCAGGTAGTCACGCCCCAGGCCTGTAACTTGCACAGGGAGAAGTTTGTCTTCGCGTTAAGCAAGCGCGGTCCATTGTTTCTGTGCATCTCGGTTAGCACACGTTTGAAGTGCCTCTTTCTTGTCAAATAGCTGGACATCTCCAATCTCTACCTTGCTTTCTCCCCACTCTGTAATCTTCCTTACCTTCCCTTTTTAATTCCGAATGCATGAAAGCTGCAAACTCATTTCTGGAAAGCATTTTCTCAGCTTGTTGAGATCATGCTTTCAGGTATATTCTCTGTTTGGCTCAACTAAATTACAAAAGTTCTCTATAGGTTTGGACGCCCTTACTTACATCCACACCCTGTACCCCAGAGGATACCCCAGTCCCAGAATACAGCCACGTTTTCTTCCACTGGTACGTGAATGTTGTGCTCACTTTGAAGAAAAACTTGTTTTCCAAGTGAACAAAGTTAGGGGTAGCCTAGGCAAACAAAATCAGCAACACCAGCCTGTGATGTGGGGGGCCTACAGTCCTTGTGTGTGCTAATGCCCCAAGTTAGGGGCTAGATGGGAGGAGGGGCTGGAGATGTGACCAGGACTGGAGATGAGGACTGCAGGGACAGGAAGCTGTCCTTGACATTAGGGCTTGGATTTCAATGGGACTCTGGAAGTGGAATCATGTTGCTGTGGAAATAAGTCAGTGCAAGGGGGAGTGTCAGTAGAGTGGAAATTGCTGAGAAGACTCTGTTTCCATTTATTTTTAAAAATTTTTGTTTATTGATATTAGAGACAGAAACTTCACTTTGTTTTTCCTCTTATTTATGCATCCATTGGTTGATTCTTATGTGTTGTGATCTGGGTTCGAACCGACAACTTTGGCATATGGGATGACACTCTAACCAACTGAGCTATCCAGCCAGGGCTCCATTTCTAGAATGGAGCCAGGAAGGAAGTCACAAGAAAAAAGGAATTCCTAGTCACTCTCAGTTCTCTTGAGTTGAGGATTCCATGGGGGGGTTGGGGGGTGTTGAGGAGGGGATAGTAGTGTCAGAAACCTGGGAGGGAGGTTTAGGCTTGTCATGAAGCTTGGGGCAGCACTTGAAACCCCATGCTAAAGTCAGGGAGAAGAAGAAACTGAAAACAAAGAGAAAGAGCCTCCTCCCCAGCCCTGTATAGTTCCCAGCCAGACCAGCTCTCTCCTGCGTCGAGTATGAGATATGGAAGGGGAATTTCATGTCCAAGTATAATCAACATGATTAAATGTGCTTGTACTGTGTGTCAATGTGGCATTAAGCTCTATAAATGCAACTCATTTAATTCTCACAGAGGCATGATGAGGTAATAACTGCTGTTCCAGAAGTCTACAGAGGAGGAAACAGGGCCAGAGAGGTTAAGGCCTGTTGGGGGCTCTACGGAGGCAAGTTGTAGAGCTAGGACTTGGCAAGTGGGCAGTTTGGCCGCAGAATGGGTGTTTCCAGACAATGAAGAGGATCAAAGGGTGGAAATAGACATAGGCAGTAGGAGATTGCCTTGGGATGGGCCGGAGTGTCAGAACAAGAGAGCATCATCTAGAGTCCTGGGAAGCCTTCTTAGTGTGGGAAGCCTGGGGATGTCAGACACTCTGTCAGGGGCTCAGCTGTGAAGAGCAAGAACTTGGTGGCAAGAGTGGGGCACTGGGATGCAGGAGTTGCCTTAACCAGAAGGAAAACCTCTGGGAAGTCTCAGGGAGACACTTGGGAGTGTGTGGGCTTAGGGGAGTATGTGTGCCAGGAAGGTGAAAGAGTCCACGGTCATCACTGGAGTGAATAAGAGGTGTGTCTGCACTGAAGGGGTCATGGTGGGAGGGGCTGGAAGAGGAAATGAGAGCCAGGACTTGGCAGCTGTAGGGACTGTAAGGAGATGAAGTAGATGTTGGTATCCTTCTAGTCTCATACCACCCAGGATGCAGACCCTAGCAGGGGGAGGCAGAGAGGGCATCCGATGGCTTAGAGTAGATTGTACAGAGCACCCAAGTAAGGGGCTGAGAGGTGGGCCCCACATGGAGAATGACAGGAAAGAGGGCAAGGGCAGTGGGCTGGGCCAGGGGGAAGCTGTGAGCCAGGGTGACAGTGTGCTTAGGACCAGGAACTGCAGAGCTCCTGGCTTCTACTTAATCACGAAGCCTTGGTGAATTTTCACTCAAGCTATTTTTTTTTAATTTATTTTTTAATTATAGTTGACATACAATATTAGATTTGGGTACACAACATAGTGATTGGGCATTTTTATACCTGTGATCTGCTCAATAAGTCTAGTGCCCATCTGACCCTATACACAGTTATTACTGTATTCCCTATTCTGTACTTCATGTCCATGTGATTAGTTTTATAACGAGCAGTTTGTGCTTTTTAATTATTTTATTTATTGATTTTAGAGAGAAGAAAAGGGAGAGAAGGAGAGAGAAACATCAATTTGTTGTTGCACTCATTGGTGCATTCACTGGTTGACTCCAGTGTGTGTCTTGACTGGGACTAGAACTCACAAGTTTGCATGTGGTGATGATACTCTAATCAACTGAGCTACCTGGTCAGGGCAGTTTGTGCTCCTTAATTCCCTTGATCTTTTCACCTATACCTGCACCCATCTGGCAACCATCAGTTTATTCTCTGTGTCTATGAGTTGGTTTCCGTTTTGTTTTTTAGATTCCACACATAAGTAAAATCATATGGTGTTTGTCTTTCTCTGACATATTTCACAGGTCCATTCATGCTGTAGCAGATGGTAAGGTTTCATTTTTTATAGCCAAGTAATATTCCATTTGTGTATGTGTACTATCACTTTTGTCCACTAGTCTATTGGTGGGCACTTGGGTTGTTCCCACATCTTGGCTATTGTAAACAATCCTGCAGGGAACATAGGAGTACATAAATTCTTTCAAATTAGTGTTTTGGGTTTCTTTGGATATAAATCCAGAAGTGGGGTTATAAGGCAGTACTGTTTTTAATTTTTTGAGGAAAATCCATGCAGTTTTCTATAGTGGCTGCACTATTCTGCATTCCTTTTTTCCACATTTTCGCCAACACTTGTTGGTTGATTTATTCATGATAGCCATTCTGACTGGTGTGAGGTGTTAACCCTGCATCTTAATTTGCATCTTTCTGATGATTAAGTGCTGTTGAGCATCTTTTCGTATGTCTATTGGCCATCTATGTGTTCTCTCTGGAAAAATTTCTATTCAGGTTCTCTGCCCATTTTTTAATTGGATTTTTAAATGTTGACATGTATGAATTCTTTATATATTTTGGATATTAACTGATTATCAGATATATCATTTACAAATATCTATTCCCATTTAGTAAGTTGCCTTTTTGTTTTGTCGATGCTTTCCTTTTTGGCCAAAAGCTTTAGAGTTTAATGTCATCCTGTTTTTTTGTTTGTTTGTTTTTTGTTTGTTCTTTTTGTTTTGTTTTGTTTTGTTTTGTTTTTGCATTTGTTTCCCTTACCTGAGGACACATATCTAAAAATTACTGGTTTGACTAGTGTCAGAAAGTTTATTGTGTTATGGTTTTGGGTTTTACATTTAAGTCTTTAATCCATTTTAAGTTTATTTTTGTACATGAAGTTACAAAGTAGTCTACTTTCATCTTTTTGCATGTATCTGGCAGGTTTCCCAACACCCTTTATTGAAAATACTGCTTTTTTTTTTTTCCTTAAAGACTTTCTTTCTTTATTTTCAGAGAGAAGGGAAGGGAGGGAGAAAGTGGGAGAGAAACATCAATCGGTTCCCTCGTGTACATACCCCAACCTGGGACAAAACCCTCAACCTAGGCATGTGTCCTGACTGAGAATCAATCCAGCAACCCTTCAGTTTGCAGGCTGGAGCTCAATCTACTGAGCCACACCAGCCAGGGATGAAGACACTGTTTTTACCCCATTTTATATTCTTGCCTCTTTGCTCGTTAGTCACAGATATACCTTATAAGTGAGATTTTATTTCTCAGCTCTCTGTTCTATTATTCTGCTCCAGGCAGTAGGGCAGCATTGAGGCACCTCCAGAATATCCTGAGGGAAAACACTCTTCTTTTAGAGCGCCATTTGCCATCCTCAGGATTTTTGTAACCTCCTTGTCACAATTCCCCACACATATTTTTGGAAACTGATTGATGTTTCATTGTAATATATTTAAATTGTGCTTTTTAAAATTTTTTTAACCCAGGCCCTGTATCACTGTTCTTTGGCAATTGTGCAGGGTTTTTTTGTTTGTTTGTTTGTTTTTTGCAAGCCCGTTGTTTAATTGGAATGTTTTTAAAGCATGCAGTTTTGACACCGTCTTTACCTCCTCCTATTCATTCTCATGAAATGACAGAAAAAACTGGCCCCTCTGTATGCAGAGGGGAATCTGTGTCTGTTGGATCACAGTTCAGACACCCCAGCACATGTCTGGGCATTTCCCTTGAGCCCAGGGGCAGCCCAGGTTGATCGCCAGGCCCAGATCTGAGCAGGCTAAGCCCATTACACCACTGAAAAGCTGTCTTGGCCACTTTGGCTGACCTCAGAGCCTTGGACAAGAGTGCCATGTGGTCACAGTCCTACCTCCCTGTTCCTCACACCCCAGCGGAATGTCTCTCAACTGGTACATTCCCCTCCTTTGTTTGGAGTTGAAGTGGGCTCGAGAGTGTGGGGGTACTGTACTGAGCAGGGGCTGAATCCCTACTTGTTGCCCCACCCCCAGCACTGCCTCCTGAGGACATCTGCCCTCTGCACACCACCTTCCAGTCTGAGGAGGAAATGGAGGCGGGTTCTCAACCAGTTCCCTCCCAGGTAAGTTAGGTTACCTTGGCTCTTTTTGCCCCTCAGTGTTTTCAGCTATAAAATGGGTCCAGGAATAGCACTTGCCTCTTCAGGAGGACACACACGAACTCAGCAATGCAGCCTCATACCTTTGGGTGAGACCTATGGGCTTCCTGTAGATAAGGCACCTTCCCTGTGCAGATGAGCCACTTACACCTGGTTCTCTGGGCCATATCTCCTCCCCTCATGTCCTGTGTGACTCCTGTAAGTGGGATACTGCTTTCACGGTCACATCAGGACAACTCACACCTGAGAAGCTCAGGGACTCGTCCAGATGTCTACCTGCTAAGGTATGAAGCTGAGATGCCAAATTGGGCCTGGCACCCAGGGCCAGGGCATAGGGCCCCTTGCCTGCCAGCCTGTGTTGAGAGCTGACTCTACCAGTGTTTTCTGTAAGGACCAGGTGGTGGAAACTGCCTTAGGGTCTGTGGGCCACACATGGTCTCTGTCCCATATTTTTTTGTATGGTATATTTGTCTGCTGCTGTAACAAAATGCCACAGGCTGTGTAGGTCAAACACTTATTTGCTCATAGTTCTGGAGACTAAAAGTCTGAAATCAAGGTGCCAGCAAGGTTAGTTTCTGGTGAGGACTGTCTTCCTGGCTTGAAGATTGTGCCTTCTCTGTCTTCACATGGCAGAGAAAGAAGCCTCTGGTGTCTCCTTGTATTGTAAGGACACCGATCCCATCGCATTAGGGCCCTACCCTTATGACCCCCCCATTAACATTTGCTTTTGTAAAGGCCCCGCCCCCAAATACAAGTCACATGGCGGGTAGGGCTTTAACATATGGAATTAGGGAAAAACCAATTGCACTAGCTCATGGCATTAGCCTTCTAAAAACACACTACAATCTTCATTTGTCCCCCAGACTGTATTTCCTCATCCCTGATTTAGAACATCCTCTTTGCCCTCAAATCTGTGATTTTGCAGAGAAGTGGGAGATGGGGTTCTCCCTGTGGGGTTCCTGTTGTTTCCCAAGACAGAAAATCAGGATTGCTGGTGTGACCAGCCATAGACTCAGAAGTGAAAATGCTGTGGATTGGGTCAGTGTCTGATCAGATCACTGCTCAAAGGTGGGAACCTGTGGGTGCTCTGGATATCATGTCCAGTCTATGCTATCTCCTTCCTTTTGCTGGTCTGTGCCCCCTTAACCTCCACATCGGGGAGACATGGCCCCATGGTAATGTGGGTGATGTTTCAGCCACCTGTCAGCTTCAAGGATGTGGTTGTGAGCTTCACGCGTGAGGAGTGGGGACAGCTAGACACAGTTCAGAGGACACTGTACCGCGACGTGACTCTAGAGACATGTGGCCACCTAGTCTCCCTGGGTAAGGTGGGCTCTGCCATTGCATGGGCTTTCTGCCTCTGGGACTCCAAGCTGTGGCTCTTCCCCTGGGTGTGCGTGTGCTGGGGTGGAGCAGTCTGAAAGTGGGTCCCTTCAAGATGCAGATCCCGGGTGTTGCCGCTTAGCCTTTACTGCAGGTGTGTGACTTATTCCCCAGAATGTCTCTAGGTCCCTCCTAGTCCATCCATGTTTGACCCCAGGGAACAAGGGCTGGGCTGGAGGATGCAGTTGTCTTCATCTCCAAGCAGAGCACCAAGTCTTGTGTTTTTCCCTGTTGACCAGGGCTTCTGCTCCCCAATCTGGATGTGATCTCCCACCTGGAGAATGGTGAAGACCCATGGAGGGCAGAGCAGGAACCTCCTACCCGAGGTGAGAGCCTTTGGTTGGGCAGACAGCTCCCTAGGTTGGAGGTGGAGGGAGGCCATGTGTGGGGAGCTTGCTCGGGTGTTCTCTGCAGCCTCATGTCCATCGAGTTAGCCTCCTCCTCATCCGTGGACCCAGCTCAGGGAATGCACATGCTACCATCTCAGGCATGGGTTTACTTCTTTTCCCTACTCCCCTTTGATCTTTACCCTTCACCACCTTGTCTTATTCCCAGGTCCTTTGGACCCCTCTTCCCTGAGCTCCTTGTCATAAGTTCACTGTGGAAGCAGCTCTTCGGGCTTCCCTTTTAGGCCATACTCTTTCCCTCCAGTGTGTTTGAAGTTCTCATGACTTCCAGATGATCCCATGGTGTGGTGAAATCTTAGGTATCCTAGGAAATGTCAGCCACCTGTTTCTTTCAGAAGAATTCCTATTCTTCTGGACCTGCTTCCCAGGTCTTTCATCCCACAGACCCACTTCCTTATATATCACATTGTGTTGGCCTAATTGGAATTCTTTTTTGAAACAGCTATTTCAAGATACAATTTACCCATTTAAAGTACCCAAAGGTTTTTAATGTATTCACATCACCAGAATTAATTTAGAACTTGTTCATCACCCCAGTAAATTGGGCTACTTCTCATGGTCATTTTGTCTTAAATAATAGATTTCTTTAAAACTTATTTTTCAGTTACAGTTGACATTTAATACTGTGTTTGTTTCAGGTGTAAAACAGTGATTAGACATTTATTTATATAACTTGGAAAGTGATCACTCCAATAAGTCTAGTATACATCTCAAAGTAAACATTTTTATTACATTGTTATTGAGTATACTCCCTATGTTGTACTTTCTTTACATCCCCATGAATATTTGTATAATTGATAATTTGTACTTCTTATTCCCTTTCACCTTTTTCATCATAGACTATTTAGAAAACAGTTTTATGTTTACACAAAGTTGAACAGAACATACAGAGTTTGCACTTACCTCTTAGCCCACACATTCACAATTTCCCCTATTAATATTTTGTATTCTGTAGTACATTAGTTACAATTGATGAGCCTTTATTGATCGTTATGTTATTAATAGTGATCAATAGTTTACATTAGGTTCACTGTTGGTACTTTATATTCTGTGGGTCGGACAAATGTAGGGTGACTTGTATCACCATTTATAGTATTACACAGAGTAGTTGTAACTACCCTAAAAACCCTCTTTACTCTGCCTGTTCATCCTTCCAGCTAGCCTAACTCCTGCCAACCACTGATTATTTTACTGTTTCTTTAGTTTGTCTTTTCTGGAATGTTCTATAGTTGAAATAATGCATTCTGTGGCCTTTTCTGATGGACTGCTTGTACTTAGTATCATGTGTGCCCTTCTTGTCACCTGGAGGCATTGAATTTATTTCTTGTGTTTCTGCTCCAACTTATTCTGTAACTCTCATCTGCAGCCTCTGTTATTTATTCTCTGAAGTCTCATCTGTAATTGTCCTTGGTCCTCCGATGTCATTCAGAATCCAGTTTAGTGTCCACACCTTCTTTCTGTCTATCGTAGATGTTACTATTTGCCTGACCTGCGGTTTGTTTGTCTTTCTCTTTTCATGATCTTGACAGAGAAGTTGTTGTGGAATATTTAACCTCCTTTGCTCAGTTCCCAACAGCCAGGCACAATTTTGATGCATCTTACCCATCCAGAGATTTCTCTTGTCCTTGTCCTCAAACACCCTATCACTCACTCCCCTTTATTGGGTCATTGTTTCATTTGAAAAAGTTCTCATGCTCATCACTGGGGATTCCAAAGCAAAACCTCAAAGGAACATATCAGAGTCTCAGGAAGGAGAACAGTGTTGGCTATAGGGATTGCTGAGTATAGATAAGGACCTTACCCAAGAGGGAAAGAGGATCTTTGACATAAGGGAAATGTCCCCATGGAAGTCAAGGGATGGCCAGGAGCGTATTTAATACTTTGTTAAGTGGAGGGTCCTTATCTCCTTGGCAGGTATGGAGAGCAAAGGATGGGTACTTGAACAGAGGCCTTGATGGTACTGGATGCTGGTGACTGCATGACTGGGAGGGACAGAGTGACCAACAAAGGGGGAATTTTGGAAGACCCCAGTAAGTGTCCTAAGCTGGGAGCTTATTGGACACACTGGGACCCCAATATCTGCAATAGAAGGAGGAATCAGTAACAATGGTGATGTCAACAGTACCATGTGCTATCAGTGTGTCACGTGCCAGACACTGTGAAGCTCACATATTGACTCATTTATGCCTCAAAGTAAACCCGGCAAGCTAAGCATTCTTATTCCTGGCATACCACCAAGGAAGATGATCCTCAAAAGTCACCAGTTGGGGAAGTCTGTGGTTTGGACTGGCCAACCACACTGCTTTACAGATGACAGTGCTTTTCTAGCGAATCTGTAGCATCAATTCTGGAATGGTTAAAGCAATGTTTTTCTCTCTATGCAGCTAGGAGTGATAGAAATGGTTGCTTATGACTATTAAATCATTCTGGTGTTTGGATCCTGTTTTAAGATTCAAAATCAGCCCTGGCTGGTGTAGCTCAGGGGATTGCGCGCGGGCCTGCAAACCAAAGGGTCATTGGTTCAATTCCCAGTCCAGGACGCATACCTAGGTTGCGAGCTAGGTCCCCAGTGGGAGGTGCGTGAGAGGCAACCACACATTGATGTTTTTCTCCCTCTCCTTCTCTTCCCCTCTCTCTAAAAATAAATAAATAAAATATTTTTTTAAAAGGTTGAAAATCAGAAAATAGGCTAAGATTTTGAGTCAGTAATCTAGATCGAGGCACAAGTTAAGGTCCTGTGTTAGTTTCCTGAGGGTTCTGTAACAGATTGCCACTGGGTTTAAAAGAACACAAGTTTAGCCCTGGCTAGTATGGCTCAGTGAGTTTAATGCCGAGAACCGAAAGGTCATGAGTTTGATTCCCAGTCAGGGTACATGCCTGGGTTGCAGGCCAGGTCCCCAGTTGGGACGCATGTAAGAGTCAACCAATCACTGTTTCTCTCACTCATTGATGTTTCTCCCTCTCTTTCTCCCTCCCTTTCCCTCTCTCTAAACAATAAATCTTTGAAAAATAATCATCATGATCAAATTAAACACCAGTTTATTCTCCTACCGTTCTTGGAGGCCAGAAAGCTGAAACAATATCAACAGGGCCATGTTCTCTCAGGAGGCCACTGGAGGAAATCTGTTCCCTGTCTGTTCCAGGTTCTGGTGGCTGTGACATTCCTTGGATTTTGCCCACATCACTTCAATCTCTTAAGTCCAACATCTTTATATTTCTGCTCTGTGTTTATGTTAACTTATCTCTGTGTATTCATTCACTCTTCCTCTAATTCCATCTTAGAAGGTCACTTGTGACATTTACAGCCAGATAATTTCCCCATCTCAGACTCAGCAGTTCTGCCTTCTGGGTACCAGCTCCCTGCTGCCCTGCAGCTGTGGGCTGGCATCAGGCCCAGAATACCAGAGCAGCTCTGCTGGTCCAAGTGTTATGGGGGTGCACTCGTGGTGAGAATTGGGAAGAGGAACAGGCAGCAAGGATAGGCTCAGAAAAACGATGAGGAAAAAAATATCATGGCAAATATGCACCACAAAAATGAAGAAATGGAGCAGTGCATGCAGAATGGAAAGGAAGACTGCCCTTTGGAAAGGAGCAAAGGCCACCAGCCCACAGGAAATAACAGACAGTGACAGGCTCGCCAACTGGCCTCTAACTTCCAGTGGGCCATACCCAATCGGCAGGTCAATGATGGGATGGGTGGAGATGGAAATGATATGGAAATGTTCACAGAGGAGATGAGAGAAATCCGGAGAAAACTTAGGGAACTGCAGTTGTGGAATTGCCTGCGTATCCTTATAGGGGAGTTCTCTAATCTCTAACCATGACCATCATGATGAATTTTGCCTTATGCCTTGATTCCTATCATTTTCCATGGGATTAATACTGTGATTCCCACTGCTTGCTTTTTCCTTGCATTTCCTGATATGCCTTTACTGATCCATTTGCTGTGAACCATGTGTAATTTCCATGTGTCAAGTGAGTTCTGTGTCACCAACTTCTCATTGGAGATTGCCTTGGCATGCAGTCTTAAGTTTCTGTCAACAGTAGTTTCACCCATTTGCGTGGGAAAATGTAAAGTTAATAAAGCAATGAAAAAGCAACCTAAGAAAAAAAAAGACTCAGCCATTCTGCAAAGATCTTTTTTCAAATACAGTACCATATTCACAAGTCCCAGTAACTGGACTTAGGTATCTTTTGTGTTTATTAAGGTCCATATACTTTCAGACTCAGTTCTTTCTGTTGATTTCTCCTTTAATCTTTATGCTCTTGTGCTTGTTCTTATTCCTTTGCTCCCTCTTTGAGGACCAGTTCTGGATTATCTCATTACCTTCGCTTGTTTTTTGTGCATTATCACTGATTCCCTATTTATTGATCCATCCCACTCTTTTATATCCTGTGTGAAATTACAGTCCATGGATTCGAAACAAACCCAGAAACACCTCTCATACTTGGTGTTTTTCTTGTTCCCCTCCCCTCTTCTAAAGCTTCTGCAGTAATTCAGGCATTTTGGATTTCTTTCAGACTGGAAGACTACACTTGAAAAGAAAGAGTTACCTTCTAAAGAGGATACTGCTGTGGAAGAGCTATCCTTCCATGTAAATATGAAATGCTGTGTAGAGAGCCCCTGGTCTGTGCAGGGCTGGAGGGACCAGCCCAGGGAGCAGCAGGAGGAATCTTTGAGTCAAATTGTACTTACGTTGGAGGAGTTTGTGCAAGAGGAATATTGTGAACATGATCTTGAGGGAAGTTGTCAGAGTGAAAGCCTTCTACCTCCAGCATTACCTGCAAAAACACCTGTACACAAGCTTGACTCACAGTTTCGACAGTTGCAACAGAGTTCAGTTTTTGTCAATCATTGGAAAGGCTGGACCAATCAGAAGCCCTGTGAAAATCTTGAAAGTGCCAGAGCCTTCTCCCAAAACATTCACTTGCATAAACTTGCAAATGTTGAAAAGGAAGATAAAAAACCTCATGAATATACTGTCAGAAGTGACTCTTTGAACTATGGTACCTCTGTTCATTTCCATAAAAGAATATTTTCATCAGAGAACAGTAATGATTGTAAGGCCTATAGAAATGTTATTAACCATAGCATGTCTCTGAATGAAAACCAACCAGTACATTTTGGAGAAAGTCAATATGAGTGTGACAAACACTTTGTGCAACCTGAAGTAATGGTTGGATATCCTGGATGTGAGGAGGAATGCAGTGCCTTCCACGTGGCCTCATCTTTTAGTGACTGTGACATCAATCAGATGAGAAAGAAGCCACATGCATGTAATCAATGTGGAAAATCTGCCAGCTGTTACTCTAAGCTTGTACACCAGAGAGCACACACTGGAGAGAAGCCATGTAAATGCAGTCATTGTGGTAAAGCCATCTCTGGGAGTTTTCACCTTTCACATCAGAGAATTAACTTGGGCGAGAATCCCTATGAGTGTAGTGACTGGGGGAAATCTTTTAGGCAGCAATCACAGCTTGGTGTGCATGAGAAAATCGACACTGGAGATAAACCTTATGAATGTAGTCATTGTGGAAAAGCTTTCAGGTGGAGATATCTCCTCACTGTGCATCAGAGAACACACACTGGAGAGAAGCCCTATCAGTGTAATGTGTGTGTTAAAGCCTTCAGTGGTCGGTCTGCTCTTAGGAAACATGAAAGAACACACACGGGTGGAAAACCCTTTGAATGTAATGACTGTGAAAAGTTCTTTAACCAGCAGAGTCACCTTACTAGGCATCAGAGAAGTCATACTGCAGGGAAACCTTATTTGTGTGCTCATTGTGGAAACTCTTTCAGCCGTAGCTCTGACTTTGTTGCACATAGACGGATTCACACTGGAGAGAAACCTTATGAATGTCACCACTGTGGGAAGTCTTTCTGGCAGCAATCACAGCTTGTTGTGCATCAGCAGACTCATACTGCAGAGAAGAAATTTTATGAATGCAGTCATTGTGGAAAAGGTTTCAAGTGGAGATCTCACCTCATTCTACATCAGAGAACCCACACTGGAGAAAAGCCCTATGAATGCATTGAATGTGGGAAAGCCTTCAGTGATGGGTCATCTCTTAGAAAACATGAGAGAACACACACTGGCGAGAAACCCTATCACTGCAACCACTGTGGGAAATCTTTTCGGCAGCAATCACAGCTTGTTGTACACCAGCGAACCCATACTGGAGAGAAACCTTATGAATGTAATCATTGTGGAAAAGCTTTCAGCCAGAGATCTATCCTAACTGTTCATCAGAGAACACACACTGGAGAGAAGCCCTATAAGTGTAAAATTTGTGTTAAAGCCTTCAGCCAGAGATACCTCCTCATTGTGCATCAAAGAACACACACTGGAGAGAAGCCTTATCAGTGTAACATGTGCATTAAAGCCTTTAGTGGTCGGTTAGCTCTTAGAAAGCATGAGAGAACGCACACAGGTGAGAAACCCTGTTAATGAATGCAATCATTGTGAAAAGGCCTTTACTGGGCAGAGTCACTGTACTGGGCATCAGAAAGTTCACACTGGAGAGAAAGCATATTTTTGTGCTCATTGTGGAAAGTCCTTCAGCAGTAACTCCTATTTTTGTCACACGTAAAACTTTTCACACTGGAAAGAAACCCTATGAATGTTACTACTGTGGGGAAACTTTTTACACAGCTTGTGTATAAACCTTATGAACACAGTCATTCTTGAAAGGTTTCAAATGAAGAGCTCTCAGTATGCATCAGAGAACATACACTGGTGAGAAACCCTACAAATGTAATCATTGTGAAAAGACCTTTCCTGGTGTTAGACTTGCCTTACTGGCCATCAGAGAATTTACAGTAGAGAGAAATTCTATAAATGTAACAAGTGTTGGAAGGCTTTCAGTTAAAGTAAATCCCTAATTCAATATGAGAAAACTCATGGGAGAGAAACCCTATGAATAATTAAGATGGAAAAGCTCACTGTTAGAACCTGTCTAGACATCAGATGACCACATACATCAGAATTGCTTGGAGTGTATATTGAAACTGCAGATTACCAAGCTTACCCTAATTTACTAAATCGAAACTCTACCAGTAAAACCCAGGAGTTCAGCATTTCCTAAAGCAGCATGTTACTTGTACATGAACTAAAATGTGTTTACTTCTGCATTTATGTGAGAAGGTAAACTTTCAGTCAAAGCTCATAGCAGAGAATAGGAAATTTAGAATAGAACTGTGTTTATTATCATTTTATTGCAAACAGCCACATTAATGTCATCAGATTTTATCTGTATGACATTCCTAAAAAATGGGGGACTGGAAGATAACTACGTAACCAAAAGAGGCAGAAGTGTACATCCACAATGCTAAAAATGTGAGAGGTCATTACTGTAGATTTGAACATGGGGCAGCATCACCTGGGGACACATACTGGGATAGGCTGAGGCCAGGACTGAAGAGAGGGCAGCAGCACTGGAGGACACAGCCCCTTGGCAGAGTTGCAGGCTCATAGCTGTGTGGCAGGAGAGCAGGATTAATTGAAGGTCTGCTCATGAAATTCCAGATTTCCTCCCTTTTGTAGTCTTCTTGTCTTGCACAAAGTATCTGACTGTGCATGGGCAAAATAAAATAGAGAATAAATTAGTTATGAAAAAATAGTTGGTCTGGGGACTAGGAAATGGGTGTATTATGCTCCAGAACAAGGGCTGTCCTTAATATTTCAAGGACCTTCATGCTAAAACCTGGTTCCTGCCCTATTCCTGTGAAAGAGTATCATTAAAATAGCCCCACCATCTATGGAGACTCCCTTCTGATTTCTGATAGTATCTTCAATGTGGATGGAAGGCAGGGAGGGAGAGGCTTGAAAGCCTTCAACATCAAAGAGAAAATATCTGAGGTTAAAAAAAATAGCTCAAGGAAGACATTCAGAGGAACTAAACATTTAAAATGGAGATTGAGTTAGAAATAATTGCAAATGAAAAATGCAAGGCAATATTTTTAAGTTATTAGAACAAAAATAGGCTGAAATTAAAAGTAAGATTTGCTTTAAAAAGAGAAAAGGAAATGAAATTTTTGCAGAGCTGAAAGAAAATCTTAAGGTCCTGCCAATTACTATCCAGGATTAGTAAGATCTGTGCAGCATGACCAATTGAGAACAACACAGTTAAAAAGACATTGCAGAGACTTCTGGAGAGAATAATTTTGAAACAAATGGAATAGGTTTTGTTCTGTTTTTTAAGAAAAGGAATGTTCTAACTAGAGGTAAAGAAAAAATGTAACCAGGAACTTAAGGATAAACAAATTTTCCTTTTTATTAATTTTTTAAAGATTATTTATTTTTAGAGAGGAAGGGGGGAGAGAAACATCAGTGTGTGGTTGCCTCTTACAAGCCCCCAACTGGGGACCTGGCCAGCAACCCAGGCATGTGCCCTGACTGGGATTGAACCGGCAACCCTTTGGTTTGCACACCTGCACTCAGTCCACTCAACCATGCCAACCAGGGCTTATTATTATTTTTATTTTTAGGGAGGGAAAGAGGGAGAGAAGCATCAGTGTGTGGTTGCCTCTCACCTGCCCTCTCCTGAGGACCTGGCCTGCAGAAGCCTTGTCACCAGAAAGTCACTAGGACCCCACCAGATACTGAGTGTATTTTCCCAAGGTCCCTCTTGCAGTTACCTAGTACCTTTCATAAAACCACTTAGGTAACATAACGTTAATGATTTATATGGGATCCTGAGGTTGAGGTGAGCAGTCTGAGCAGAGCAGGTGGGGATTTTGCTTCCTGGTGTAACAGTTGGGCCTGCTGCTGAGACCTACAAAGTTGTGGAGCATTCAGAAGATGCTGGAGCCTGGGAGGAAGGGCCTACCCAACAGATTCAGCTGTTTGACATTCTTGTGGTCCAGATATCTAAGAGCAAGTTTAAGTCCTGAAAGTAGCTTTCTTTAATGAAGGAGCTCCCGGAAGCTCAGGTATAGATGTATGTGAAGTCTCAGGATACAATGTTCCTTCTCTTCAAAATGGGGAGTCAGCGGCAGTTTTGTGGTCTTGTTCTCTGGAGACAACGCCCAGTGGGAATCACAGGTGGGAAAATTGATTTGTGTGCAGGAAATGGGAGGACAGTATGAAAATGCAGTGTGTTCTGAGAGGTACCCTGTGCTTTAGCAAATCAGAAACCTGATGCTCTAAAGACCCAAGAACTGGGCTCATTTGAAGTAAGAACCTAAGACCTTTCCTCCTGATTCTCATAATCAGAATCTAGTGATAACTGATGGGAATGTGTGTAAGTCCCACCTGCAAGGAAGTGTTGGAATTGCAGTTTTGGGGTCCATCTTTAGAGAGTTCACTTCTTCAGGCTGAGGTAGAACCTAGACATTTGCATAGTCTGAGGACAGTTTTTTTTTTATTTTGTTTATTAGTTTTGGAGAGGGAAATATCAATTTATTGTTCCACTTACTTGATTCTTATATGTGTTCTGACCAGAGATTGGACCCACAACCTTGGCATGTCAGGACAATGCTCTAAACAACTGAGCTACCTGGCCAGATGTGAGGACACTTTCTATAGCTATATTTTTAAACATTTTGCAAAAAGGAATCTCTAAATTATATATTCACACATGTTTCTTTTGTTGGTTTCACTTAAATTTGTGATCAGGTAAAAATGAGGCCCAAAAGATAAACCACACCCACTTTGTGTAAATGCTGAACTGTTTTTTGTTGTTGTTGTTTGATTTGATTTGTGTTTTTAAGTTCATTTTTCTACCTCCTACCTCCTTCCCTGTAATCACCACACTGTCGTTTGTGTCCATGAATTACTTTTCTTTAGGGGGGCAGGCTGCTTTCAACAAATCCATCCTCCCTCCCCACTTGAAAATACAGATGCCAAAATAATCCTAAACATATTTTTGATACAACTAGCAGTGGAATGATTGGGAACCCAGAAGACGATCCCCAGTGCAGAGGTTTTCCACAAGATTTCATGGGATTCCACATACAGTTGTATGCCTGGCTTAGAATTATTGAAGTAATATACCAAGGATAAGCAGTTTATGCATAAAGGAAAAGACATGAAGTCTACGGGAATCTATGTGCAGGTTTGAATTGCTCTCCCTCCTTTGAGGTAGGTAGTCACACAAAGCAGTGGGGACCAGGCAAGAAGGCACCATCTGCCCAGCATGGACCAAAGGCAGAAGTAGAGTGGGCTCAGTGTAAATTGGGTTGTCTGGGAGTTTGCTTTGTTTTTTGTTTTTATTTTTCATAGTCTAGGCACAGTGAAAAGGCACCACTCTGAAAGCCAATTTTGCAAAGAGGACCTAAAATGTGTGATCTTGGGCCTGCTGTGTTTTTTTGCATAAGCTTTCTTATGTCTTCAAATATTAAAGCAATTAGCCATATTCAGAGTATCTGTTACATTAAACTGCAGTTCTGACCACACATGGAGGAAGTACATGGTTCATACATTTCCTGTTTCAGATTGGTTTTCAGGAACATGTTACAACTCAGTATTCTTGGCATTTCCTTGATTTTGTCTCATAGATGTGAATCCCATTTGGAATGCTCTAGGCTTAGCTTAAAGGCCAGGGTCTTGATAATGTGAGAGAAACATAGCTGCCTTCCAAACCCGGACAGAACCTACAACCCAGGAATGTGCCTGGACTGGGAATCAAACTTGTAGATTTTGGCAGACAGGATGATGCTCAAATAACTGAGGCACCTGGGCGGCATGCAAAAACATTTTTAAAAAGTTTTAAACAATGATGACTTCTTAAACTAAGATGCTTGTGGTGCAAAGAAAGCAGGAGGGAGAGACATTTAAGGTGTAAAATTTCCAAAGCCAGGATCACATTTATGTTACTACTCAACATTCACATCTTGCCATTCTAGGAGTTCATTGGGATCAGCTGGGTGATTCTTTTCACTTAGGGTCACTCATGCAGTTTCAGAGGCAGTGACTGCTAGAGTCCTCTGGAGACTTCAACATCCAAGGTAGCCCACTCTTAAGGCTGGAAATAGATGCTGACTGCCAGCTAGGAACTCAGCCTGGACTGTTGGCTGGAGCACTCACATTGGACTGCTTCACCTGATCTGGGCTCTTCTCAACAGGGTGACTAAATTCCAAGAGGGAATATCCCAGGAATGAGCATTTCAGCTCCTTATAGCCTCATAAGTCATACATCATTTGACCTTATTTTATTGGATAGCCCGTCAGGGTCAGCCCTGAGTCAAGGGGAGGGGAAATAAATTCTACTCAATGGAAAGAGTGACAAAGAACTTGGGGCTGTATTTAATTCACTACAGAGCCTCAATGTAATAGAAAAGGAGAAATATAGAGGAACGCTGAAATTTTGATAGATGACTGAGTAACCTGAGGTGACATGAAGAAGCAAGCTTTGAATACAAGAACAATATGGGTGCTTGCATTCAGGTTATATTGAGGTACCTGAGGGGCATCAAAGTGGAACTGCCCACTTAAAAATGTTAGCCAGGGTCGGGGAAAACTTTGATACATGTCATTAAGTCTCACAAGAAGGCATGACAGTGTGTTCTTTGAGCATGTAGAGATCACTTGCTGTGATTTTTTTTTTCCCCAGAGACTTTACCCCTAAACATCTCCATGGCTCCCTCTATGATCTCCAGGCCTGGGCTCACACATCCCTTCCTCAGTGAGTGACTTTTCAAGCATACAGGGAAGTGCTGTGAGCATGCTCTAAAGGGACCTTTTTTAAGTCTTTTTACACTGAGTTTATCCATCTATTTAGAGAGAAACACTGATTTTGTTCCACTTGCCTCTCACATGTTACTGACCAAGGATTGAACCCACAACCTTGGCACATCCCCACAACAACCAACCAACTGAGCAACCTGACCTTAGAGAGAAAGAGGGAGAGAAACCACCTGGCCCCCACTGGGGACCTGGCCTGCAACCCAGGCCTGTGCCCTGACTGGGAATTCAGCTGGCAACCCTTTGGTTCACAGCCCTCACTCAATCCACTGAGCTACACCAGCCAGGACTGGTTGATTTTAGAGAGGAGAAAGAAACATTGATTTGTTGTTCTACTCATTTATGCATGTGTTGGTTGATTCTTGTAAAAAAAAAAATACAGCTTTATTTAAAAACGAATAAAAAATAATGGCACAAGTTTCAAGACAAGACCCTTTCAGTCTTGAGGACCCCAAGTAGTTTTTGTAGGTTCTTTCTATCAATATTTGCCTTATTACATATTAAAACGGAAAAATATTTTTAAAAATATTTATTGTATGTTAACTGTTGAATGGTGCCCCCTGGAAATTCATATATCGAAGTCCTAACCCCATAGCTCAGAATGCCACCTTTCTTTGAGGTAGTGTCTCTACAGAGGTGATTAAATTGAGTCCAGCTGCAGTATAACTGGCATCCTTACAGAAAGGGGAAATTTGGAGGCAGGCACACAGTTTTGTTTTCTCCTCTTGTGTTTAACCCTCTACACCCTTATTGTTATATCTTTAATATATTTATACTATATATGTGCATTGAATGTATATATGTACATTAAATGTATATATACGTGTATATATATACATAATACTTGTGTGTATATACCTACATTTAACTCTCACCCGGTATGTTTTTATTGATTTTGGAGAGAGCGAAACCGATTGGTGGCTTTCTGAAGGCCCCCTTCCCCACCGGGATCAACCTGCAACCTAGGTATTTGCCCCCTCCGGGAACCGAACCCGCAGTTCCCCTGCTGTTTGGGAAGACGCTTCAATTAACGGAGCCACCCGGCCAGGGTAACAAATAATTTTAAAGTACAAAGCAGTAGGAACCCCCAAAGATAAAAGGGGGGAGTCTCAGGAACGACTTTACACCAGCCCATTCCGTCCCATCGTATAAACTGCTCTGAGGGGACAGCCAGGCAAAGCCTGCGGACAGAACAGGCTGAAAGGCCGCTACCCAGAGACCCTGCCTCTTCCAGGTGATGGAGGCCCAGGTCGCCACAGCGTCGCTAGAATCACCGCCCGCAGCCACCCTTAGCCGGAAGCCGGCGGGCGGAGGTTCCCATTGGCCTGAAGCCAAGAGGCTTCCATTGGTCGAAGAAATAAGGAGCGAAGACTCCATTGGGTGGGCGTTACGGTGCGCCACAATGGCCTTCTGGGAGTTGTAGTCACAGCGTCGCCAGCTCGACCGCCATTGTCCAGCGTTCTGCGAATCGAACGGTCAGGGTGGTGGAGACGGCTCTCGGGTTTAGAATCGTACGGGGCCCCTTTCCTTGACCTGTAGGTCTAGCATGGATCCTGAGGAGGGGGCGGCCGCATTGGCGATGGCTACGGGGCCTCCAACGGAACGGCTTCAGGTAACAATTACAGTAACGGTGACAGCGGGCCCGACCAAGCGTCTCCCTCAGATACTGACCTTTTAACGCTCGTTTGAGCGGGGCCTGGGGGTTATCCCGCGTTACACGCAGAGAAACTGAAGTGCAGGTCGGCACACGCTGACTGGTACCGCTGCAAAGGGGCAGCGGGCGGGACCGGGATTCGAACCACGAACCTCTAATCCCCACTGCTCTTGCTCATTAGGTCCTCTCGCCGATACCCTTTCCTCCACCCCGAAGGCCGAACCCCGAGATGATGGGTAATTGGTACTGTCGACTGAAGATGCTCTGTTGCGTGGAGTCGGTACAGTGCCTGGCTCCGCGCAGCCCTGACCTGCGGATAGGGTTCCACCTTGAGGGAGGGAGAAAGGAGAGGTCACCATGCACCCATTAGGGAGGCGGAACGGCGACAAAGGTTCCCGCGGGGCTGTGGGGACAGCAGTGGAGGGCAGCCAGTACTTGCAAGCCCCTGAGGGAAGGCCCCCATCCTCAGCACCAGCAATTCTAGGCAAACTGGCGGCTGCTGATGTCCTCCTTGAAGTGCTCTTTCTCCACGCTGGCATAATTCCGGAAACTCATCTTTGAATTTAATGTTTCCTGTCTTTTTTCTTTTAATCCTCACCTGAGGATATGTTTATTGATCTTAGAGAAGAAGAGAGAGAGAGGAACATAGATAAATTGCCTCCCATACACGCTCCAACTGGGGATTGAACCAGCAAGCTTTTGGTGTACGGATGATGCTTCAACCAAGTGACCCCCCACCTGGCCACTTGTTATCTTTTGTTTTTCTTGTTTACAAGGGTTGGCATTATTTCAGATTTAGTATGCAAAGTGAGACTATCAATTATCTTAGATTTGCATGTTTTAGAATATGTGTTGTTACAGATCTTCATGAAAATGCAACCACATTTTATTTTGCTTTGGCTGAGGGTGGTGGGGCAGGGAGTGAGCAATGACAGAGAAAGTCAGAGCTAGACAGTAATTAAAGCAGCAAAAACAGATTTTATTCAGAACTCTTGCAGTAGAAGGAAAGAGACTTCATTGTAGAATTAGGTGCAATTCTGAACCCAACAAGAAAATGGGGCATTATAGTGGGTGGGAGAAAGAGGGTTCTTGGTGGAGCAGGGCAGGTGACCATGTTACTGAGGCAATTGTGGGTGATGAGAACTTTGAAAAAGATATGAGGAGTGATGACATATGGAGAAGAAGGATCCCAGCGAAACTGACTTCACAGGATTTTTGGTAAAACTAGGTGATGTGTAAATGGGCAAAGAAGCCTAAAAGTCAAGGTTTATTTTTTTTTAAGATTTAAGATTTATTTATTTTATTTATTTATTTTTAGAGAGGGAAGGTAGAGAGAGAGAGAGAAACATCAATGTGTGGTTGGTGGGGACCATGGCCTGCAACCCAAGCATGTGTCCTGACTGGGAATCGAACCTTCGATGCTTTGGTTTGCAGCCCATGCTCAGTCCACTGAGCTACACCAGCCAGGGCTAAAAGTCAAGGTTTAGATGAGAAGAATGTTCAGAGAAGCCAGACTAAAGTTTGGTCAAGGTGAGAGCCTTTATCAGCAGTAAGAGAGGCTTAGGAGGAAGTGTATTAGTTACCCGTTGCTGTGGCTGTGTAACAAATCAAAAAACAGATTGGCCTAAAACAATAAATACCTCACAGCTTCATATATATATATATATACTTTAAAGTTTTGGGTTGGGGAGTTGTTTTTTTTAAAGATTTTGTTTATTTATAGAGAAAGAGGAAAGAGGGGAGACAGAGAGAAACATTGATGTGTGAGAGATACATCAATTAGCCTGCAACCCAGGCATGTGCCCTGACCAGGAACTGAATCAGAGATATTTTGGTTTGCAGGCCAGTGCTCAATCCACTGAGCTATACCAGCCAGGGCATTTTCTTTTTTTATTTTTTTAAGATTTTATTTATTTTTAGAGAAGGGGAAAGGGAGGGAGAAACAGAGGGAGTGAAACATTGATATGTGAGAAAAACATTGATTCTTTGCTTCTCACACACCCCCAACTGGGGACCTGGCCCATAACCCAGGCATGTCCCCTGACCAGGGGACCCTTCGCTTTACAGGAAGACACCCAACCCATGGAGCCACATCAGTCAGGGCCCCTCACAGTCTCTGATGATAGGAGTCCTGGAATGACTTAGCTGGTGGTCCTGCCCTGGGCTTTTGACATTACAATCAAAATGTTGGCCTGGATTTCTGTCCCTTGAGACTTGACTGGGTCTGGAGGATCTACCTCCAAGATGGCTCACTCAGATGACAGTTGGCAGGAGGCCTTAGTTCCTTCCCACATGGGTCCCTGTGGAGCTGCTTAAGTGGCCTTACAACTTGGCATCTGATCCAGGAGAGCCTGGTGGAAGCCACAATGCCTTTTGTGACCTGAGGTCAGAATTTCCACTCTCACATTTCCACAGAATTCCCCCTCTGTCAGTATCGTATCAGTGATACAAGTCAAACCTGCTTTGTATAGAAAGGGACCACAAAAGGGCTGGGGCTCATGGGGGTGCATTTTGGAGGCTAGCTACTGTAGGACGCAACAAGCCGAGTGGAGGGTGTATTAGTTTCACATAGCTGCTGTAACATTGCCACAATATTGGTGGTTTAAAACAATACACATTTATCCTTACATTGTGGAGGTCAGAGATCATTGACACTGGGCCAAAATCAGGGTGTAGGCAGAGCCACGCTTCCTTCCTGTCAAGGCTCTAGGCGGGAATCACCTTTTCCTACTGTAGAGCTGTAGACCTTGCCTTCCTTGGCTCCTGGCCCTTTGTCCATCTTCAGAGTCAGCAGCATAGCATCTTGCCTTAGTGATCATATTGCCTTCTTCCCTTGGTAATGAAATGTCCCTCTGTGTTGTCCTTAGAAGCACATTTATGACTGCATTTAGGGCCCACATGAATAATCCAGGATACTCTCTCCCTCTTAAAATCCTTAATTATATCAACAAACTCTTTTTTGCCGTTTATGGTAACATTCAGAGGTTCCCAGATATACTTGGGGATCATTCAGCCAACTGTAGTCAGGCTTAGGGGTCCCCTATGTACAGTGGTGAGAAGGAGTCATTCAGGTGTTTTAAGCAGAAATGGCATGGGTTTGAGAAAAATCAGTCAGTAATATGGGGGTGAGGGTAGGAGAGACTGAGAACTAACTAAACCACTGGAGTGAGGGAGGTTGGGGACAATGACTGGGTGCTGACTGATGCCCTGGTCAGATGGGGAGAGTGTGTGGGTCTGAGGCAGGCCATCCCTCCAGGCCCCAGCAGTGCAGAGCAAGAGGAGGGCTACAGGGGGCTGATGTAGAGTAGCAGGGACAGTCACGAGACAGCAAGGAGTAGCCTCCTGCTAGAATCCCAGGAGGAGACATGAAGAACTCACATGAGGTCTTGTAGCCTCAACAGACCAGTGGTCAGTGCATCTGGTGCCTGGGCTTTCACTGGCAACCCATGCAGAGTAGGTGATGGAGGGGTGGGGGCAGGAGGCACGGGCAGCATGTATCAGGGTTGGATACTTCTGAGTATCCAGGGAGGATCTTCTGAGTGGGAGGTGAGGACAGCAGGACAGGAGCAGATACCTCTGTTCCCAGTCAAAAGGTTCAGCATGTTTTCTGCACAATTTTTGTCAGAGCCACGTGCCATTCTGTACTATAATTTCTTTAATATTTAAAAGAAACCTTTTTCTTTCTTTGCTTAAAAAAGATTTTATTTATTTTTTAGAGAGAGGGAAGGGAGAAAACCATTGATCTGTGAAAGAGACGATGATTAGGTGCCTCTCTCATGCCCCCATCCACAGACCTGGACTGCAACCCAGGCATGTGTTCTGACTAGGAATTGAACCAGTGACACCAAGGCTCTACTTGTGGTTTTTTGTTTTTGTTTAAAGAAAATACCCCTTTAAAATTTAGGTATTGGAGCCCTGTCTGGGTAGTTCAGTTGGTTGGAGCATTATCCTATGCACCAAAAATTTGCAGGTTTGATCCCAGTTAGTGCACATACCTACGTTGCAGGTTTGGTCCCCAACTAGGCTTTCACTGATCAATGTTTCTCTCTCACATCAATGTTTCTCTCTCTCCCTTCTTCTCTTCCTCTCTAAAAACCAATAAACATATACTTGAGTGAGGATTAATAAAAAAAGAAAATGGGGGTATTTGATATATGGTTTCAATTTGCATTTTTATTTGCATATTTTCTTGTGGTTATTTGCTAATTTTTTACATTTCCTTTGATATCTTCTTTTATATTTTCTTCATTTTATTTAGGTTGCATTTATTATTGATTTGTAAGATTTGTGTCTTCTGGATACAAGTCTTATCAGATATGTGATTTGCAATAAGTATCTCCCATTATGTGGGTGCTTTCCATTAGTGTGTCCTCTGGAGCACACAAATTTTTAATTTTGATTAAGTTCAGTTTATTTATTGCTAGTGCTTTTGATAATCCTTTTTAAGAATCTTTTCCCAATTCCAAAGTTATGAAGATTTAGTCTTGTGTTTTCTTCTAAAAGTTTAATAGTTTCAGCTTTTACATTTTAAATTTTTGATCCATTTTGAGTTTTTTCTATATGGTGTGAGGTAGGGGACTGACTTTATTCTTTTGCATGTGGCTGTCCGGTTGTCCTGTAGAAAGTGTTTTACAGCCACTTAGTCCCCTTTATAGCCTCCAAAGAGACAAGGAAACAAGGCAGCATACTTGGGGTTCTGCTCTGTGCCTCTTGAAGAGGAAGTGACAGAGCCAAGACTCTGATCCAGAAATGTTGAGTCTTTGACTGTGGACACAGCCAGTCCACAAAAGAATTACGTTTGTAAAACGTAATTACATTTCTGAAATGTAAAAGAATTACATTTCTTCTCACCAGAAATTGGCAGTTCTGACCACTTAGGGCCTGTATTTTCCCAAGATCAGTTGTTTCTGAGTCCTAGTGCCCTTTTAGACAGGGCACATATTACCTGTCCCCTCCAGTGTTGCCTCTCTCAGGTTAAATACCCTGGTAGGCTCTTACACTGGCCCACTTCAGTCACTTGTGAGCCTAAAGGCAGGTGATTTCCCTTAATTATACACCCCTCTTTTCAGAGAGATGACAAGCCTTGCTTTGAATCTGAGGATTAATGTATTGGTTAACCGTAGCTGTGTAACTATCCCAAACCTAGTGACTTGAGACAGTAACCATTTCTCTAGCCCACAGATCTACAAGTCAGCAGTGGAGAGAGTCACCTGTCTGAAGTCAATTGTAGGTCAGCTGTGGGGTGCTTTTGGTCTTATCTGGATGCTCTCATGTTTCTTCTCTGTATAACTCACACCTACATGTAGCAGCCCAGCAGGTGCCCAGCGAGTCTTGACTCACATTGCCCAGAACATGCACTCTCTCAGGATACTGGCCCACATGTTTTCTCCTTCCCCGTTCCTTCTTCTCTTTCTGAGAGTACTGATGAGGACAGTCCAGCTGATTGACCATGTGTGTGATGTTTCAGGAGCCAGTGACCTTCCGGGATGTGGCTGTGGACTTCACTCGGGAGGAGTGGGGACAGCTGGGCCCTGCCCAGAGGACCCTGTATCGTGATGTGATGCTGGAGACCTTTGGGCATCTGCTCTCTGTGGGTAAGGCCTGCTTCCCAAGCTGACAGGCAGATTCCTGCAGTTACTTATTCTTCATGGCTTATAGGTTGTAAGGCGTCTGGTATGAAGACTTGACCTGGGGATTAGGGACCTTGGGTTCTCCTTCCCTGTAGGACATGTGGGCAAGGGGGTGTCTACCCTTTTTTGTCCCATTGCAAAGCCTTCACTGTGTTGTAAGATGGCCCTATGTCCTGATGGTCAGGAGTAGGGGCTAGAAGCTGGGCTGGTTCTTTCTGTCCAAAGCAGAACCCCGCATTCCATGTTTTTCTGTTTCTAGGACCTGAGCTTCCCAAACCTGATGTCATCTCCCAGCTGGAGCAAGGAACTGAGCTGTGGATGGTGGAAAGAGGAATTGCCCAGGGACGCCATCCTGGTGAGAACCCACCAGGTGTGGTGTGTTGGGGTCCTGAGACTATCTGCAGATCAGTGATCACAGCGAAAGGTTACAGGAAAAGTTGGAAAGGGAAAAAGGCAGGTGGGGTGAAGTCCAGAGGAAGCCGGGCTCAAAGTTGCTCCCCCAGTAGGGCTGAGTCTGTGGTGGTGGTGGTGGTGGTGGTTGCAGCAGCCAGAAAAAAAAAAATGGGTTGACCTTCACTTCCCTGCACTGTACAAGGGGAGCCTGTCTTTGTCTAGAGGATTTCGTAATGGGGGTTCCCCCAAGCTGTTCTGAAGACAGGGGCATCTCCACTTGTAGGTGGCCTGTCTGACTTAGATTTTCTAGAACTGATCTGCTAGTCTGCCCTGCCCCCAGCCTGCTGCTTCCATGTCTCATTCAGTGTCTATGCCCCCAGCTTCTGATGGTAGGGCTTTCTATCTATGGGGTCACTGCTTTATCCCTAGCATCTGGGGCCACATGGTAAATATTGTGGGCTTTATGGGCTGCATGCAGTTTCTGTGTTTGTTTTCTATCACAGCTCTAACAAATTACTGTGAAGATAGTGGCTTCAAACAACATACATTTGTTATCTCACAGTTCTGTCAGTCAGACCTGGCTGGTTTGTCTGCTCCCAGACAAAGTTAAGGTGTCAACCAGGCTGGGGCCAGGGACCTTACAGAGAGGCTTAGGAAGACGCCACATCCAGACATCTAGCCTCCACCAGGTTGTTGGCAGAATTCAGCTCTGTGTGTCCTCAGACTGAGGTTTCTGTGTTCGTCCAAGAGTTGTTCCCAGCTCTGAGAGTCACCTGTACTCCATGACTGAGGCCCCTGCACAGCTGCCTCTTATCCCACCTGCCTCTTTTGCTCATAAACATTGAGGGGATTGCTTTGGGCCTGCCCAGATAACGCAGCATCATTTCCCTGTTTTAGTCAGCTGATGAGTGATTTTCATGTCACCTACAGAACCTCTTCACAGCAATAGCTACATAACTGATTGAACAGCCAGGGGACAGTGTTAGAATTCTACCTGTCTCTGTCACATATTTTTTTCTACAGCCCTTTAAAAACAGAAAAACCTGATCACTTAAGTTACATAATGTTTAATCACTGGCTTGTACACCTAAAACTAATATAATATTGTGTGTAAACTATAATTGAAAAATAAAAAAACTATTTAAAGAAAAACAAAACAAAACAAAAAACACATACACACATAAAAACCATCTATAATTTGGGCACTTCCTTTTCTGGCCCCTGAGCTAGGCCTGAACCTGGCCCGTGGCAGGTGCTCATGAAATATTTGTTGAGATGATGAACTGATGAAGCTGTGTTTACAAACAGAGCACTTGGTGTTGACATAAAAGCAGAACCAACATTTGCCTAGAGGCAAAGCAAATAGTTGGGAAGTGAGCTCAGGCTGTGAGAGGTTTGTCCTTTCTTCATGTTTCCCGCCAGCCTCTCAGAACTCTGGTTTCTTTCAGGCTGGGAGCCTGGACCTGGAAACCGAGCGCCACCCACACAGCAGGGCCTTCTTGCGGAGGAGCTGTCCTGCGTCATGGAAAGGGAAGACTTCCTGGGGGACACTGCCTGTCTCACCACACAAGGGGAAGGCTGGGACTGTGAGGGCCAGGTCAAGGTGCCTGAGAAGGACCAGGATAGTTCCAGGCACTTGGAATTTTGCCTTGAGGAAGCACCAGTTCAAGATAAAACCTATGAAAGTCTCAGACTTGGGGAAACCTGTCTCCCAAGTTCAAACCTAAACCTGTTCCCAGAGATTCCTCAGAGAGAATATTTCTGTACTTCGGACTCACAGGTCGCAGATTCAGAGGGTCACTTACCCTCCCTCAGTCAGCAGACAGGCTCTTCAGGGGAGCAGCCGCGAGATAGTGGTGACTGCAGTGCAGCCTCCCATCCAGCTGTTCCTGAGGCAGAGCTCATGCCAGGCCCTGTGCAGGAAAAGCCCTACAAGTGCTCAGACTGCGGGAAGTCCTTCAACCACAACGCGCACCTCACCGTGCACAGGAGGATCCACACAGGGGAGAGACCTTACATGTGCAAGGAGTGTGGGAAAGCCTTCAGCCAGAACTCCTCGCTGGTGCAGCATGAGCGCATCCACACTGGAGACAAGCCCTACAAGTGTGCAGAGTGCGGGAAGTCCTTCTGCCACAGCACGCACCTCACCGTGCACCGCAGGATCCACACTGGTGAGAAGCCCTATGCATGCCAGGACTGTGGAAGGGCCTTCAATCAGAACTCCTCGCTGGGCCGCCACAAGCGGACCCACACTGGCGAGAAGCCATATACCTGCAGCGTGTGTGGGAAGTCCTTCTCACGGACCACATGCCTGTTCCTACACCTGCGGACTCACACTGAAGAGCGACCCTATGAGTGTAACCACTGTGGCAAGGGCTTCCGGCACAGCTCCTCGCTGGCACAGCACCAGCGCAAGCATGCTGGGGAGAAGCCCTACGAATGCCGCCAGAGGCTGATCTTTGCGCAGGCAGCTCTCACCAAGCATGAGTGGGCTTGCGACACGCCTGTGAATCCAGGGGAGAGGGCTCAGCGGAGCGACAGGCCCTTCAAGTGCAGTCAGTGTGGCAAGTGCTTCATCCAGAGTTCGCACCTCATCAGACACCAAGTGACTCACACCAGAGAAGAGCCTCGTGGGCGGAATCGGAGGAGGAAGGAGCAGCCCCTGGGCCGCAGCTCTCATCAGCATGTGCATGCAGGTGAGAACCCTGGGGGCAAGCCGAAGGCGGGACAACCTGCCAGCAGGGCACTTGCCCTCTTTGACATCCATGAAGTCATGCAAGAGAAAAACCCAGTGCACGTTATTGGGGTAGAAGAAACTTCAGTGGGCACTTCTGTGTTGTTGGACGTCAGAGACTCCACATAGGGAGAAACTACAGATAACTTTGAAACACAGGTACATAACTTGTAACTCCACATGGGCTGTGCACCAACAGGGGCACTAAGGGGCCTAAGAAGGCCCAGGGTGACCTCTGACTTCCTATGAAAGATGCTCGCTAAACACCTAAGATTGGTGGTCCTCAGATCTATCAAGCTTGGTGCCCCCTTTAACCAGATATATTGTACTATTCCCTTTATGACCCTGAAATGAATTTAAACATAAGGTCAAAAAAGTCATCCTATATCCGTGTTTTGTAAAGGATAATTAAAACAAAAGTAATTTATGATGGAGTAACGTGTACTGAGTTGGTGCGGAGTCTCTCCATGACTGGGCAGTTACGCTAGAGACCCAGCACTGTCTACTGATGCTCAGGGTCTGGGGTTGGCCACGGAAATTCTGTGAGGGGAATTCCTATATGGGATGTGACTTTTCAGTGGTGACTCACTATTGGAAAAGTTTTGAGCAAAACAAAACGCCATTGCATTTCTGGAAAATTCTGTATAAAATTCTCAGCATATAGGAATTAATGTGTGTTTACATGTGAAGTCAAGTGAGGATCTAAGTTCATACTTACAAACAAGTTGTTTCACCATACACACAGGGTTTCCAGGGGTCAGTCTACATTTCACAGACATTAGAGCACCTTGGCTCCAACTCACCTGTCAGCCTCCTTCATGCCCAAATCAAACGACAAAGAAGCCCTGTGAAAATCCACAGCATTCCTTGGGGTCATCACAGCCCCACTGAAAACCAATTTCACAACCAGTGTTGCCAAAAGCCTGAAGTTCTCGACTGAGGTGATTTTGTGTCCCGGAAGACGTTCCGTAATATCTGGAGATATTTTTGTCTCTCATGACAGGCAGAGGGGAGGGATGCCACTGGCATCTAGCAGGTTCAGGACAGTGATGCTGTTCAACTTCTTATAATGCCCAAAACAGTCCCCTTGGCAGAATTCTCTGGACCCACATGTGCCAAGGTACAGACACTATGCCCAGCAGTACAGCCAGTGTTTTCCAAAATGTAAATTGGTTGATTGGGCCTATATACTAATAATCCTCAATATTTTAACAAATGGTATCATTAGCTATTTAATGCACAATGTAGTTTTTAGGTTTTTTGTTTGTTTGTTTTACCATTTTGCAGTATTCATAATTGGTGTGGAGAAAGGAAGAGCATACACTTTTTTTTCTGAGTAATCCAAAACATGGACATTTTATTTTCACTGGTATCCCCACCTGCCAAGGATTCTGTTCTCACTGGTCTTGGAAATCATGTCATTTCATCCATTTTTCTGAACATATCTCCACAAGGCAAGGACTTTAAAATTATATATATTATATATATATATATATATATATATATATATACACACACACACACACACACACACATACATACATGTACGACCCTGTTGGTCCGTTGGGACAAAACCATATTCATTATTATACTGAGCCATAATTTGCCTTATTCACAGTGTTGATGTTTACATAATTTGCCTTATTCACAGAGGGTGAAACTGCTGGGGCCTCAATGCAAATGAGGGCAGTGATTCCCAGGTGGTAGCTCGTAGTCTTCCTCACCAGGCATGGCAATAAAGAAAAAAAAATGCTCACTTAGCAATATCTGATGAAACAGGAAAAATGATCAATTTTATGAAATCTCAACTAAAACTACATAGCTATTATCACATCTAAGTAGAAATAAGAGTTCCTCAATATATCATCAAGTGTCTAGTGTTCAGAAATTCCTGGTTGCCTCATGAATTGTTTTGTGTTTGGTTTTGTTCTAATCAGGTTTTAAGATTGACACGGTACATGTAGTTGATTTTTGTAGGTCTCTCTAACCTGTAGGTAGGCTTCCCCTCTTTTTTTTAATTCTCACCCGAAGATGTGTTTATTGGTTTTTAGAGAAAGAGGAAGGGAGAGAGAAACAACAATGTGAGAGAAACATCAGTTGGTTGCTTTCTATATGTGTCCATCTGGGAATCAAATTCACAACCTCTTGGTGTCCTAGATGACACTCCAATCAACTAAGCCACCCAGCCAGGGCCTTCCCTCTTTCTCTTTTAGTCTTTTATTTGTTTTGGGACAAAAAAAATTGTTGCCCTCTTCAGCCTGTCCATCAGATGCTCTTTGCTTTGGCCTGGTGGAATTCCTTCTGATTTGGCATCACACCCACCCATTACCAGGTATGCTTGGGTGCCTTGTGGATTGTGTGGCTCCCACTTTTTTTTTAAGATTTATTTATTTTTAGAGAGGGAAGGGAGGGAGAAAGAGAGAGAGAGAGAAACATCAATGTGCGGTTGCTGGGGATCATGGCCTGCAACCCAGGCATGTACCCTGACTGGGAATCGAACCTGGGACACTTTGGTTCACAGCCCTCACTCAATCCACTGAGCTACACCAGCCAAGGCTGGCTCCCACTTTGGATGGGATCTCTGCCAGAGGTCCCAGCTATCAGTGCCAGGTAAAGCAAGACTTCTGAGAAAATTGTTTGTTTATATTATGCAGGGCATGTTATGACTATTAATGTCCACGTTGCAAACTTCACCTCATTCATCTTACTGCTTTTCTCCAAGTTTACACCCAAGGGAAACCAGGCTCTCCGACCACTGTCCATGCTGTCCACATAAAGAACTTTGTGATTGAGGTGTGATCCTTGGTGTCTCATAGCTCAAGGTATATAAAAATCAAGAATTTAAACCTGCCTGCTTTCTAACCTACAGTGAAGCAGAAGGCAAACATCCACATGACATTATACAGACATTGCCTTTTTTCTTTGCTGTGCCCATTGCTTGGTTGGGTGTCATCCTGTACACCAAAAGGTTGTGCCCTGGTACAATCTCCGGTCAGGGCACATGTCTGGGTTTCAAGTTCCATACCAGGTCTGGTAGGGCTAGAGGAACAGCTGGTCCATGTTTTTCTCTACCTTCCTCTCAAGAATCAATGGGACTATACCCTCATGTGAGGATTTTGTTTTTGTTTTTTTTTTAATTAATTTTTTAAAGATTTTTTTAAAAGACTTTATTTATTTTTACAGAGGGAAGGGAGGGAGAAAGAGAGAGAGAAACATCAATGTGCGGTAGCTGGGGGCCATGGCCTGCAACCCAGGCATGTGCCCTGACTGGGAATTGAACCTGCAGCACTTTGGTTCACAGCCCGCACTCAATCCACTGAGCTATGCCAGCCAGGGCTCAAGATTTTTAAAATTTATTTATTTCTAGAGAGAGGGGAAGGGAGGGAGAAAGAGAAGGAGAGAAGCATCAATGTATGGTTGCCTCTTGCATGCCCCCAACTGGAGACCTGGCCTGCAACCCAGGCATGTGTCCTGACTGGGAATCGAGCTGGCTACCCTTCGGTTCACAGGCCGGGTTCAATCCACTGAGCTATACCAGCCAGGGAGGATTTTAAAAAATAAGTACATAACCTGGAATCCAGGAGTCACCAGGTACAAGCTTCCACTTGTCCTCTCCCAGTAGAGTCATATAACCCTCTTAATTCTCCCAGGAGCACTGAGTGGGGGGTACCATAGACTGTTGCCAACCTGGATGCTCCCCCCACTGTGGCCATGTTTATTGGAGGTTGGTAACAGCCTAACCCCCAGTACATCTCAGAATTTGACTGTATTTGGAGATAGGGCCTTTAAAGAGGTAATTAAGGCTAAATGAGGTCATATGTGTGGGACCTAATCCAATGACTCGTGTCCTCATAAAAGGAAATTTGGAGACAGACATACACAATCACACAACCAGGCATCCACTGTATCACACAGTTAAACTTGTTATCACCATTACAGTCACTGTAGCAACATACAAGGTCATCATACAGAGTTTGGGATCTTCATGCTGTTTCAGGCCCTCATCACCTCCATGTCTGTCTCACACCATCATATATTGTGACAGCCACATGCATCTACACAATTTTATGACATGGTGACTAAATACTCACACGTGGTCACAGAGTGGCACACACACCAACATCCAGGTAACATGTAGTTACACACGATAGGGACGTGGAGTCACCTGTACATGGTCACAATGAGCCACACACACTACATATGATACACACCCCTCACACAGGCACCCACACCCCTCAACTGACCCCAGCACCCACATTCTTCATACACCTCTCATCCCCTCACCATCATCCCACACATCCTTTACGACTATGCACCATACACTGTTCCCCCGACGGTCCAACTGCACCATCCGCCCACCTCCACCCCTGCTCCGAAAAGACCCGACCTATGCCAGCATGCCCCCCTAGACTACAATTCCCGGCGTGCCCTAGGCTGCTCGATGGGCTCCTGCGCAGAACCTTCTGGAAATTAGAACCCGAACCGATGCACGGGCCATGGGACGCGAGACGTGCCGGGAGTTGTGGTCTTGGTGCGCGGCGCATTCTGGGAGTTGTCGTGCTGGCTGTGGGTAGACGAGCCAAAGGGTTCTTCGGCCCGGCGCCTCCGCGTCCACTCCGTGAAGTGTCCTCCCGCATCGCAGGAAGGTAGGTCCGGAAGATTTCCCACCCGGCTCCGGGCACAAGAGGGACACCCCAGGCCCGGGAGCGCTTGAGGTGGCCCAAGCGAGTGTGCGGGGCGGGCCGCGGGCAGGAGTGAGGGGCTGACTGGGAGCCGCACGAGCGCTGACACCTGTGAGCGCTGGACCGACGCGTAGCAGGTGAGGAGGACCTACGGACCGAGCGTAGAACTAACTGATGAAATGCGGGGCCAGCTGAGGAGATGAAGGGCGTGGGAGTGGCCGACCAGTAGCCACATGTGCGGGAAGACCGAGCTACTGTGTTTGACACATGTTGGGTGTGGGCTTGTGGCTGATGGGCTGGGAGTGTGTGATCCACAGGTAGGATGAGCGTCTGACCGACCCGGTCAGGAGTGCTACTGACGAAGATGGCGGCTGTTTGAGGTTTGGTAAGTGGGTTCTGTGGTATTCTGAGAGGGTTTGTGTGTGACTCTGTGATTTCAGGTGTGACTTGGAGTCTGTATGCGACCACGAGATTATGAATGTGGGATGATACTGTGCAATGGAGATGCTGTGAGGTTGTGAGTGACAGAAATTGTGTGTGCCTGGGAATGTTTTGAGTTATGACTGTAGGGTGTATGTATATAGGCATGTGATATACTGAGATTGATTGATTGATTGATTGGTAAAACCTCACCTGAGAATGTTTATTGACTTTAAAAAGAGAGAGGTAGAGTGAGGGAGAGAAACATCACGTGAGGGAGAAACACCAATCAGTTGTCTCCTGGACGCACCCCGAACGGGGGTCAAACATCAATCCTGCAGACTTTTGGTGCACAGGACGACACTCCAGTTAACTGAGCCACCCAGCCAGGGCTTGGCGGAGATTTTTGTCACGCATACTGCAATGTGGGTGATTTGTAGAATTTACCAAGTATGTAACAAAGAAGTTGTGATTTGCCTGACTGCAGCTGAAATTGTGTGACCAGCGCTTTATGGATATGTCCCTGGCACCTTCTGGGAGCTTAAGTCTGGCAGGGGGCTGTGGAGTCATCAGATTGGAGGTTTACTGCACAGTTGCTGTGCACCAGGGCCTGTGCTGGACCCCATTATGGATCTCCTTGGGTAGCCTCACCACAATCCTCTGAGGTAAGCGCCTTATCAGGTGAGGTATAAGTAAGAAGTCAGAAATGAAAGAACCACTTTCTTCAGTTGATTAAGGAGTTGTGGGCCTGGAGAAATAAGATGCAGACCCAGATTTTAGGACAAGGGAATAACAGAGACAAAGACTAAGAGGAATGGGGTCATGGCAAGGTGACCAGAGGCCCAAGTGAGCTTTACAGTGGAGTTAGGGACTAGAACACAGCTTTGCCAGAGGTTGTCCACTGCCACTGAAAGATTTCCACATTGGGGTCTTGTTTTACTAACCTTTGCTTCTCCCTGTGCCCACAACGATGACTCCTTCAGAGGTCTCCTATACCTCTGTCCAAGTGGCTTCTCAGAGTTGGGACTCCAAGCAGCATGAATATCAGGGCTGACATTAGATGGGAAAGAGAAAAAAAGCTATAAACAATTATACCTGTGGGAGTTGTGAGTGGAGGAGGGAAAGGAGTCCTTGAGTAAGAGGGAGCCTGTAGCCACAACACACATGCATTGGGGTCTCCTAGGAAGGGTTACATTTCATTTTTTTCCTGGCTATAAAAGAAAAAAGATGCACTGTGAAAAGCTGTACAATGAAGATGCAGATAAAACCAGAAAAAAAGTTGTAGTATAAAAGACCTTGACAAGGGTATAGATAAATTGGAATCCTTATCCACTGCTGGTGGGAACATAAAATACTGTAGCCACTTTAGAAAAACAGCCAGGTAATTTTTATTAATTTATTACTTTAAAAAATTAGTGATTTTAAAGATAGAAACACAGATTTGTTATTCCACTTATTTATGCATTCATTGGTTGATTTTTATATGTGCCCTGGCTGGGGATGGAACCCACAACCTTGGAGTATCAGGACGGCACTCTAACAACTGAGCTACCCATCCAGGGCAGCCAGCTAATTTTTTAAGTAAGCATAGAGTTAATATATCACTCAGCAGAGAACTGAAAACATTTGTCTATGCAAAAACTTATATGTGCAATTTTCATAATGGCAGCAATTTTCATAAGAACCAAAAAGTAGAAATGACTCAAATGTTCATCAACTGATGAATGGATAAAGTATAGTCTGTCTAGAGAGTGTAATGATATTTAGTCATGAAAAGGAATGAAATAATGGTACATATTACAGTGCGAATGACCCTCAAAAACATTGTGCTCAGGTGCTGGCTGGGTGGCCCAATTGGCTGGAGCATCGTTCCTTACACCATAAGGTTGCGGGTTTGATTCCCAGTCAGGGCACATACCTAAGTTGCAGATTCGATCCCCAGTTGGGATGCATACAGGAGGCAATTGATCGATTTTTTTTTCTCTCTCTCCCCCTCTCTTCCTCTCTCTCTCAAATTAATAAACATATAAATAGGATTATAAATAAACTAAACACACACACACACACACACACACACACACACATTGTGCTCAGTAAAAGAATCCAGACACAAAGGTCATGTGTTGTGTGATGCCATTTAGATGAAGTTCCCAGAGTAGGCACAGAACAGACACAAAAAGCAGATAAGTGTTTGTCAGGAGTTGGGAGGAAAGGAAATGGAGAGTGACTGCTGATAAGTATGGATTTCTTTTTGGGATGATGAAAGTATTCTGGAATTAGATTTTGATGATAGTTGTATAACCTTGTAAATATACATTAAAAAGGTGAGCTTATGACATACTAGATGTATGTAAATATATTTCTAAAGGATTTTATTTAGTTAGTTTTAGAGAGGAGAAGGGAGGGACAAAGAGAGGGAGAGAAACATCAATGTGTAGTTGCCTCTCACATGTCCCTCACTAGAGACCTGGCCCGCAGCCCAGGCACATGCCCCAACTGGGAATTGAACCAGCAACCCTTTGATCCACAGGCTGGAACTCAACCATTGAGCCTCACCAGCCAGGACGTAATATATATAAATAACTTTTCAAGTAGGAAAAAGTTGTGGGAGAGGGACTGCATAGCCCCACAACACAAAGGAATCCACCCCTTACTTAGCATAATATTTTCAAGGTTCAACCATGCTTTAGCATGAATCAGTACTTCATTCCAATTTACTAGGCATAATATTCTCTTTTATGTATATACAGCATTTTGTTCATTTGTTGATGGACATTTGGGTTACTTCTGTTTTTTGGCTGTTATTTCTAATGCTCTGTGAACATTTGTATACAAAGTTTTGTGTGGACATATATGGCTTCATTTCCTTTCAGTGTATTCCTAAGAGTGGAATTGCTAGGTCACATAGTAACTCCATGTTTAACCTTTTGAGTAACTGCCAGACTATTTTTCACAGTGGCTGCACCATCATACATTCTCTTCCTATAATTCCAATTCCCATTATCAGGGCTCCAACTTCTCTACACCCTATCTTTGGATTATAGCCATCCTGGCAGGTGTAAGGTGGTATCTCATTATGGTTTTGATTTGCATTTCTCTGTAGCATCTTTTCATGTGCTTTTTGGCCATTTGTATATCTTTTTTGAAGAAATGTCTTATCAAATCCTTTGCTTATCTTTAATTGGATTATTTATATTTTTCCTACAGAACTGTTTGAGATGCAATCCCCATATCATGTATATAATTTGGAAATATTTCTCCCATTCTGTGGGTTGCCTTTTCACTTTCTTGATGGTGGCCTTCAAATATCAAAACTTTTAAATTTTGATGAAGTCCAGTTTATCTGTTCTATCTTTTGTCGCTCATCTAAGAAGGCTTACATTATTTTTTAAAATATTTTATTTATTTATTTTTAAAGAGGGGAAGGACGGGGAGAAAGAGGGAGAGAAACATCAATGTGTGGTTGCCTCTTGCACACCCCCTACTGGGCACCTGGCCTGAAACCCAGGCATGTGCCCTGACTGGGAATTGACCCTTTGGTTTGCAGGCCCGCATTCAATCCACTGAGCTACACCAGCCAGGCTTACATTATTTTTAAGTGTATGTGGAACATTGACAAAAATTAACCATTATAGTTCAAGGGTGTCAAACTCACTTTCACCAGGGGCCACATCAGCCTCGTGGTTGCCTTCAAAGAGTGAATGTAATTTTAGGACTGTATAAAAGTAACTACTCCTTAACTAGGGACAAGGAGCTTGGTGCTGCCACCAGGTAGAAACAAGGTGCCAGGCTGGATAAAACAAGGTGGAGGGCCAGATTCAGCCCTCGGGCCTTGTGTTTGTTACTTGTGATATAGTGGGTCACATACCAAGCCTCAGTACATTTCAAAGGATTGAAATTGACCAAAGCACATTTTCTGAGCACAACAGACTTAATCTAGAATTCAGTAATAAAAATAACCAAAAGACCAAATTCCAAATAACCTATGGTTCAGGAAGAAACCACAACAGAAATTACATAGTATTTACAGCTAAATAAGTGATAATGAAGATGCAACATCAAACTTACGGGTGCGCAGCTAAAGTTGTATTTAGAGGGAAATTTAGTCTTAAAGTACATGTACAATTGACCCTTGAACAATACTGTGGTACAGATGATGTGTATAGAATTGTACATCTGAAACCTATATAACTTTTATTAACCAGTGTCATCCCAATAAGTTTTGTATGTTATATGTATTATATAAGAGTAAGTTAAGCCCTGGCTGGCATAGCTCAGTGGACTGAGTGCGGGCTGCAAACCAAAGTGTCGCAGGTTCAATTCCCAGTCAGGGTACATGCCTGGGTTGCAGGCCATGACCCCCAGTAACCGCACATTGATGTTTCTCTCTCTCTCTCTTTCTCCCTCCATTCCCTCTCTAAAAATAAATAATAAATAAATGAAAAATTTTAAAAAGAGTACGTTAAAAGAAGATAAAATATTAAGGAAATCATAAGGAAGAGAAAAATACATTTACAGTATTGAAAAAATCCACATACATCCCTGGCTGTGTGGCTCAGTAGATTGAGCACTGGCCTGTGAACCAGAAAGTCACAGATTCAACTCCCGGTCAGGGTACATACCTGGGTTGCAGGCCAGGCCCCCAGTTGAGGGTATGTGAGGAGTAACTGATCAATGTTTCTCTCCCTCTTTTGTTCCCTTCCCTTCTTTCCCTCTAAAAATAAATAAATAAAATCTTTTTTGAAAAGGAAAGAGAAGAAAAGAAATCCACTTGCAGACGGATCCACACAATCCAAACCTAGGTTGTTCAAGGGTCAGTTGTGTTAGAAAAGAAGAAAGGCTGAAAGCCAATTATCTATGTAGCCATCTCAGAAGCTACAAAATAAATAGCAAATACAGTGAGGGAATGACCCTGTGGCTATGTGGAAAATGTGTATGGGAGAGGAAGGAAACCCAGCCGCCTGTGGGAGAAGTGCACCTTAAGCAGGCTGACCATAGGGTCTGGCTGCCTCTGGATTGTTAAACTTACCCATCCCTTCATTATCTGGGCAACTGAACAGATGTTTTCTTCCTCTGGGTCTGTTTTCATATCTGTAAGTTGGAAAGAGAAGTTCCCACCTCCAGAGTTTGTTGTGAGTTTTCTTTTTCTTTTTTTTTTATCCTCACCTAAGGTCATTTTCTCATTGCTTTTAGAGAGAGAAGAAGGGGAAGAGAGAGGGACAAACATCAGTGTGAGAGAGAAAACATTGATTGTGTGCCTTCCTCTACGTGCCCCAACCAGGGATCAAACCAGCAGCCTGAGTATGCACCCTGACTGGGGATGGAACCCGCGACCCTTCGGTCCATGGGACAACACTCCAACCAGCTGAGCCACACTAGCCATAGCTGTTAGGGGTTTTAAATGGGTTACTACGTGCAATCATTGGGAATGGTGCTTACCACCAAGTGGGTTCTGTCCTGATTAGTTCATGTATCTATCTCTCTCTGAGAGTGAGTCACATCTTATAGGCCCCAGGCCAGCGTGTGCCCCACTCCACAGGCATGAAGCAGCACCCTAGGTTCCACAATGACAAAGTTCTGATCTTTCTGCACACCCAGATCCAGGGCTCACTGAAGTGCTGCTACCCGATGGCCACTCACCAGATCCCCCTGAGCCTAGTGCCCTGGGAACAGGATGGCTTCCTGCAAGTGAAAGTAGAGGACGAGGAGACCAGCCTCTCCCAGATCCAGGAATGTGGCCTTGGCAACACAGTCCACCCCGAGGCTGCTCGTCTGTGCTTCTGGCACTTCTGCTATGTGGAGGCATCCAACCCACATGAGGCCCTGACCCAGCTCCGCAAGCTCTGCTGCCAGTGGCTACAGCCTGAGGTGCACTCCAAGGAGCAGATGCTGGACTTACTGGTGCTGGAGCAGTTTCTGGGTGTGCTGCCCCCCAAGATCCAGGCCTGGGTGGGGGCCCAGTGCCCCAAGAGTGGCAAAGAGGCCCCCATGCTGGTGGAAGATCTGACTTAGGTGCTGGACAAGAGAGGTAAGGGGCAGTGATGGACAAGTGTTTGTAGGACACCACAGGCAAGGACTAGATAGGAATGGGGGAGGGCCAGGGTTGGGGTTGGGGTCCTTCAGCACTTGTCCTCCCATTTGTAATTCACCTATACTCTCACACTGTGCTAAATAAGCATGTCTGTTTTTATGGCTAAAGTGACTACAGCAAAGTCAGGAGGCCTCATGGCTGTGTCCAGGAGTCAGTTGATAACATCAGGACTCTTTCTTAGTTGTCCTGTTTCTCAGTTGGTTTTTCCTGTGACAGCTTCTTTCTTAAGTCATTTCTTCCCCCAAAGGAGACAAAACCAGTCCAGCAGCCCCAGGGGGAGAACAGAGAAGGGTCCCTAGGCTGAGCCTTGTGAACCTCACAGGGGTCTTATGTTTGTCTTTGACTGACCAGACCCCACAGAATGATGTGAGCAAGGGCAGATCCCCAGAGGAAAACTAGGCTGCTCATACCAAATGAGGCACCTGGTCTCTGGGGTGCAGGGGGAAGATAGAAACACTAGGTGTCCCTGCGTACTCCCTGTGAGTTTCTGCCCCCATGCTAGCCTTCAGAATCTGGGTGATCAAACCTGCACTGGGCCTGAGTGGGCAGCATCACTTTGGGAGACCCACTCAGATGTCCTGGCCCAGGGTAGTCCCATGGAACACAGGGAGGACCCAGCCCTGGGACATTCCAGAGCAGGAAGTGAAGGCTCCTCCCAAAAGGGGCCAGCCCCACCTGAAGGTAGCAGATGGTGGGGCGGGTGTTACCAGACACCCAAGAGGAGGTATGGCCTGGGCAGGAGTAGCGTGGAGTTTGGACATAGAAGGATCATCGAGCCCTGGTAGACGTAGCCACTGCTCTGACTCCTCCTGGCTGTGTGACTCTCTTGTGCCTCAATTTCCCTGTCAGTAAAATGGACATTGCAGTTGTAATACCTACGTCAATATCACTGAGAGCTGCATTAAACACATGGGAAATGTAGCTGTCAGGACAATTTGTTCAGCTCCTTGAGAAACAGATGTTTCTGGAAGAAGTTGGTCAGGTGCCCTCCCTTAGCCTTGCCCAGGCCAATGTCATAAACCAGGCCCCGGGAAGGAGTGGCCTCATCCTCTATAGGGTCAAAATAGGGCAAAATGGGGCTAAAAGGATGAGAGAGAGAGCCAGCAGTCCAGTCAGAGGACGTGGTGGGCCAAAGGCCCCTTGTTGTGTATGGGCCAGTGCATTCTGGGAAGGGCAGGTTTCTGAAATATAGGAAGAAGTAGGGGGCAGGACCCAGCACATGGCTGGCAGAGTTAGGGGAGCTGAGGGGACATCTGCGGAATTTAAGGACAAGATACTAGAGGTGAAACCCCAGCTTGGCCATGAGCCAACTGTGTGACCTTGTACAAGTTATTCAAGACTTTTCCCTCAGCTGGGTCTCAGTTTCCCTGTGTGAAACAAGAGTGAAGCTGAAACAAGGCAATGTATGTTACCCACTGTACCTGGAGACTAATAATGGTCGGTAGCCTGAGGAGGCCCGCAGCCTCTATTAGCTGTCTCTTACAGATGCGGAAACTGAGGCCAGACAAGGGCAATATTGTCCTGAGCCCAGGATCTTTCCAGTGGCGATGCTGGTGCCCCACTGGGGACTCGCCACAGTTACTCTTTTCACCCCCTCCTTCTTGGGATCTGTCTGGGAACTGGTGCCCTGTGCACCCATCAAGTGTAGGTTGTGCCTCCACTGCAAACACAACCCAGTTTCAGCTGCCCTTAGCCCCACTCTGCCAGTACAGTACTTTAAAGACTGAGTCTCAGCCCTCCAGGCGTGGAGAGTCCAGGTGAGCACATCATACCCTTAGAGCAGCAATTTTCCACTTGGGTTCAAGGTAGAGTCGAGTGTGGGAAATTTCACAATCCCTGGAATCCAGGATTGATCCCTCATCCAGCCAGAGCACCTGCAGACCCACCCACACCCAGAGGCCAGGCACTGAGTGCGAGGGACACTGAGGCCATCAGGGAAACATGAACAGCAATAGCAAGGACAGACCCCTCCTATATTCACTGCCTCACTCTTGTTTTCTTTCAAATCAGTTCATTTGAGCCCAAATCAGGAGCTTTGAGCAATGGAGTTTGGGGGTGGGAGAAGATCATATGTTCTCAAAAGTGATGCAGCTTTTTTTTTTTAAGATTTTATTTATTTCCAGAGAGAAGGGAAAGGAGGGAGAAAGAAAGGAAGAGAAACATCAATGTGTGGTTGTCCCTCACACGCCCATAACTGGGGACCTGCAACCCAGGCATGTGCCCTGACTGGGAATCACACCTGAGACCCTTTGGTTCACAGGCCAGCACTCAATCCACTGAGCCACACCAGCCAGGGCAAAAGTGATGCAGCTTTTGATGATGTAGGAGACCAGCCATGTGGCCTTTGTCATCCAAGACACCAATGGAGACACTTCCCTGTGGAAACAGGGCTGCAGGTCAGGAGTGGCCCTTGTGTCCCTTTGTAGAGTGACGGCAGGCCAGGGCAGGAAAAGCAGGTGTGGGGGAAAGGCTGACACCGGTTTGGGCTGTTTCAGGATGGGAGCTGGGAGCTGAGCCCTCAGAGGAAAGCTGTGAGCACAGCCATTCAGAATCGTCACACACTGCCACTAAGACCCTTGTGGGGAGCATTTCCCCAGAACACACCTTTGGTGATGCCTTTGAACCCCAGAGCAGCTCAGAGAAACTGGTAGGACTCTTGGGGGATCTCTGGACAAAATCTGCCACCCAAGAAGCAGATTTCAGGCACACTCTAGGGCATCATGAGGATGCCCCCATGGGCCAGTCCAGCTACGAATCTGGTGCCTTCAGGAGCAGTCCCAATGTGTGGCCAGATGACACTTGGGAAGAGAAGACTCGTTCTGAGGAGAAATTTGGTCCATCGGATGGTCCTGGGACAGAGCCTCCATGCGTGCATGCAGGGAGGACGTCCTCCAAGTGCAGAGAATGTGGGAAAATGTTCCAGAGCACCTGGGCCCTGGAGCCACACAGAAAGAGCCATTCCCGAAATACGCCCTACACCTGGAGTGAGTGTGGGAAAGCCTTCAGCAGGAGCACCCACCTGGCCCAGCACCAGGTTGTGCACACAGGGGCAAAGCCCCACAAGTGTAGGGAGTGTGGAAAGGCCTTCAGCCGGATCACCCACCTAACACAGCACCAGCGCATCCACACAGGGGAGAAGCCTTATAGGTACAGGGACTGTGGTAAAACCTTCAGCCGCAGCACCCACCTCACTCAGCACCAGAGAGTACACACAGGTGAGCGGCCTTACACGTGTGACATGTGCGGCAAGGCCTTTAGCCAGAGTGCCCACCTGACACAGCACATGCGCACCCACACGGGGGAGAAGCCCTACAGGTGTGACCCTTGTGGGAGAGCCTTCAGTGACTGCTCGGCTCTGATCAGGCACCTGAGGGTCCACTCTGGGGAGAAGCCATACCAGTGCCAGGTTTGTCCAAAGGCCTTTGCACAGAGCTCCTCCCTCACCGAGCACCAGAGGGTCCACACCGGAGAGAAGCCCTACAAGTGCAGCGACTGTGGGAAGGCCTTCAGCCGCAGCTCCGCACTCCTGGTGCACCTGCGCGTCCACATCACGGTCCTGCGGTGACCCACTGGGCGGCACCCTTGGGCCCAGCATGGAAGAGAAACCCTGAATTCCAAAGGAGCGAGGGAAAACAGGGTGGGCCATCAATGGCTCCCCCAGATTAATGAGTTCTTAAGGGCAGATCTAGGGCTATCTGGGAGCAACTCTGCATTTGATGATCCAGGTGAATGCAAAAGTATCCAGGTTCCAGAAGTATCCCACTGTCTTCCATTCACACTAAACCCATCTCAGGGAAAGGACGGGTGAGCTGAGGAGCTTGGTTTGTCCTCAGAGCCAGGGCAGTCAGGTAGCATTTCTGTCAGGACTCAGTGGTCCCGGGATGGTCCTGGCTGGGTCTCCAGCTTCATGCTCCCATTTCTCCCCTGCTTAGCTCAGGTGGGACACTGCCCACACCACCTCTGTGCTTTTCCACTGACTATTCAATTCACTGTCCAACTCCAAGGCCAGCTCACGAGGCTGCCTCTTCATGAGGCATTCTCCAGACACTGCATCTCATCCTCTCCTTCACTGAGGATGCTGCTGACACTTGCCTGGAGGCATTTGTCTGTGACTCTCCCCCCTCCTTCACATCCCACCAGCTATGGGCCCTTTTGGTTTTACCTGTACTCACCTGTACTTCATTTTCTTCTCCATCATCGTCACTTTATGTGAGCCCTCATCGCCTGTCATGGATTCCAGCAGGGGGCCTTCCAGGCCCCTTCTTGCCTTCTCCATACCAGCTTCCATGGTGCTCTTTCGATACACTGATTCTGATCATGTCCACCATGGCAGAAAACTCTCTAATGCCTCCCCTTGTACAGCAGAGCTTCCTGAATGGGTTGCAAGTTTGCCAAGATGAGAGTTACTTTGGGCTCCAAACATCCTTGCCAGGTTACTCTCACATATGTGTCTGAATATGGTCATCTCTCTACGTGTGCCGTGATGTAAAATGGTTTCAAAGGACTGTTGTCTGGAATGAACCTCAAACTCCTGCACCTGTCTGTTCATGAGCATTCGTGACGTGGCCCCACTGGCCAGTAGTTCAATGGAACTACTAGCAGTTCTTGAAGAAGCCATACTTTTGCCCACTGACATGCCTTTGTACCGGTGCCTGGAACCCTCCTCTTTGCTTTCCTCCAAGATGTTTCAAATATCTTCTCCTTCCCCAGCAAATTGTCACCCACCTCCTCAGGCTGACTTCAACTCGCTCTTCTCACTCCCAGAGCGCCTGCAACTTATCTCTCCCAAATTTCCTACTCCTTGCAGTGTTCAGGGCTGTTTCATTCTCTGATCCATGAGGTATTACTACAGGACATAAGCGGACCAGCCCTGGGCTGGGTCCCACCACACGGTAGAGGAAGGGCTGTCTTTTTTATTATAACCTTCTAGAGGAAATCTCATTGTGCTTTTGATTTTTACTTTGATTTTTTTAAAGTTTTATTTATTTTTAGAGAGAGGGAAAGGGAGGAGGGGAGGGGGAGAATGTGTTGGTTGCCTCTTTCATGCCCTCTACTGGGGACCTGACCCGCAACCCTTTGGTTTGCAGGTTGACAATCCACTGAGCCACATTGATCCAGGGCTTGACTTTGATTTTTAAAATTGAACTTACTTAAACTAAAAAAAAAAGTTCACCCATTTACCCCACCTGTAGGGGTTCTATAGAAGAAGCACACTTAAAACAAGGACGTGGGAAAGCTGAGGGTAAAGGAATACAAAAGGATATATAAGGCAGGCATGAAGCTGAAGGATGCCAATGCAGCTGTATTAATTTCAGCCATGTGTTTAATTAATTTCAAGCCATGTGTTTAAACTTGTAGAATTGTACACACAAACTAGATGGATATGGAGATCTTGATTATGTCATGGTTACATTTGTCAAACTCCATCAAACACTTGAAAGGTATATATGTTATTGTATGTAAATAAAACCTTAATAAAGTTGATTTTTACAGAATTGGTTTGTATCTGTTTAAGTCATAGGAAATTCTTTGTTTAAAAAATCATCAAATATCAGTAATTTCACATAGTTAAATGTAATTAAATTGCCAATATTTTATACTTTTTATCCACAAAGAAGTCGTTTTCTATGATTTAAACTAATACAAACCTAATTTTTAGAAGATTTTATTTATGCTTAGAGAGAAGGGAAGGGGGGAGAAAGAGAGGGAGAGAAATATCAATGTGTGGTTCCCTTTTGCACACCTCCTACTGGAGACCTGGCCTGCAACCCAAGCGTGTGCCCTGATTGAGAATCAAACCAGCAATCTTTTGGTTCACAGGCCATCATTCAATTCACTGACCTACACCACCCAGGTCTTCAAACCTATTTTTAACAGCCTAATATGAAGCTATTACTGATGTTTGTCCCCAAAAATCAATGATATAAATTTTACTTGAAGAAAGTAAAAAAGAACAAAATAATTCAGAAGCAGGTAGAAGAAGGGAATAGTAATGGCATAAGTAGAGAGCAAATAGAAAAGAGATAGTTTTAAAAAATGAGCAAAGACAAATTCATTTTTTGAAAAAAATAATAAAATTTGATAAATCCCCAATCAGACTGGCAGGAGAGGGGGAGAAAGTTTGGGGTAGGGCAGAAGAAACATCAGGGTCTGACATCGTTACAGACCCTACAGTCATTTCAAAGAATACAGGAATATGTAAATCATCCCTGGCTGGTTTGGCTCAGTGGATTGAGTGCTAGCCTGCAGATTGAAAGGTTATGGGTACGATTCCCAGTCAGGGCATATGCCTGGTTTGCAGGCCAGGTCCTTGGTTAGGGGTGTGAGAGAGGCAACCAATCAATGTTTCCCTCCTTTCCCTTCTCTCTAAAAATAAAATCTTAAAAATACAGGAATATGTAAATCAGATCACACAAATGAAATAGGCAATTCCTTGAAAACACAATTTATCAAGTATATGTTTATCAACATATTCATGTTGATAACATGAATATATACCCACTATATGCCAGTACCTGGAGGGCCAAATTCCAGGCAGGGACTGGGCAAGGATTCAGTAGGGTGAGTTCCCATTGCCCCACTAAGTTGGGCAATGGGGACTCAGATCCAAAAGACAGCGGAGAACAGAGAGGAGTCCTACCCCTCTCAAAGCTTCAAGCTCTCATGTGGAAGACCTGGCCTTTGGCTGGGGACACAGGCCAGCATCACTACCTGGTGGCCACTCACACTGGAGGACAGAGCCATAAAATGCAGCCTCCTTTGAACTGCCTCCCGGTGTGGGGACTGATTTGGTCAAGGTAGTTGGGGGGTAGTTGGGTGTGTCTGGAGCCTCAAGCTACCTACCCCACTGGCTGGGGCCCTCCAGCTGGGAAAGCAAGACTTCTTGGTGGAAGAGAAAGGTCTTGTAAAAGGTAGACCCTGGAGCCAATCATCAGCCCCTCTACCCTGAGGACCCAATCCAGGGCCTGTCCACCTTCAGGACACAGGATCCCAACCTACTTCCCTCTGTCCTGGGCATCCAGCCCCTGCAGCAACAAAAGACAAAGTCTGCGGTCACATTTATTAATTCCTAGGAGAAATTACAGAGAGCCATCTTGTTCCCCCTACCCTCTCCCCAGGGGAGTCCAGTCTCTAGCTGCAGCAGGAAGGATCTGTGCCATGCTGAACCAGGATACCCCAGCAGCCTGGGTTTGCAGTTGGATCAGTGTCCTAGAGAAATATGACAAAAGAAATGGCAGGGGAAGGAGGCATCCTGTGTGCAATCAGGGTGGGCCTCACTGAGGCCACACAGTAAGAAGCTGCCAGGCCTCCCTCCTGGTGCTCCCTCCTGGTTGACCAAGCCACTCTTCCCCCCCCCCAGGGGCGGGGCTTAAGTGTTGTTTCCCTTCCTACAATTTTGACCAATTTCGGAAGGGACCAGACACACTAACCAATGTGCTGTGAACATGTGCAAGGAAGGGCACTCTGACAGAGGGCACAGGCAGGGTGGGGAAGGGCAGTGGGGAAAAACCTAGGGCTCAGACCCCCAGGGGAGCTTCACCTGCCACCCGGAGCTCCACTGGATCACTGAGGTCAGACACAAAGGACCAGCTGGAGTAGCGGCACGTGTAGTTGCCAGCATGTTGGGGCCCAACATAGGTCAGCACGAGATCCTCTGAGGAGTAACTTCTCGTAACCACCTCTTTGCCTTGCAGCAGCTCAAAGGTGATGTGGGGCACACGGCTCAGGGAGGCCTTGCAGTGCAGGGTGGCATCATGCCCTGGGCTCACTGATCCGCTCCACAGGGGCTGGAGCTGCGGCCTGGGGAGGGGTCCTGGGTATAACAGAGAGTCAGGCCAGTTACTCCCTTGCCTCCCGCTGCTCCTCAATCCCTCCCCTGTTCTCCCGCTAAAGCCCTGGCCTTCTGGCCTCTGGCCTCTGGCTTTCACCCCTTTCTTGGCCCCAAATCTCCATTTGGGCTGCCTTCACACCCTGAATACTGCACTGTACCGGTTCACTGCAACTGTATGTGTCCCTGCGTCAGCCCATTCCCCAGGACCCTAGCAGTCCCCTAGACCTGGGCCCTGAACTGAGGCATCTTGGGGGTCCCCACATGTGAGGGCCCAAGGTGAGGGGAAGGAATACATAACCAAGAGAAATTATCTTCCCTGCAGAGCCTAGCACACAGCACAGCCTAAGGTCTAGAAGGCAGGACCTATGTGTCAGTGGCCTCTGCCCAGTGGAGCCCTTGATGAGGAAATCAGAGGAACAAATAGACCCCAGGGACGGCGAACACCCGGAGGATTGCACATTAACCCTTCTCCCATGGGGAAAGGGGCACAGGCAGGTGTAAGGCTGATAAGACAACATGGGCCCTGGCCGGTGCAGTTCAGTGGATTGAACGTGGGCCTATGAACCAAAAGGGGCACATGCCTGGGTGGTGGACCAGGCCTCCAGTAGAGGGCGTGCAAGAGGCAGCCACTCACTGATGCTTCACTCTAGTTTTCTAAAAATAAATGAAATCTTGAAGAACAAGAAGATAACAGGGAAACAAGCGCACGCGCTCACGTCCCAGATAAATAAACCAAATACGAGGCAACCCCAGGACTTCTGACACTTTCTGTAAGGATTTCCATTCTGCATTTCCATAAGGAATTGTCTATGCGGGCAATACGGAGGCCCAGAACGCAAGACTTTGGCACCAAGGAAAGACGGGTACCTCACTGTGCACCGGGATGAAGGAGGCCTGTCCACTCACCGTCCACGCGCAGCTCCAGATGCTCACTGGGTGCCGAGCCTGCGAAGGGTGGCGCAGTGTCTGTGTAGATGCAGCTATAATTGGCCCCGTCCAGCAGTGAGACGTCGCGCAGTTCGAATATGGCCTCATCGCCTGCGGGGCTCTGGAGACCAAGCACCTGGCGCCTATTGTTGTCCTCTTGCACCAGGGCAAAACGCAGGCCGGCCCGGGGTGCGCGGCACCGCAGCTGCACCAGCGTGCCAGGTTCTGGGCGCAGAGTTGCGGGCTCTGCCGAAAGCTTGGGCGCAGGCAGCGTCTCTGTGGAGGAACGCGGGTAACCGAGGTGCCTAGATCCCCCCCCACCACCACTCCAGGACGCCCGAAGGGACCACGGGGCGGGGGGGAGGGGGGCGGCAGGGGCAGGGGGAGAAAACATTGCTCTCGCCCTGGCAGGCGTAGCTCAGTGGATTGAGCTCCGGCTGCGAACCAAAATTTTGCAGGTTTGATTCCCAGTCAGGGCACATGCCTGGGTTGCAGGCCAGGTCCCCAATAGGGACCATGTGAGAGGCAACCACACATTGATTCTCTCTTTCTCCCTCCCTTCCCCTCTCTAAAAATAAATAAATAAAATCTTTAAAAAAAAGAAAAAGAAAACATATTGCTCTCGTCCCCTGCCCTCCTTGGATCTTCTGCACACTTCCTTGTTAATTTCTTTGATCTCCAAGAATAGATGGGGCCAGGGAGTCATGGTGCCGCGGTGTCCACTTTCCACCGCTCCCCCCATCTCCCCCAAAACTCCTGCTGCTGTCCAGTTTCCTCTCCCTGGTTGATGCTCCATGTCCGCGTCCTGAGCAGGTCCTGCAGCCCAAGGAAGGCCGCCCTCTACAAGCAGGTCTCCACGCCCACCTGCTCCTGGAGGCTGGGTGTCCCAGGGTACCTGACATCTGCATGGCCTGCGCCACACTTGAATGTTGACCCAATTATTCTTCGTGGGGCCTCGAAGTTGCTGAACTCATTGTCTTATTCTCAATTGGGGAAATTGTGGCCCGGTCCATTAGTCGGGACTGGGCTGAACCCAGAGCCCTGTGGTCCCAGAGGACCTTCCCTGGTGTCTCCCCTGCTCCCCAGGGGCACAGCGCCAGGCTTACCGTCGCTCAGCAGCAGCTCCACGGGTGCACTGTCCTGGGACCAGGGCATGTCCTCCCCGCGCAGGTGGTAGCGGCAGGTGTAGAGGCCACCATCCCCCTGGACCACTGAGTTCAGCTTAAAGACAACTCGGTCCGGGTTGGTGCTCCAAGATTCTACAAGCAGCACCTTGTCTCCACGCCGCAGCTGGAATTCCATGCCGCTCTCCAGGGGCCCCATGCAGACTAGTGAAGTTTTTCCGCCACGGAGCAGGACCTCAGCAGATGCTCCCCCGAAACTCAGCCTGGGTGGTGGCGGTGTGGCTACAAGGAAGGGAGGGTAACTGAGGTGATGGAGTCCTAGATACCCTGTTCGCTGAGAAATCCCAGCCTCCAGACCTGTTGCAGCCCCAGGTCTCCCCAGGGCCCAGCAGCATCACCGCAGCATCCCGCTCAGGCCTGCTGTGATCCAAGTAACTGTTTCCCAGACCCCATGCCGCATGCAGTATTCAGGGTTAGGGGTCAAGTTAAAGCAGCTCTATGCTCCAGGAACCTCCTCCCCCAGGAAGCCCACCCATTGGTCCACATACTCACCCAGCTCCTCGACAGTCACAGTGGCACTGGGTTCAGAGGGGGTGCCTGCTGCGTGGGTCCGGTAGCTGCAACTGTAGTTGCCGGCCTTTTGGACTGGGAAGGTTGCCTCCACGTCCTGAGGGGCCTCAGCCACCTCCAGAAACTGGTCATCGCCTTTCCGCCTCAGCAGGAAGGTCACACCCCGAAGTCCCCCTCGGCACAACAGGGTCGTGTCCAGGCCCGGCGTGATCCAGGACACAGGCTTACTTGAGAGCAGGGGTGGAGGCAGAGTCTCTGCAGGTGGGGCAGGGTTGAGGGTTCTGCATGACTTAGGAGACATGGTGGCCCAGCAGGACCTGAACCATCACATTCAAGAAAATGTGAGGGAGCCAGGGAGATGGACAGGGACATAAAACAAGAGGAAGGTGTGTTATGGGCCCTACTGTGTGCCAGGCCTGCCCAATGCACTTCTAGGAACTCAGTCATTTATTCCTCACAACCTTCTGGGGTCAGTACAAAAATCACCCTCACTTAAAAAAAAATCCTTATTCATTTCTAGAGAGAGGGGAAGGGAGGGAGAAAGATAGGAGGAGAAACGTCCATCAGTTGCCTTTCCCATGGCCCCGACCAGGAACCTGGCTCACAACCCAGGCATGTGCCCTGACTGGAAGTCAAACCAGTGACCATTTGGTTTGCAGGTCAGCACTTAACCCATTAAGCCACACCAGCCAGGGCTCACTCTCACTTTATAGATGAGAAAACTGAGGCTCAGAGATGTCAGATGATCTCACCCAAAGTCATCTAGCCTCTCAGGGGGTCAGGGTGGGAGAAGAGGACAAGGTGACTGAGGAGCGGAGGAAGGGAGGTCTCTCTAGCACGACCCCTCTCACTGCTCACCTGCCCCAGTCACCTCCAGCAGGTTGCTCAGCTGGGTCCACGTACTGTCCATATAATAGCGGCAACGGTAGAGGCCACGGGTGTCAGCCGTTACTGCTCCTAGCAGGAACCGGTGTTCCTTGGTGGGTACATCAAGGTGCACATGATCCTGGAGCACCCCATCCTTGAACAGCTCGAAATCCGAGGTGAACAGACAGGCCCGGCACGTCAATGTCATGTTAGCCCAGGGTTCCAGCAATGATTCGGCCTCTGCCCACAGGTCTGGCCGGGTGTCAAAAACTGTATGGGGGTCAGGGTCAAAGCCAGGCACCAGGACATAGGCACCCCCTGTGTGCGCCCACCACCACCACCAGAGCATGTGTGTATACACCCACCATCCCCAAGTCCCATATGCACCCACTGTCTTCAGGTCCCAAGTGCTCCCACCACCATGAGACCAGCCCTGAGCCACCATCCCAGACCCAGCCTTGACTCACAGGTGGCCGCTTCTGCCTCTGGGGTCAGGGAGAGACCTGCGGAGATACATCTGTGAGGCCCCCATTCCTGCCCTTTCCCACCCTCCCTCCCCAGGGTCCCCAGGCCCAGATGCCTCACCCCAGAGCAACAGGAACGCCACCAGCATGGACATGGTGGTGAGCCTCACTCCAATCCTGTGAGCATCTGAGGTTAAAAGGCTCCAGTGAGAGCGGCAGTGGGTGGAACAGGGCACTAACCTCTTCTGGCTGTTTATCTTTCCCCAAGGCCAGGAGGGGGCAGGGTGCCTGGAGAGGTTGTTGGCTAGAGTGAACTCCTGTGGCTTCAGGAACTTCAGCAATAAGTGTGCATAGAAATGAACTGTCACAGATATGGACAACAGGGTGGTGATTGCTGGGGGAGGGGCTATAAGGGGACTAAATGGTAACGGAAAAAAAATAAAGATTATACCCTTTACAAAATGAATGAAATTAAAAGTAAATAAAAGTGATAATTTAAAAAATTAATATAATAGCCCTGGCTGGTGTGGCTCACTGGACTGAGCGCCAGCCTGTGAACCAAGAAGTTGTTGGTTTGATTCCCAGTCTAGGGCACATGCCTGGGTTGTGGGCCAGGTCCCCATTGGGGGGCATACTAGAGACAACCACACATTGATGTTTCTCTCTCCCTCTTTCTCCTTCCCTTCCCTTCTATAAAAATAAAATAAATAAACCCTTTTTTAAAAATCTTACTTAAAAAAAAAAAGAACCCATGGGCAAGAATGAGAATTTCCCCTCAGTTCTTGTTATTCCCAGAACAAAGATGGTTCCACCCAGCACAGCCCCTAGGATATGATATGTGACCACAGGCAATCATCCCCTCACTGAGCACCTGGGCTCAGAGTCCTCTCCTCACTCTCTGTGTTCCCTTTTCTGTGGAAGGCACATATCCCTTTATCAAATGGTCTGGAAACCTGAGTGAATTTCATGCAATTCCTTGCTGCAATGCTCCCTGACCCACCGTCGCTTTTCCGTCAGTTTTGCAATTTCTAACAAACAGTTCCCTGGAGTCACCCTGAGTCCTGAAATAACTTGACCAGGATCTAAAAGAAGTCAGAAGCATTTAACCAAGACCCTCCATACGCTTTCAGCAAGGACACTTCAGAGCAATTGAATGTGGCTCTTTTCAGGATGCTGCTGCCAACCTCCTCCAAAGGGTTACTTTGCAACTGGGCATTGCAACCACAATGGTGGAAATGCATCAATGATCAGTGCTCAGGGGCAAATGCCTCTGAGTGAAACTTGGACAAACTGGACTGGTTCAAGGCAGAAATGTAGAGTTGGACATGTCCCACAGATCGTGGAAGTGTCACAGACGCAGCTCAGCTGTCACCACCATGCTCTTTGGAGGCTACTCATCTGTGTAGGAAGTAGGGTATGACCTGAGGTTTCTGAAACAGCCCTCACTCCAAGCACATAATAATTGCATAACCCTCCTGTCCCCTCCAGGCCTGGGGACACTGGCCTTCAACCCAGGGCAGGTGAGACCATGCCTTCCTCAAAGCCTCTCAGGGTCTGGGTTGAAGACTTTATGGAGCCACATCCAGGCCCATGAGAGTGTGGATCTTTGCGGGCTCAGGGTTTATTCCTGGGAAATCCAACACCTTCCACTGTGGCCGTGGCCACTTTGTGCCTTGGTTTCTCTACCTGACAAATTAGGCAGCTGGAGGACAAGACCCAAGGAGCGGGGTGCTCAGAACCCCTAGAGTGAAGAACTTCTCCAAGCAAGCATGAGAACATCTGTGTGGCACTGACCAGTGGTGTGTCACAGCCAGTGCCAGACTGTCCACGGGGCCTGTAAAGAGGGGCTCATTACCACGTGAGCCAGTGAGAGAATATGAGTGAGAAGCAGCTCTTTCCCAAACATTGTGGGTTTTTTTTTAAATCCTCGCCCAAGGACATGCTTATTGATTTTAGAGAGAGGGGAAGGGAAGGACAGAAACATCTCCCATGAGAGAGAAACATGATTGGTTGCCTGTGGTATGGAGTGTGACTGGGGACAAAACTCACAACACAGGCATGTGTCCTCAGTAGGAATTGAACCCACAATCTTTCAGCTATGGGATGATGCTCCAACCAACTGAGCCGCACTGGTCAGGGCTCAAACATTGTGTATTTGAGTTCAAGGGCATTCTTTCTAGGTGGGAAGTGGGCTGGCTGCTCTCCTAGCCTGCTATTGTGTTTCTGCCTGAGATGTTGACTGTGCAATTTCCCAAGAACAGGAATGGGGACAAGGGTAGACTGGGGATCAAGCAGCTGTGGGCTCCACCTTCCCAACAGCACTGACAATCCCAGCAGTAGATGGATATGAATCTAACCTGCAACACAAACCATGCCCAGGGCTGACGAGGCTGAGGGAGGGGCTGTCTCTAGAATGTGGATCATACAGCCACATTTCCACTCCTAGCAGAGACATGAAAACAGGCATTCTAGCAAAAACTTGTCTACAAGTCTTCACAGTAGCATTTTTCGTAAGGTGGAAACAACCCAAATATCCATCAACTAAGGGATGGATAAACAACATGTGGTCTATCTACACAATAGAATATTACTCTGCAATAAAAAAGAATAAAGCCCTCATACACAGTTGGATCTCAGAAAACATTATGCTCAGTGAAAGAAACCAGACACAAACATGACAATTTTTATTTTATTTTTGAAAGCATTATTTTTTTTAAAAGATTTTATCTATTTATTTTTAGAGAGGGAAGGGAGGGAGAAAGAGAGAGAGAAACATCAATGTGCGGTTGCTGGGGGCCGTGGCCTGCAACTCAGGCATGTGCCCTGACTGGGAATCGAACCTGCGATGCTTTGGTTCGCAGCCCGTGCTCAACCCACTGAGCTACACCAGCCAGGGCGAAAGCATTCTTTTTAAAAAAGATTTTATTTATTTATTTTTAGAGAGGGGAAGAGAAGGAGAGAGGGGGAGAAATATCAATGTGCGGTTGCCTCTCTCATATCCCTTCACCAGGTACCTGTCCTGCAACCCAAGCAAGTGCCCTGACTGGGAATCGAACCAGCAACCGTTTGGTTCACAGGTCAGCACTCAATACACTGAGCCACACCAGCCAGGGCAAAAATGAAAAAAAATATTTAAGATTTTATTTATTTATTTATTTTAGAGAGGGAAGGGAGGGAGAAAGAGAGAGAGAGAGAGAAACATCAATGTGCGGTTGCTGAGGGCCGTGGCCTGCAACCCAAGCATGTACCCTGGCTGGGAATCGAACCTGCGACACTTTGATTCGCAGCCCGCACTCAGTCCACTGAACAATGCCAGCCAGGGCTGAAAAATGAAAAATTTTATGTAAGAAATCTCCAATAGGCAAATTCATACAGACAAGTAGATTAGTGGTTGCCAGAGGCCGAGGGGAGGAAGAGCAGGGAGAAATTGTGTCATGAGGATGGAGCTTTATTTGGGGGTGCTAGGAACACCCTGGAATTAGACAATGGTGATAACTGTACACATAGTAAATATGTTCAAAACTAAAAAATATACTAAAAACCAAACTGAATTGTACACTTAAAAATGGTTCACTTATATAAACTGTATCTTTAAAAAAAAAGGGAATGCACCCACAGCACCAAGAATTCCTGCCCTAATGTCTATGCTCAGCTGCTTGGGCAGGCCCACCCTTTAACATTCAGGATGTCACCTGGACCCCAGCCACAGAGACGGCACTGCATAGGATGAAGGCATGTGTGTTAACAATACTATTGTAATAAGAAAACAAGTTCTTCAAAAATTGCTAGGTGAAAATAAAATATTAACTCAGCCTGCACACCAAGCAGAGTTTTCACATCAGAAGCTTAAACTCTGAGTTGAAAACATTCGCCCCTAAGACATGCACTTTTCTCCAACCAGGTGTCTGTATTTTTTTTAATCCTCACCTCAGAATATATTTTATTGATTTTAGAGAGGGGGAGGGGTGAAAAAGGGAGGAAGAGACAGAGAGAGGTTGGGGAAGGGAAAGAAACATCAGTGTGAGAGAGAAACATCAGTTGGTTACTTCCCACAGGTGTCTTGACTGGGGGTTGAACCTGCAACCTTTTGGTGCACAGAATGACACTCTGACCAACTGAGCCACCCAGCCAGGGCCTATCAGGTGTCTCCTAATCCATTCATCTCAAGAAGAAAATTCTTTTTTCTTCAGAGACTTCAGAGACCGTGTGAAGTGCAAGTGTGAAGCTGAGCACACCTGCTGGGAACAAGAGGCAGCATGCTGGCACGAGGTGCGCAATGCCTTACAGTGACCCGAGTCCTGGTGCACGGCCAGCACTGGATTACAGATGGGAAGGGCAAGGCTCAAGCAGGATAAGGAGCACAGGCACTGTTGCCCCAGTCTGTGTGACCAAGTCGCCCTGTATGCCACACTGATGTTGCCCACTGGCTACCCACCACCACCCACAGAGTCCAGGGACACTACCAGACTGAAATCTGAGGTTTCCACACAGGGAAAGGCAACCTCTGATGTGGGGCCCTGTCCCCTCCTTCCTCCTTGTATAACTATAACCCCAGGGTAAACTCCAGCCCCTCAGACAGAGGATGCTGAGCAATAGGAGGGTAAGTGCCCGAGTTTCTCTGCATCACCCCTACGGAGGCACCAGGGTTTCTATAATCATGCACTCTGGAGCCGCCCACAGAGGGATCCAGAACCCTCTGTCAGAACACCAGGTCGTTGTGGTCCAGGTGTGAGGGACAATGGGATCTGGGCACCTGCCATGATCCTGCCTCAAGGCTTCCAGTGAATTCGGGGTCATGACTGCTGGCCTTGTGTCTTGGTTTGTGCAACAGCTGGCAGCCAGGCCAGCACCCAGCATGACCTTCTGAACTCCCAGAGATCTGGAGGCCAAGGACCCACCAGGGTGGGAGAAAGTGCCAGGGGCAGCCTTCCCAACCCAGGATGGCCAGTCTCCACTGACTCAGTGGATAGGCCAGAGGGTAGGTGTCCTGGGCATCAGGTCACCCTCGACTGAGCAGGTCCCCTGAAGGAGGCTGTAGTAATTGAATGGTGCCCCCACTGCCAAAAGATGCATTCACACCCTCATGCCCAGAACCTGTGCATGTGACCTTATTTGGGAAAAGTGTACTTGCAGACAGGGGTAAGGATCTTGAGATGAGATCATTCCAAACTCCATGGGTGGGCCCTGAGTCTAATGACAGGATCCTTATAATGGGGAAGCAGAGAGAGGAGAGGAAGAGGCCAAGATTGGAGTGAAGCAGCCAAGAGCACCAGAAGCTTGGACAGATGCACAGGACGGCTTCTGCCTTAGAGACTTCAGAGACCGTCGCCCTGCCAACTCCTTGATTCCAGCCTCCAGAACTGAGAGAGCATACATTTCTGTTGTTTTAAGCCACCCAGCTGGTAGTAGTTTGTTACAGCAGCCCCAGGAAACTGATACAGAGACAGTCTAACACCCTGGAAGGAATGAGTGGGTTGCAAGGGGGCCTCCTGATCTCTGGTGATGTGGAGTCAGGTGCCTAGACTGAGGGTCAGGGAAGACTGGGTGGTCCCAGGAAGAAGCAGCTCGCACCTGACAGGAAGAGACCCTGGACTCACAGGAGATGGGGGCTGAGGCTCACCTGTTGGCCAGGTGCTCAGGGCATATCCGGGAGAACTGTCCCCAGCCACCCACTCCCACAGTAGCTCCAGTGCCCGTGTAGCGCAACAAAACCTGTTTCCCAGGACCCGGCACAGCAGATGGAAGCTGCAGAGAAAGGCTGCATCTCTTCCTCTCCCGACCTGCTGTGAAAAAGGGAGTAACATAAAGAAAGGAATTTCAACAAGAGCTGAAAGCAGCCAGCTCAGTGGGTGAGGTGGTCAGGGGTCACTTATTTGCCTCTTCAGGCCTGGAGCCTCCCATCCTCACTACTGTCCTCTCTCAACCGTCTAGGGGCAGGGGAGGAGGGTCACAATGCACCCATGACTGGCAGAACAGGGCGGGTGAGGGGCTGGGACATAGGTGAACACTTGACAGAGTGGTGGACAATGACTCTGAGTTCGCCTGCATTGGTTCAGCGCAAGATTCGTGGCTTTCCTGCCTGGGCCTCAATTTCCCTGTCTGTAAAGTTGGAATAACAGGGCAACAACTTCGGCGGGGGGCGGGGGGTGTTTGAGCTGAGCTGCGGCTCTTTTTGTGGCCCCTTATCTCCATTTAAAGCCCTATGGTGACTCTGGGAGCTAAATTTTACACGTTCCTTTAGATCTAAAGTTTAAGAATTTTGGCCTGGCCTGGCTTCCTCTCTCTGAATCCTCATTTCCCTGTCTGTAAGATGGACAGGATGGACCTCTCTAGGATTGGCATGAGGACTAAATGAATCAATCTGTGTAACAGTGGGTTTTTTTTTTAACATTTTTATTTATTGATTCTAGAGAAAGGAAGGGGGAGAGAGAGAGAGAGATCTATTTGTTGTTCCACTTATTTGTGCATCATTGGTTACTTCTTGTATGTGCCCTAACTAGGGATCAAACCTGCAACCTTGGAGAATCAGGACGATGCTCTAACCAACTGAATTACCCGACCAGGGCTCTAACAGTCTTGGCACAAGGCTGGATGGTACCTAGCAGGCCCTCAGAAAATTGTGGCTGCTTTTAGCTAATTTATAAAGTGGGTCGTTCATTCAGCAGACATTTATGGAACTCGAATATGTGCCAGGCTCCAGACACCACCCAGCTGTCTCCAGAATTTGGAGCTACCATAGCTGAGGCTCTAGTGAGTGTAGGGCTTTGTCCAAATCTTGATCTCCATACACAGCAGGCAATGGGCCCCCGAGAGATTTAGGTCCAGAAACTCGACGCAGCAGGTGGCCCGGGCATGTCATCCTTGCAGATTGCAGCCCATTTCGGATCAGCTAAAGTCAGAGCCCGCGGCCCCTACACTCCGGAACCAACAAACCAACCCCGCCGCGGTTCCACCCGGACCCGAATAGTTCCACCATTCCTTCCGTCTTCTTTTGGGCTTGAACAAAACGGTGGGAAAGGCCTGTGGGAGCAGCGCAGAGGCTTGAGGGGAATGTAGTTCCTACGGCGGTCGGAACCGGACTCTACGCAGCGTCGTTTGCAGTGGAAAACCTCGCAGGAGAGGCACTAGCGAACTCGTCGAAGTTGGACTGAGCGTCAGCGCTACAATGGCAACCGTCAAGCTTACCCTCTCTCCAGCTTTGGTGATGGGAGGAGTGAAAAAAAAAAAAAAAAAAACGGCTTCGTGATAAACTGCAGCCTTCCTGCGATTCATCATTGCCTTGGATACGCCTCTCATCCTCCTGCCTTCCAGTTATTGGATGCTGGTGATTGGTAGGTTCTAAAGGAGGATGGGCCTTCTGGCGTGGTTCCACGCTGTCAGCATGCGCTTGTGCAGAGCTGGAGAGTGCTGGATTGCCCCCCACCCCCAAATTCTTAAACCGTTTCTTTGGACTCCCAAAATCCCGAAGGTCAGCTTCTCCCAGCTTCGTGATCTATAATTTTCTAAATTCCCGTCACTAGTTCCGCTAAAATCAGATGTCTGTTTCTCCCGCAGTATTGGTCTCTAGTTGTTCTTTAATTCTTGCCTGTGTTCCCCTAAAACCAAGGTTCTTGCTTCTCCTCTAGTGAAGGCCTTGAATTTCCCCTCTTCAAGTCCAGGTCCCTGTTTCTCCCCCAGTTTGTGCCTTGCCCCCACAAATGACAGCCACCACGAATCCGTATCTGTGAGACTGTTCTAAATTCTTATCTTTCCAGTGCATGGTGGGTCACTCTTGTGAAGTCTGTAATGATGTCCATTACCAAGTGACCACCAGGGGACAGATCAAAAAGTTCCAAACTGGCCTTGTCTGATTCTGTTCTCATTTCTATGCTGAAGGAGGAAACTGTGGTTCAGAAGGTGGGCCTCTCTCTGCTTTTGAAGAGAAAGAGTCAGGGTTGGAGGGCCCTCTGGGCCCTGCTGAGTGTGAGGGTGAGTGGTGTCACTGCCTAAGCCCATCCACCCTGCTTTCCCCCAGTCAGCACTTCCCAGGGGCATTCCCCATGTCCAGGAAAAGACCACAAGGATCAGAGAAGGTCCCCCCAGGACCAGAAAGAAACCCACTTAGCTCCTCTCCATCCTCAGAAACCCCAGTGGGATGCCCAAGTCTGCTGCTCTGCACGTAACAGTGGTAAGGAGGGCAGGGGTATTGACCATGGGGGCTGCAGAGGTCTTGGCCTCCAAATGTAGCTCCTGTCCCCTTTGCCAGAGACTGAGGTCTAACCCCCTTTACAGGCCAACTTCAGAGCCTGTGTCCTGAGCAATGACACGAGATATTACTAATGACAGTCCTAGGGTACCCAGAGTCTCCTGAGATGCTTCTTGACTGGTGTAGGGGCAGGGTTGAGCCTTTTCAATCAGCCCGTTAGTGAACAAGCAATGTATGTGCATGCCTGCTCTATGCATGCCCAGGGTGGGTGGGCAAGTGGGGTCGCTAGGGACAAATGGAGGCTCTCCTGGGTCAACTGGCTGAGCCCCTTGGAGGCTGACGTAGGAACCGGGAGGTGGGGAGCCTCCTGTTTTACCAGATGCCACCCATGCCATCCTGCCAGCCAGTATGGGTGTGCAGCCGCAGTGGTCGTTGCCTCTGAGAAGCCCACCCGAGTAGAGTCCACGTTCCAGCTCAGCACCAGGGTCTAGGTTTAGGAGGCGCCTAAAAGGTGGGATGGGTGTGTGAAGAACTGGCACGTGCTCTCAACGATGGCCTTCGCGGCCACTGGATATGGAGGCAGAGAACGCAGGGCACCCACCACCATGCCGACCGACACCCTGCACCCGTCCAATGGCCTCAGCATCAACACAGGTTCCGCATGGACCAAAGAGGACGGGGGCTGTTCCCCAGGCCACCTTCTGGGCACAGCCGCAAGCTCCTCCTACAGTGCTCCTCCCCAACATGCACCCACACTCGATAACGGGGGTCGAGAAGAGACGATGGAGGCTCCTGGGCTGGTGTAATGAGAGGGGTTAAGCTTGAAAAATGTCCCCCTCCCTGCCCCGAGCTTACGAGTGTGGCAGAGGTGAGAACCACGGGTAGGGCCCGCGCACACGCGCGCCTCGGGGCCGGGACCAGCAGGGGGCAGTCGTGACCAAAGGACTCCCACTCCGCCGCCTGAGCCAGTAGCGCTCGTGCTGGTGAAACAGATATCACCGGGGCGAGGAATGAAAGGGGGCCGAACTGACTAGCTCCACTAGAAACTTGCGGCAGGTGGGACGTGAAATCAGCGGCGGAACAAAACGGCGAAAGCTAGCGGGACTTTTGCCCTCACTAGACATGGCGGCACTGGCCTCACACAGACCTCTGTGATAGTGCTGGAGCTCCCAAGGCCGGACAAGTGCTGGACGTCAGACATCCGCCAGAAAGTGTGGTGGCTACGCTTCTGCAAGTGCGCACGCGCCGGAGGATTTTCGCGTACCCTGTGACGTAAAAGATGCTTCTACATTCTTGCTCTGGATTCGTTCACAAGTACACTGTACCTTTACCGCGCGGGTCGCCTCCGCTGACCCGGAAGTTTTCGTTCCCGTTAAAAGCGTAAATCCGCGGCCTGCGGCCTCTTCCTGTCTGTGCCAGCGGAGCGCGTGGTCCACGCGGAGCGACGGAGGCGGCCAGGCAGCGCGCTCAGGTGAGACCGTCGCGGGTTCGGGGGTTTGATGGACGTTCCAGAGTCTTTAAGGAAGCCATGGACGGGCCCCGAGGCCTGAGGCTTCTCTCATGAGCCCTCACCTCTCCTTCCGGAAAACGTGCGTAGGGACCGGGAAGAGGCAGGGGGGTTGCTGGAGTTCCTCTGCCTCCGGAGCTTTCCGCGCAGCGGGCCTCTGGATTGTGAGATTGTTCTTTACAAATACAAGTTGAGATAGGAAGTTCCCGTAATTCTGAGATGCACGATGCATTCTCCACTGCACACGATTTTCTCCTTAATAGCAGCTCCTCTTCCCTTTTTAGTGCCGGACACGAACCGTAGGTTTTGCCTGGCTCTGCTCAGAACTCGTGTAGTGACCTTTGATGGCAGATAACGTTTCCGTTTTGCTGATACGGAAGCAAAAGCAGTTTGGTGACTCCCACAGTCAGCAGAGCTTCTTAATGACATGATTGGGATTTGAACTCCAACAGATGTGACGTTAGGGCGTTTGGCATCTCCTGCCCAGCTGTGGTTCATGCATCAGCTGTTGACCCCTGGGTTCTTGGTTGACAGACATATGCTTCTTGCTAACACCTAAGTGGTTTCTCTAGGGCTCAGAAAGGTGGAGCCAGAATTTGACAGCCTGCCTGGGTTCCTCATGACTTGTGAATTCTCAGGGTGTGTACGGGGTTCAGAGTCAGTGGTGGGTGCACCTGGGCTCTGACGATTTCTGTCCCTAGGATGACCGACTGGGATCCGGCTGCACCTGCAGTAGCAGAGACCCCTGACATCAAGCTCTTCGGGAAGTGGAGCACCGATGATGTGCAGATCAATGACATTTCCTTGCAGGTTAGGGGAGACGTGGTTGTGCCCCACAAGCTGGGGATGGGGGCCCATGCGAATTCTTTCAGGAAGGTCACTTGAAACTTGTAGCTGCCCTTCTAAGTTAAGAGTTGAACAGGAGACAGGTGAAAGGGAGGGTCCCTGTACCACCACACCCACCTGTCCATTGTTCCTTGGATGTGTACAGAGATTTCTACCATTTTTGTCAGGAGATGGTTCCTTCCTCAGAAGGAACATCCCATCCTGTGGCTTATTTTTGCAGTAAAATACACATAACATAAAATTCACCATTGTGACCATTTTAAAGGGCAAGGATCCAACATCATTCTTCCAGTTAACCTAGCAAAATCTAGTTTTTGTCTTCAGTTTTGTACATTTTATTTAATAAATGTAGGCCATAGGATGTTTGTAATTTAAGTCTCTTCTATACACTATATGCATGTGTCCAAGCAATGTGGTTTGTTAAAGAGAGTGTTGGTCTTGGCATGCTTGTTGGAAATTAGTTGAGCATAGATGTTGGTTTTACTTTCAACTGATTTTTAGAGAGAAAGATACCAACTTATTGTTCCGCTTATTTGTGCATTCATTGGTTGATTCTTGTATGTGCCCTGAATGGAGATCAAACTTGAAACCTTGGTATAATGGGTCGACACTGTAACCAACTGAGGCACCCAGCCAATGCCTGAGCACAGATGTTTATCCCTGGCCTCTGGGTTCTGTTTTGTTGGTTTGTATGTATGTCCTTAAGCCTGATGCACTGCCTTTTTTTAAAGAGAGCGAAACACCGATGTATTATTCCACTCATTTATGCATTCATTGGTTGTTTTTTATATGTGCCCTGACCAGGGATCAAAGCTTTCTCATTTCATGTATTGGGGCAACTCTGTAACCAACTGATCTACCTGTTCAGGGTCCTGACACTGTCTTGATTTCTGCAGCTTTGTAATAGGTTTGAAATCAGAAAATGGGACGCCTCCTACTTTATCTTATCTCCATGTTGTACACTTGGCCTCGTTTGCACCTTTGTGGGTCCTTTCTGGAGGGAAAAAGTTATATTTTGCAACTGCGTTTGTACAGAGATGAATAAAATTCAGGTTGCTTTCTATTATTCCCCCTTTGTATTATTATTTTTTAAGATTTTACTTATTTTTAAAGATTTTATTTATTTATTTTTAGGGAGGGAAGGGAGGGTGAGAGAGGGAGAGAGAGACAGGCAGACAGACAGACAGACATCAATGTGCGGTTGCTGGGGGTTATGGCCTGCAACCCAGGAATATACCCTAGCTGGGAATCGAACCTGGGACACTTTGGTTCCCAGCCCGCGCTCAATCCACTGAGCTACGCCAGCCAGGGCTAAGATTTTACTTATTTTTACAGGAAGAGGAAAGGAAGGAGAAAGAGGGAGAGAAACATCAGTGTGTGGTTGTCTCTTGTGCACTTCTTACTAGGGACCTGGCCTGCAACCCAGGCATGTGCTCTGGCTGGGAATCGAACTCGTGACCCTTTGGTTCCCAGCCGGGAGTCAATCTACTGAGCCACACCAGGCAGGGTCACTTTTTATTTTATAAGGAATTGAGCCCTGGCTGATGTGGCTTAGTGAGTTGAGTGCTGGCCTGCAAGTCAAAAGGTCTCTGGTTTGACTCCCTATGTAACATACCTGAGTTAGGGGTGTGCAAGAGGCAAGCAATTGATGTTTCTTTCCCTCTTTCTCCCTCCTTCCACCTCTCTGAAAATAAATTTTTTTTTTATGTTTTTTAAAAGAAGTAAATGGAACAGCTTGTGTGTGCAGGTGGTTTCCTCCGGTAGACACCAGACCGTCATGCTAGTATCAGCCTCTCTTGTATCCTTTCCTTGTCACTCCTTGTATCTTTAGAAACACATTGTTTATATCCTGGTGTGTGAGTCATAGAATGGCCTTGGGCATGTTTCATAGTGGGACTATTGAGAGTCCTGTAAATGCTCACATAGTTCCTGATCTCAGCCCCCTTCCCAACATTTTGGGGTTTTCTAGACATTTTCTTGGGAAATTTATGTATGCATAGAAAGGATTTTTATGTGGATTTTTTTTTTTAACAATGGTTTGGGTGTCAGGACCAAGGGCATTGCTTTTAAACATTCTGCAATGCACAGGACAGCCCCCAGCCCTCCCAAGAATTATCTAAAATGTCAATGCTACAGTTTCAGGAACACCAAATTGGGTGATTGTGTTATACTTGTGATACTCTCCATAGTTCTCTATCCCACTTCCTCCCATTATAAAGTCACTTGTGCCCTAGTTGGTGTGGCTCAGTGGATTGAGTGCTGCTGGCCTATGAACCAAAAGGTTGCTGGTTCAGTTCCCTGTTAGGGCACATGCCTGAGTTGCAGGCCTGGTCCCCAGTTGGGGGCATACTAGAGGCAACCACATACTGATATTTCTCTTCCTCTTTTTGTCCTTCCCCTCCCCTCTCTAAAAATAAATAAAATCTGCCCTGCCTGGCGTAGCTCAGTGGATTGAGCGCAGTCTGTGAACCAAAGCGTCACAGGTTCGATTCCCAGCCAGGGCACATGCATGGGTTGCAGGCCACGGCCCCCAGCAACCGCACATTGATCTTTCTCTCTTTTTCTCTCTCTTTCTCCCTCCCTTCCCTCTCTAAAAATAAAAAATAAATTAAAAATAAAAATAAATAAAATGGGGGGGGTTACTTGTTTACATTTCATGTTTTTATAGCAGCCATGTGGGGCTCATAACCAAGACCTCATATGTAGGTGGGCTACCCTAAGTGGGTGCTCGGTTCCTCTGGTCCATCCTGTTTCTGACCATGGTCCCATCTGTTTCCTGCCCCAGGATTACATTGCTGTGAAGGAGAAGTATGCCAAATACCTGCCCCACAGTGCAGGGCGCTATGCAGCCAAGCGCTTCCGCAAGGCACAGTGCCCCATTGTTGAGCGCCTCACCAACTCCATGATGATGCATGGCCGCAACAACGGCAAGAAGCTCATGACCGTGCGCATCGTCAAGCATGCCTTCGAGATCATCCACCTGCTCACTGGCGAGGTAGGGTCTGAGGCCAGGTGGGCAGAGCATGCCCTTAGCAAACCCTATAGTTAACAGCCACCATGTGGTGTGCATGCTGGGGTCCTACAGGTTTTAGGGATGAGGAGACTAGAGTGGGGTACTGGCCAGACCTCAGGCTCATTGTCTCCCACCCCACCAGAACCCCCTGCAGGTCCTGGTGAATGCCATTATCAACAGTGGCCCCCGGGAGGACTCAACCCGAATTGGACGAGCTGGAACAGTGAGGCGACAGGCTGTGGACGTGTCCCCTCTGCGCCGGGTGAATCAGGTGGGCCTGGAGCTTTAGACACACGTGGCTGGGCTGGTACAGCAATCAGACCTTGGTGGAGTCCTGCCTGGGCAGAGGCTGGCAAGCAGGCTGGTTCATTTCTGTCTGCATGTTTTACCTGGAGTGTCATTTCCTCCAGGAAGCCTTCCTGGATTCCTACCCCATGTAGGGCAGATCCTAGCTCTGGACCTATTGGGGTGAGATGCCATTTGATTTTTGGTCTATTTTTTTTTATGCTGTGTGCGTGTGTGTGTTTTTCTTGGATTACTTGAGAATCCATTGAAGACATTTTAACCATTTTCCCCTCAACACTTAAGTGGGTATCTCTGAGAACATGGATGTTATATCCCCACTGTCACCCCTGAGGAATTTTAACAACAGTTGAGTGTCCAGTTTTCCCTTGGTGTCCCCAGCACACCCTTTATAGCCGTTAGTTTCCAATCAAGGGTTCGGGCCAAGAGCACACATTACATTGCATTTCCCTATCATGGCAGGTCTCCAATCTCCTGTAATCAGGGACCCAACCTCAACCTTTCGTGTCTGTCCACACTTTTGTGGCCCTCAGTCTGATCCCAGATCTGGCAGCAATGTGGGCTCCTGCCATTTCATCTTAGTGAGCCAGTGGGCGGCGATGTGTAGCCAGCAGTTTTGGGGGAGGGGTCCGGATGGGCCATGGCCTTGCCTGGTTTGGGGCATCCTCTGTCCCAGGCTTAGTGGACCTCTGTGCTCCTTAGGCTATTTGGCTGCTGTGCACAGGTGCTCGTGAGGCTGCCTTCCGGAACATCAAGACCATCGCTGAGTGCCTGGCAGATGAGCTCATCAACGCAGCCAAGGTGAATGAGGAACTGCGCGGCTCAACGGGGGGGTCTTCCTACATCCAGAGCTAACCATGCTCTTCCCTTCCAGGGCTCCTCCAACTCCTACGCTATCAAGAAGAAAGATGAGCTGGAGCGTGTGGCCAAGTCCAACCGTTGATCACTGACTGCAGCCCCAATAAACCTGTTTGCCTCTTGGGCAGCACCACCTGCCTGTGCCACTGTCTGTCCTTGGGGGTCTCTGGGAGCTGGGGCAAGACAGCCCCAAATCCTGAGGAGCTAGTCACATTCCTGGCACCTCTTTTGGTCTGTGAGGACCTGGATTCCCCAGGAAAGCACTACTGACTAAGAACCATGGCACCCTGGGGTGCTGGCCTGGCCACCTGGAGTGTTCCAGCTGGTTGGAAATGAGAAGGGTGGGGTTATCCTCACAGAGGTGTCACTCTGGCTTGGGGAGGGGCTTGGTGGGTCCCCATGAAGTCACGGTAGCAGTCTGCCGTCCTGAGCAGTCCAGGAAGAGGAAGCTAAGCTGGAGCCTGGGCCATGACCACTTCAGCCCCTTTTGCTCAGCCCAGGCCACTGAGGGATCTGCTTGCTTTCCACCCACAAAACTCCATAAGTCCCATTCTGGCCAGGTTGTCCCCCAGGGGCTCCAGGCTGCTTCCCTGGGAGCAGTACTTGGTCTGGCTGCAGCCCAGCCCTAGGCAACCTTTGGGGCAACTGGCACCCCATGTTCTCTGCCAGTGCCTCCTGGATGAATTCATAAGGAGGTGTTGGGGTGGGGGCAGGAAATTGCTCATCTGAGATCCCTAGGCTGTCCAAGCTCTGTCACTCTATCTTTCACCTGCCCACCATCCTCAACATTCGTTCTGTGTTCATCCTGGTGGGCGTGACAAGCAGTCTGACTAGTCTGGCGGGAACCTAGGAACTGGAGGGCAGTGGTGCCACCTCAGGCTCCCTCCCACAGGGAGGGGCACTTTTGTCCCTCTGACGGTAAGCCAAGGATTGGGGTCAGAACCAGCAGAGACTTGCCAGACAGAGGAGGCTCCAGCAGGTAGGAAGGGTTGGATGGCTGGGGTTGGCCTGGGACCCCTATCCTGGGCTTTCTTGCTCTGTGCTACCAGACTCCCATCTTGAGGCTCCTCTTCACCCCTGTCCCCGGAGTCTGCTCCTGCAGGGTCTGTCAGCCTAGCTGGGAGCCCCTATTTGCTCTTCCCTATGCCTGTCTGGTCCTCCCTGGACCCACTTGGCTCCTCAGCCCCTGATTCTGGGTCCTCCAAGTCTAGGTCAAAAATGGCCATACCCCCTGGGTTTATCTCTGGTTCGTCCTAGGTCCCTCCCTGTCTTCCCTTCTGTGCCCTCAATTCCCGATCCTGCTACACCCCACCTTGAACATCCTCTACCTCAACCCCGAGACTCTTCTATCCCCCCGTCCTGTCTTCTGCTTCTGGGCCCTGCTCCACCATGAGGGAATCCCCTGCAGCGTGCAGACACTGTCCTTGCACTGCCTCGCTCGCTGCCTGACCGCCTCTCTTCGCAGGCGCAGTCCGGATGCCCTGCCCTGGGCTTCCTTGGCTCCGCCGCCACTCGAGGGCCGCTCAGGCCTCGGCCCCAAGCTCCCCGGGCTCGCTGTCTACACCCCGGTCCCCAGGCAGGGGGGAGGAAGAAGAGGATGAGGAGGATGGGGACTGCACCCCGGGCTCGAGCCCCATCCTGCCCCCCGCATCCCCTGTGGAGTGCCTCATCTGCGTGTCACCCTTCGACGGCGTGTTCAAGCTGCCCAAGCGCCTGGACTGTGGTCACGTCTTCTGCCTGGAGTGCCTGGCTCGCCTGTCGCTGGCCACGGCAGGCGGCGGTGACGCGGTGGCCTGTCCGATGTGCCGCACACCCACGCGACTAGCCCAGCGCGGAGGGCTGCCCGCCCTGCCTACACAATCCGGCCTGCTGCCCCGCGAGGCGTGCGCCCCGCCTGCGAGCCAAGGCTCTGTGCGCTTCGACCGGCGCCGGGGTCTGCTCTACATGCGCCCGCCTCCTGCGCCTGGGTCGCGCAAGACACGTTCCGCGCGCCCGCAGCCTCCGCCTCCCCTGCGCCTGGGCCGCCCGCTGTCGCGCCGCCTGACTCTGGACAGCCCCACCTGGGCCTTTAACGCCGCGGTAGCACTGGCAGTGCTGGTGGCCGCTGGCCTGGTTGTCTCCGGTGTTTATATTTTCTTCCTCATCCCGCACGCCGCCTCTTCTGGTCCCGCACGGCCCCAGCTTGTGGCTCTTGCTCCGGCACCCGGCCTCTCCTGGATCCCGGCACAGCCCACGCCTGGGACGCCCTGGACCCCAGGCTCCACGGACCGTGACTTGGATGCCATCCTGCCGGGGGCTGCGGAGGGTGCACTGGAGCCCCAAAGGAGCCCCGCGGACACAGAGGAGGTAGAGGGGATGCTGGACAGGACCTTGGACCGTGAGTGGGAGGCAGAGGATGGCCCTGGATGGGCCAGTGGGGCACGAGGCAGGAGAAGGGTATGGGGGGCACAGTAAACACGTCTCTGCTGCAGATCCAGTCTTCGATCCTGGGGATCTCGGTTTTATCCTGGGGGCCCTGCCAGAACCACTTGCTAGGATCCCCTGAGGCTTAACTGGGGGCTGGGCAGGCACACATTTCTCCAGAGGGAGGTCTGGTGGGATCATCACCACTGGACAAGGACCGTTTCAAGAAATCCCTGAGAACATATCTGCCCCCAATCCCTGCGGGCATTCAGCGGAGGGTCTTTGTAAAGACCCTGCTGGGAGGTCTAAATCTGGTCTCTGTGAGAGTGCAGTGGGAGTCCCCCAGTCTTCATCCCTGGCTGGAGAGTCTCCCTCACTGACTGTGGTGGCCCTGTCCTTGGAGGGCAGAGCTGCTGCTACTATTGGCTGGCACCAGCCCTCTGGCTGGGCCACTGCAGAGCTGACTCCCACCCAGGTGGTGCACTTTTGTTTTATATTCAGCTGCTTGCAGGCTGGACCAGGTAGGATCCAGCTGTCTCCGTTGCTACCCTGCACACCTGGCTGGGACCAGGGCTGGAGAGGGACAGGTAGGGCCTGAGCCTCAAAGGCTAGCTCCCACCTGCGTGCTGAGAACCAAGTTTCCATGGAGGCTTCGACTTCCTCTATGGGTCCTGGTTTCCGGGATCCTCCTGATAGGCTTTGGGGCCTGGGGCAGCTGTATCACCAAGGCTCACAGAGGCCAAGGTTACCCTCTGGGTCAGTGACACATGATTTGGGGGGTTGCTCCTGGACTTCCTTGGCGACTGGAGTTCCCATCACCCCCACCTCTGTTCATTAATTTCTCTTGGGGTCAGTTATTGCCCCTCCTCTGCCAGGTTTCCACCAGCCTTTCCTGTTGGGTCCCCAAGTGAAGCCTCAGCCCTCCTGGTGGACAGCTGCCTCCAGGGAGGGCAGCTCTTGGATCCTGTCCTCCTCCCAGAAGCCTTCCTGGCTTAGTGACAGCCCAGTCGATGGCAGCCACCCTCAGGACATGTCATCTGCCCTGACCCACAGGTCCTGAAACCCCCACTCTGCCTCATCCCAGGGTTGGGGTGCTGTGTGTTGCAGGGGGCCTCCAGCATTTTTCCAGTGACATTTCTATGGGGCTAGAGACTCCTGTTTGGTTTGTTTACATGTGTGTTCTCAGCACCTGGCATAGAGTGAATGCCAAACAGTTTTCTGGGGAGTGACAGCATTGCAGGTGACCGGTGGGCAGCCCAGGAATGCCTGTGGACACCCTGGGCTGACACAGCTGCTAGTCACTCTGATCAAGGCAGTCAGCGGAGCTCCTTCTGATGCAAGCTGCTGCTTCCAGGTGGACAGAGTGGGAATGGCAGGGTGTCCAAGGGAGTGTCTTCTAAGACCGGTTCCTGTCCCATACCTGTAGAGCCAATGTCACTCACAGCCCAGCCTCCACCGGGAGGGGACCTGATCAGGCAGGAGCAAGGATGGCAATGTGTAGATTCTTCTGGCTGCTGCGACATATTCCCACCAACTCAGTTCGTTAGAACAACTCATAGTGTCTCACAGTTCTGCAGGCAGAAGTCTTGGGATCTGCTTCACTGGACTGAAAGTCCAGGTGTCCACAGGGCCAGTTTCTTCTGGAGGCTCCAGGGAAGAATTTGTGTCCTTAGGTTCTTCAGCTTCTAAGCTTCATTCCTTGGCTTCCTCCATCTTCAAAGCAGCAGGATAGTATCTTCAGATGTCTCCCTCTCTAACCCTCCTGCCTTCCTCTTTCACTTATAAGGACTCTGTGGTGACACCCAGATAATTCAGGATAATCTCTCCAGCTCAAAGTCCTTAATTTAATCATATCTGCAAGTCCTTTAGGCACCCAGGCAAGGTATCAGATTCAGATTCCAGGGATTAGGATCTGGATATCTGCAGGAGCCATTACTGTTTATATAGTGTCTCAGCTCCCTCCTCATCCCATCTCTCCTGCCTGGGGTAGAGGGGTTGGGGCAGGAGACCTTCCAGGGATGGGTCCAGCCAAGGGAACCAGAAAGCTTCCTTGTTTGGTGGTACATAGAGGGAGAGATGTTGCTCTCTGCCTGAGGGTGTTCAAGGAAGGCTGCCTGGAGGAAAGATGTCAGAACTGTATCTTCAAGGACACTAAGATGAAATAGTAGCTGTCATTGACTTGGGGACCTGACACAATGAGGTGTTGGCTGAGGGTAGTGGACAGCGCTGGCCTCTCCCTCACTGTGCTAACCAGCTTCCTCCAGGGGGCTTCAAGGAGGCATGATTTCTTCACCCTCAACTGGGAGCCTGAGGCTTCAGTCTCTCCTCCTGTAAAATGAGGCTGATGACAGAGCCCAGGGACCACTGAGCATCCTGTCTGCTGATTACTACCTCGGTGCCTGCCCGCCCACTGCTCATGAACAAAGGGTCTGCCCGAAACCACCCCGGGGCCAGGATCACTGGGACTGCCCCTCACCCTTACCTTTCAGCCTCTGTGGTCACGTGGAGCTGCGCTCTCCCAGGCCTCCCTCTGCCCACTCCATCCCTGCTGTCCCAGGCTTGCTCCTCCTCCCAGGTCCTGTGAACACCCAGACAGCAAGCAGGTCACCCTCAGTGCCTGGCATTATGACGGAGAGGACTGTACTTGACAGGCTTTGGTTCCCTCTTCTGTAAAGCAGACAATAAACACTATTTGCAAAGAGAATTCGTTAATCCACAAGAATTTATTGAGCGCCTGGTGTGTACCAAGGGTGCACTGGGGGCACCTCAAGCACAAGAAGGGACCTCATATGTCAAGTGATGTCCAGAGGACTAAGCAGAGGAGCCATGATCTTGGCCACACGGCCTCCTCCGCCATGTTCGTGGGACCTCCAACTCAGCAAATCTTACCTGCGTCCTCCCCCAGCTCTCCTCCCATTGTTCCTCGAGGCAGCAGCAGTGCCCAGATTGACAGATGGGGAAACTGAGGCTGCGGGTGGGCAGGGCGTGGACTCGAATGGGGACCAGAGAGAGAGCTTTCTACAAAACACCTCCCCTCCATTCCACGCTCTTGTCCGACTCAGACACTTGGTTTTCCCTGCCCCCCCCCCACCGTCCCGCCCCCGCCAACACTTCCTGTCCCCGGCCCCGAGGCTGCAGTTCCCTCTGCTTTAGTTCTCCCCTCCTCGATAACAATGGTGGCCAAGCAGGCCTCGGGAGTACAAGGCGTGGGGGAACATCCGGCTGTCGTGTCTTCCCCGCTGGCTTCGCCGCGGGCCGGGGGAGCTTCCGGGATGCCATCAGTAGCGCAGCAACTTCATTCCTCCGCCCCGTGTGGTTCCCAAGTAACAGGAAGCTCCTCCTTGCAGGCGCAGCTCGCCGGGAAAGGAAACGCCCCTCTCTTGGGCCGTTGTCGGTTAGCGTCGTTAGGGACGCACTGTGAGGTTATTATGGGAAATGTAGTTCCAGGTGTCCTGCAGCAGCTGGGAACGCCCTCCCCTGTCGCCGCGGCAACGAGCAAGCGGCCGCGCGAGAAAAGCTGTGAAATGAAGTGAACGCGTGAAGCGGGGCTGACTGGATGGAGCCGCTGGCAGCACGAGTGGGGCGGGACTTCCGGTATTGCCCTGGCTATGCTCCGTTTGCAGTTGGCGGTGGGTCTGTCCGGTTCTTTAGCGAATACCGCGGTCCGGGACGACGTCCCTCGAGTGCGGTGGGCGAGAGCGGCGGGCGGCAGAAGAGAAAGGCGGCGACCCAGGCAGCGCCTCCGCACGCGCGGGCATCCCTGGGATGGCTCTGTCTACTTGAGGCTCGCGTGCCCCGTTTCCCCGGAGGCTGCCCCGCAGCCCTCAGAGCCTCGTACCCGGCGGAGACCGAGCTTCGAAATTTCCTCGGCGGCCGGAGGTGGCTGCGCTGCGCGCCGGGCGGCGGCGGAGTTCATCTGACACTGGGCGCGCGTGCTGGTCGCAGGTTCCGATGGCCGAGGAGACGCTGGTGAGTGGTAGGGATCCGCTTCCAAATGAGCCCAGGAGGGAGCAAGGCTGGTGGATGAGGGCGGGGGCTTGGAGATGCCTGCGAGGTTACGAGCGGCGAGGCTGCCTGGGGCGGGCTGGGGAGTTGTTGTTTTCCGTGGTGTCACTCGAGACACCACTTGCAGACCTGGCCTTTGGCGGACTCATTAGTTTCATGCAGCTGGGGCGGACTGCAGAGGTTATGCTGAGCTGTGTGCCTGCCTGGCAGCTGGATGAGCTCTGTGAGGTGATCCCTGGGGCTCGGGGATCTGGCGGGCAGGAGATAGGGAGCTCCTGTGCTCCCGGCTCTGTACGTAGTTGGCATCTGTCTGGTCCCCAGCCTGTTGCTGTGGGCTGGATGCATACATAATCCAGTAGTATATTAGGAGCGAGACACCATTGGAATTGAGGTACCTGGTAATTCTCTGAGGTGTAGGGATTTTAGGAAGAGGGAGGGATGAGAGTATGGATGGGGGATTGGGACTTAAAGGGAAAGATGTGGCAGGGCCCTAAGCCACAGGTCAAGGGCCTGGATGTGTTTCTCTGTCTACATTTTGGTTGGCTTTTCTGCCTACTGTTGACCCGAAGGCTCAGTTGAGTCCATCATGGCAGGGGGTGACCTTTGAGGACGTGGCCGTGTACTTCTCCCGGGAGGAGTGGAGTCTCCTTAATTGCACCCAGAGGAGCCTGTACCGTGATGTGATGCTGGAGAACTTTGCCCTCATTGTCTCACTAGGTAAGACTCTCATACTCTCCCAGCAATCTGGCCACCTCTGCTTTTTCCCCAAGGGGAACTTGTGTTCATCCTAAAGCCCCACCACGAAGACTGCTTTTTTCTCAGGTTCCCTGGGTTGGTGCCCATACAGGGACTGGGCTGTGCTCATCCTGCCTCTCCCTGAGCAGCCCTGTTAGCAGCCTCAGCCTCAAGGGCTCCTGGGGGATGGCTTGTGGTTCCGATGTTTACAATTTTCCCAACAAATCCGATGCAGCTCTCCCTTTTTCTATGACCCTGCTGAAGCTATGGCCCCTCTGCTCCCAGTTTTGCCACCTTCCTCCAAAGAAAATTGTATAGGGCCCTTCCTGGGCCAGGACTGAGCCATGAATTCAAAAGGAGAGAGAAAGAGAGGGATGTAAGAGAGAAACATCCATTGGTTGCCTCTCATATGCACCCTGACTGGGGACTGAACTGGTAACCCAGGCATGTGCCCTGATGGGGAATCACACCTGTAACTTTTCACTTTGTGGGACAATGCCGAGCCAACTGAGCCACACCTGTCAGAGCCTCCAGTACCTTATTTGATAAGTGTAGACGCCTTTATCTTATTTCCAATCTTATGGGAAAAGCAATCTTTTACTAATGAGTATGATATTGACTATAGGTTTTTGCAGGTGAGGTTTCCTTCTCTTCCTAGTTTGTTGAGGGCATTTGGCATGAAAAGCCCTTAGACTGTGTCAGATCCTTTCCCATGTATATGGAAATTATAGTGTGATTTTTGTCCTCTATTCTGTTAACATGGTGCATTTCCGGATTTGGTTTTAATATGTTCCACTTTGCATTACTGGAATAAATCCCACTCTGTTGTGGTTTATAATCCCTTTTGTTAATTCCTGGATTTGGTTTGCTAGTATTTTTGTAACTATATTCATAAGAGTTATCAATGTGCCCTGGTTGGCAAGCTCAGTTGTTATAGTGTCATCTGGATACACCAAGGTTGCAGGTTCAATCGCCAGTCAGAACACATAAGAAGTAGCCAATGAATGCATGGACAAGTGGAACAACAAATCAGTGTCTCTCTGTCTCTCAGCCCCGCTCTCCCTACCCCTGCCCTTCCTCTCCCTCCTCCCTCTAAAAACTCAATAAATAATAAAAAAAAATTTAATGAATCATCAGTGGTGTAGTTTTCTTTTCTTGTAATGTCTCTGAATTGAATGTGAGGGTAATTTTGGCTTCAGTGGATGGAAAATGTTCCATCCTCTCCTGTTTTTTGGAAGAGTTTGTATTTTTGTAATTTGTTAGTAATGTTTCCTTTTTCATTCCTCTTTTCAATAAATTGAATATTCTGTTTTTTCTTGTCAGTTTAACATTTGTCAATTGTGTTGATCTTTTCAAAAAAACATACTTTGGTATCCTTGATTGTGTTTATCCAGTCTCTTTCATTTATTCCTACTCTTTATTATTTCATTCATTCTGCTAACTTTGGGTTTAGTTGCTCTTCTGTTTTCTGTTCCTTGAGGTGTAAAGTTAGGATATTGGTTTGAAATTTCTTTCTTTTTTTTTTTTTTAGATTTTATTTATTTATTTTTAGGGAGGGAAGGGAGGGAGAGAGAGAGGGAGAGAGAGAAACATCAATGTGCGGTTGCTGGGGGTTATGGCCTGCAACCCAGGCTGGGAATCGAACCTGGGACACTTTGGTTCCCAGACCGCACTCAATCCACTGAGCTACGCCAGCCAGGGCTGAGATTTCTTTTTTGAATTTTTTAATAAGAGTTTATTTGAGCAAAAACTGATGACCCATGCCAGGGAGCAAGATCTCAAATGCCAGGGAGAAAAAGTGTTGCAGTGTCTTTTGCACATTTGAAATTAAGGAGGAAGATTACATAAAGGTGAAAGAAAGTGAGGCAGGGACTGTATTCCAATGTAGTTCAGATCATGTGCTCTGGTGAGGGGTTTGAAAAGAGGCATTTCAAAGGTGTGTTAACCCGGATGCACAGTAACAAAGGACCGCACTAAAGAAGTTACAGGCCTAGGGTTTGACTACCCACCTTGACCTGCCCCCATTAGGGTTTTATGACCAGAGGTTTGAGATATTTTTTAAATATTCCTGTTGTAGCTCTGGCTGGTGTGGCTCAGTGGATTGAATGCTGGACTGTGAAACAGGATCACCACCAGTTCGATTCCCAGTCAGGGTGCATGTCTGGGTTGCAGGCCAGGTCCCCAATATGAGGTGTGCAGGAGGCAACCACACATTGATGTTTCTCTCCCTCTTTCTCTCCCCCTTTTCCTCTCTCTAAAAATAAATAAATAAAATCTTTTTTTTTTAAATAAATATGCTTGTTGTGAGAGAAATACATTTGTATTTTGATTTTGTTTCCAGCCCCTGGCACACAGCTCCTAAAACCTTTGGAATCTCTGCAGTGATGAGGATGTTTTTATGTATGCTCATTGTGACTGGTAGCTGGGGAACCCTAGATAGGTTCAGGATGAGGCATGGTCACCAGAAAGACTAAGGCATGATTGGAAGGTTGAAATTTTCAGCCACTCCCTACCCCCTCCATCCTCCCAGCCCCCAGCCCCCCATAGACAGCATAGGGCCTGGAGTATATCACCAACAGTCAGTGGTTTGATCGATCATCCCTACATAGTGAAACCTCCATTCAAACTTCTAAACAGTGGTGCTTGGAGAGCTTCTGGGTTGGTGAACACATGGAGTTGTTGGACTAGTGGCACTCCCCTGGGGAGGAGGTGTGGACACTCCTCAACTCCCATCCCCATCCCCACCCTGGGCACACCTTGCCCTGTGCATCTCTTCCTTTTGGCTGCTTCTGAGCTGTGTCCTTTATAATAAACTGGTGATCTAAGGAAACTCTTCTCTTGAGTTCTGTGAACCTGAGTTCTAGCAAATTAATGAACCTGAGGAGGGATCAGTTGTGGGAATCCCCGACTTACAGCCAGTTGGCCAGAAGTATGGGAGTCCTGAGACTTTCCATTGATGTCCGAAGCCCTGAACAGTCTTGCGGCGTCTGACACTGATTCTGGGTAGTTGGGGTCGGAATTGATGAAATCCTTGGACACCAGTTGGTGTCAGAGCTGGAGAAGTGGTCTGGGAAACTCTCCACACACTTGGTGGCACAAGTGTTGTGAATAAAACAGCACGGAGGTGTTTGTGGCTATAATTTTCCCTTTAAGCACTGCTTTTCCCCCATAACGTTTATATGTTGTGTTTTCATTTTCATTCATCTAAAAGTGCTTTGTGCCTGGCTGGTGTGGCTCAGTGGATTAAGTGCCAGCCTGCCAACCAAAGGGTTGCCAGTTTGATTCCTGGTCAGGGCACATGTGTGGGTTGCGGGCGGGGTCCCTGGTTGGGGGTGTGGGAGAGGCAACTGATCGATATTTCTCTTACACATCATGTTTTTCTCCCTCTTTTTCTCCTTCCCTTCCCCTCTCTCTAAAATTAACTAAATAAAATCTATTAAAAAACCTTAAAAGTGCTTTTAAATTTTTTTGTGGTTATTTAGGAGAGTTTTCGTTAAAGTCTACAAATTTGTGAGTTTCCCAACTTCTTTTCTGCCATTAAGTTCTGTTTAATTTCATTGCAGTCAGAGAATATACCTTATTTTTAAATTTTTTAAAGGGATTTATTTATTTATTTATTTATTTGTTTGTTTGTTTTAGAGAGAGTAGGGAGGGAGAAAGAAAGGAAGGGAAAGAAACATCAATATGTGAGAGATACATCAATCAGTTGCCTCTCGTGTGCCCTCAGCTGACGACATGGCCTGCAACCCAGGCATGTGCCCTGACCAGGAACTGAACTGGTGACCTTTTGATCCACAGGCTTGCGCTCAATCCCTTGAGCCACACCAGCCAGGGCAGAGAACATACTTTCTATGATTTCAGCCCTCTGAAATCCGTTGAGGCTTGTTTTATGTCCTACCAAATGGTTTGCTGTGAGGAATGTTCCAGATTGAGAACATTGTGGAGAATGTGAGAATATGTATCTGCTGTCCTTAGGTGGCATGTCCTGTATGTGTCTATTAGTTCTAGGTGACTTTTAGTGTTATTCAAGTGCTACATCCTTGTCCATTTTCTGCCTCATAGTTCTATCCCTTTATTGAAAGTTAGAACTTGAAATCTCCAATCATTATTGGTTATATATTTCTTACTTCAGTTACGCTAGTTATGCTCCATAAGAGATTCTTTTTTAAAAAATGTGGTAAAACATATAACATGAGATCTATCCTCTCAATGAATTTTTAAATGTACAGGGGAGGTTCCTTTTCTAATACTCAAGTTTCCTTCTGGTTGCCTTGGTGACATAAGATTCCTATGGTGTGTGGCCGGCTGGCCTCTTAAACTTTCTCCCTCATAGGATTTGTACCTTCAAGATCCCATGCGGTGGCCCAAGTGGAGGGTAAAGAAGAGCTCCAGATGGCCAACATGGTGGACATGACTCTGGTTCGCAGAGCAGAAGCCAGGAAGGGTCCTGGTCTTGGTGAGTGGCCTGGGGGAGCCTTGGTCTCGGTGGCGGGCTGACAGCAGCTGGATCCCGTGTCTGTGTGCACTGGTGTTTTGGTTCTGAGGCTGGTGACCGCACCTTATTCCTACCCTGCCTTTCCCTCTGGACACACGGTGTGGTCTTGCCGTGTCCACCATGACTCAGGCCCTGATGGCCCACTTTAGTGGCCTCTGTGTTTTGTCATTTCCCCTTCTCTGTGCTACAGTCATTTTTTCCTTCTTCACCGTGCTTACTGTCACCAGTAGCTCAGGCCCTGCTTAAAGCCCATTGCAAAGACATGACTTGGTTCAGAGGCCCAGCTCTCCTCCCCACACTCTACTGTGTTTGTGTCCTCACCCCTGTTGAGGTCTCCCCTGTTCTGTGATCTGGCAGAACCCTGTTGTGCAGGGCCAGCCCTTTCTCAGCAGACATTTCCCTGTTACTCCCTGGGGATTCCGTGGACCCTCACTGGGTGTGTCTGGCGTGCACAGGCGATAAAGGTGCCTCCTGTTGCTAATCCAGCTCTCTGCAACTGATGTGTCTCCGTTTTAGGTTGTCCCTGTAGACTGGATGATGGGGAGGCCCCTCCTCAACAGGTAAGGAGCTGCAGAGTCCACCTGTCAGAGAAGCACCTTCTGGGTGGAGAGACTATGAAAGACATCCCTGCCACCTTAGGCCACCTCCGGCTCCAGGCCACCCACAGCGAGGGGGAGCCATGCAGGAGCCTGGGGCACAGGGAGCCCTTCCTGCCCAGCCCCAGTCGCAACCAGCAGCAGCAAGGAGACCACACCACACAGAAGTCCTTCAAGTGCAGCGGCTGCAGGAAGGCCTTCCCGAAGGCCTTCACACTCCTTGACCACCTGGTAACCCACTGTGAAGAAAGACCTTACAGGTGGCCAAAAGGTGGAAGTGTCCCCAAGGAGAACTCAACCCTTCATCACCAAAAAATCCACACTGGAGAGTCATCCAACGTGTGTAATGAGTGTGGAAAGGCCTTCAGTTACCCATCTAAACTAAGGAAGCACCAGAAGGTTCACACAGGCATAAAACCTTTCAAGTGTGGTGAGTGCGGGAAAACTTTCAACCGCAAAGACGCCCTTGTTCTGCACCAGAGAATTCACACTGGAGAACGGCCCTACGCCTGCAGCGAATGTGGCAAAGCCTTCAGTGTCCTGTCCACCCTCATCCGGCACCGGAAAGTTCACATTGGAGGCAGGCCGTATGAATGCCGGGAATGTGGGAAGTTCTTTAAATACAACCAGAGCTTCATTCTCCACCAGAGAGTTCACACTGGAGAAAAGCCTTATGAGTGCAAGCAGTGCGGGAAGGCGTATGTGACCCGCTCGGGCCTGTACCAGCACTGGAAGGTCCACACTGGAGAACGGCCCTACGAGTGTGGCCTGTGTGGGAAGACCTTCACCACCAGGTCCTACCGCAACCGGCACCAGCAGTTCCACACGGAGCAGAGGTCCTATGAGTGTGCGGAGTGTGGGAAAGCGTTTAAACACAGTTCTACCCTCCTTCAGCACAAGAAAGGCCACATTGGAGAAAGGCCATAGGGGGACAGGATATGGGAAGGCCTTTCACCATAGCTGGCACCTCGCTCAATAGGGAGGGCATCTCTGCAGAAAGGAGCTTGAGGAGAGGAGCCATTTGAAAGCTAAACTGGGTACCCCATCACTCATGCTATGCTGTGGGGGTGTCAGGTATGAGGGAAGGTTGGGAGCTGTGTTGCACTCTGACCTGCACAGGCTGTGACAGAAGCCATCACACCTCTGCCACCTGGCACCTCCCCCTAATGCATTGTCACCCTGATGTGCTCAGAGACAGCAGACCATGCACCCTGCTGTGTATGGAAGAGTCATGAATGGTGGGGCCCATGTTGGGCCTTCTTTCCCCGAATAGTTTAGGTGTGGATACGACCTACCTGTGGCCAACAACTTAGCTAAGCAGTGTCTACAAAGGACATCTGGGGAAGGTGAACCGATTTCTGCGGTACCTGTTGTGGGTTTACCCAACCCTGGGACTGTCTCACACTGCTCTGGAAGGCATAGCAATAAAGGCCTTGTTGCTTAAGTGACCTTTAATGTAGGGTATTCTGATCTCTGTGTGAGGGGATGTTGAACAAAATTGGGCTCATGAATAGAGGGAATGGCTTCTATAGGCACCCCTGACTCTTGTCTGCCTGGGAGGGGACAGCAGGATGGCAGAGAACAGTTCTAGCTGAGGACGGTGTCACTTGCATTGGTGCCTGAGACCTGCAGGGAGAGACTGAAAGGCTTGGTGGGTGAATCATGTAGTCTGGGTGTCAGGTTTATTGGTGGGTCAAGATCAGAGAGTTGGGAGCTTGCTGGTGTGGTTCAGTGGATTGAGAGCTGGCCTGTGAACTGAAAAGTTGCCAGTTCGATTTCCAGTCAGGGACATGCCTGAGTTGTGGGCCACATCCCCAGTTGGAGGGGTGAGGCAACTGATGATGTATCTCTTGCACATTGTTCCTCCCCCTCTTTCTCCCTCCATTCCTGTCTCTCTAAAAAAAATTCTTTGAAAAGTTGGCATTAGATGCCCCATGTGTCTGAGGACATGAGCCAGGGCTCTTGTTCTCAGGGAATGTTCCTGAATCTCCAGCACTGTTCAGAGGAAGCTGTTTCCAGAGTCAGCTCAGCAGCTGTGTCCTCTGAAATCTAGAATGTGGAGTAAGTTGTAGACTAACCATAAGACCTGCAGGGGCCTATTAGAAGACAAGTGGGCACAGAAACCCTGCAGTAATGCGTGGGGAGCCTGGTACACTAGCAAGTCTGAGCCAGGTTCTAGAGAGGCCTCCACAAATGCTCCGGCAGCTGCGATTTCAGGGGCTGAGGGTCACAGAAATTCTTGGGATTACAGACCTGTCATCTGTGGCCAAGGTCACTCTCAACCAGTTATCTACCCGTCTTCTGGATTCTCTAACCTCTGTGCATGTTCACCTCAAGGCCATCTCTCAGTGTCCTGGGATGTGGCTCTAGGGACCCAGCCACTGTTCCTGGTATCTGCCCACCATGGCCTGCAATGTTTTTGCTGCCACTGTCCCTGGGCTCAAGGGAGAAGTGGTTGATCCTGTGGTTTGTGGGACCTTTTGATTTAAAAAATGTTGGAAACTTTTCCCACAAGGTAAATGAAATGTCAGTTAAGCAAAATTTGTATGTTGCCTGTAGCTGTGTCCCTGGCCCTGAAACTGCTTCCTGTCAAGAACGTTAGCAGGAGCTCTTTCTCTTCCGGTCCCAGGTGCTTCAAGAGCCGTGGGTGTGGGTACAGAGATGGCTAAGTCCAAGAACCACACCATGTACATCCAGTCCCAAAAATGGCACAGAAATGGCATCAAGAAACTCTGATTACAAAGATATGAATTTCTCAAGGGGATAGACTCCAAGTTCCTGAGGAACATGTGCTTTGCCAAAAAGCACAAGGGCCCGAAGAAGATGCAGGCCAACAACACCGAGGCCATGAGCACACATGCTGAGGCTATCAAGGCTCTGGTCAAGTCCAAAGTCAAGGCAAAGATCCCAAGGGGCAGCAGCCACAAGCTCAGTCAACTTGCTTACATTGCTCATCCCAAGCTCAGAAAGCATGCTTGTGCCCACACACCAAAGGTCTCTGGCTCTGCTGATCAAAGGCCAAGGCCCAAACCATGCCCCAGGCTGCAGATGCAGCCATGGGTCAGGGTCCAGCTCAGGCTCAGTCTCAGGGTCCCAAAGGTGCCCAGGCCCCTGTAAAGGCTCCATAGTAGAGGCCTCTGTCTGCCGACGTGAGGACAGAAGGACTGGTGCACCCTTGAGGCTGGGGTCCTCCTGTGGTGTTTGTGCAAATAAACCTGAGGCAGGGTTTGTCTGTCAAAACAAAAACATTAGCAGCAGGGTTTGTCAAAAAAAGAAAAGAAAAAACATTAGAAGGAATTGTGTTTGGAGAGAGCCGGGGACCCAACATGAGGGGCTGTGGGCTGCAGTGCTCATCCTACCATGTACTGGGGCTGGGAACCACCGCTGCTGCCTCTAGCTGTGCTGATTCTTCCCGCCCATCCTGATGGCTGAAGGGGTGATGACCATACCGCGGACAACTTCAGTAGGGCTTGCAGTAGAGAGTTTTTGGTCAGCCTGCTCAAATTCTCCCCAGCACCATAAAACGTATGCCCATCTTTCATCCGCTCAGGCCCTCTTTCCTGAGTGTAAGAACTGTCTGTCTCCCACACCCACACGAGGGTTTGTGTGAGAGCAAAGTCAAGCCAAGCCAGGCAGGGTTCAGGTCTCTAAACAAGTGGGGGTGGGTAGCTTTGGCTAGATCTCATAGGATGGCCCCGCACCTGGGTGAGGGGTCCTTGGCACTTGCCCTAAATCTGCTTTCTGGTCTCTTGCTGGGGCTCCATACATAGCAGCCAACCTAATGGGGGTGTGGGTGGAAAGTAGTTTCCCTGTTGATGCTGGGGTATCTGGAACAAAGCCCAGTGGCTCTGACCCTTTGACATGCTCAGGGTACCAGTTTGGGCAGGAGTCAGTCATTCCATCATGTTGGCTCAAGCTCACCTGGCAAGCCAGCTCCAGCAGTCCATGGAAGCTCTTCCAGGATCTACCCAGCAGCTCCTGGTCCTTTGTTTTGTGACCCCAACTTGTCAGAGATGCCTGCTCCACCCTAGTCCTGCCTCTCCCACTAAAACCCCTTCAACAACTTGGCCAAAATGTCCCCTCTTCATGAGTTCTTTCACTCACTGTCCAGTTTGGAGTTTTCTCCCTTTCTATCTTCTATACCATGATGTTAGGCTGGACACTAACCCTCCTGCACCTGCTTGTCTTCATAGATGTCTGCATATTTGAAATCAGGGCTACATTTGTGTTGTTAGAGACTTAGGAACAGTCCTGGCTGGGTATCTTGGTTGGACCATTGTCCTGATGAGCCAAGGTTGCGGGTTCGATTCCTGGGCAGAGCACATGTATGAGTCAACCAATGAATGCATAAGTAAGTGGAACCATGCTGTTCTCCTCCTCCCTCTTTAAAGTCAATAAATAAAAATTAAAAGACTTGGCAATATACCAACAAGAGCTCAAGGGTTCACTGATATTGGAATCGAGCAATAATGTGTTTCTTGCCTTCCTCCTTGCTTGTGGATGGTCATTATTTTGTCATCTTCACAAGATGAGGAGAAGCAGCTCTGGTATCTTTTGCCTTTTTTTAAAAAAAAGATGTTATTTTTTTATTTAGAGGGGAAAGGAGAAGGGGGAAGAGACATTGAATATGAGAAAGAAGCACCAATCAGTTACCTCTTGCACGCCCCAACTGGGGAGCAGGCCTGCAACCCTGGCACATGCCCTGACTGGGAATCAAACCAGTGACCTTTCAATTTGCAAGGTGATGCTCCACCCACTTAGCCACACCAGTTAGGGCTCTCTTGACTTCTTACAAGGACACTAATCCCATCATAGAGTCCCATCCTTATGATCTCATCTGAACCTAATTAGCTCCCAAGGGCCCCATCTCCTGATACTATCACAGAGAGGGTTAGGGCTTAAACCAATGAATTCTTGGGTGTGTGTGTACAAACCTTCAGTCCATAACATCACCTAAGGAACCAAAGCAATTTGTTGTGACTCTCATAGATGAAGACAGTCCTCATGGTGACTGGACACAATGTCAGTTTCATAAAATAAAACAAATTGGTGGCAGTTGTGACTATTAACACCAGAATCAACGTGAACTGCTGTGAATATTTTCAGTTGAATACCATCCACCCATGGGGAACGTGCATCTTCCCCAAGAAGCCCAAACTGGACATCCCACAAGACCCCTCAACCAGCATGGGGTCAGTTCATTCCAGAGCACTCTCAAGAGGCAATGAGAATGAAACCATCCAATGGGCCCAAAACAATCCTGATCTGCTCCAGGATAGGGGAGAAGGCACAGGAAGCTGTTTTCTCCATGCATATGCAGGTGACTGCTGCAAATGTCTGGATCCAGGCAGGCTGGACAGGGGCTCCAGGGCACATAGCTCTGCCTGGGTCCCTAGGCTGCTTGGAAAAGAGAGCAGTTTCAGAAGGCTTCTCCACATCGGTGGTACATGCAGGTAATTTCTCTGCAGGAGTTCTACTGGATGAAGTCTGACCTGAATGAAGACTCTCTCACAAAGTCTGTGTCTATAAGACTCCACTCAAGTATGAATCTTTTTATGCTGAGCAAGGCTACAGAGGCAGCTAAAGATTTTCCCACAGTGGCCACACTCATAAGTCCTTTCTCTGGTATGAACTACCTGGTGTTAAACAAGTGTGAACCTTTCACTAAAAGCTTTCCCACATTGGTTGCACTCATATGGCCTTTCTTGTGTGTGAACTCTGGTGACGAACCGGCTGAGAGTTGTTGCTAGAGTCTCTCCCTCACTCACTGCACTCATAACGCCTTTCTCCAGTGTGAACTCTCCAGTGATAAATAAGGCTGGACTTTCAGCTAAAGAATTTCCCACATTCATTGCACTCATAAGGCCTTTCTCCAGTGTAAACTTTCTGATGTTTAATGAGAATAGAGTGTTGACTAAAGAATTTCCCACATTCATTGCACTCATACAGCCTTTCCCTTGTATGAACCCTCCAGTGCTCAATGAGACTAGAACTGTGAACAAACGCCTTCCCACATTCGCTGCAGTCATAAGGCCTTTCTCCAGTGTGAATCCTCCAGTGCTGCATCAGGCTGGAGCTGCAGCTGAGGGCTTTCCAGCATCTGCTGCATTCGTAAGGCCTTTGCCCAGTGTGTACTTTCCGGTGCTGAATGAGGGTGGTGCTATTACTGAAGGCTTTCCCACATTCACTGCATTCAAAAGGCCATTCTCATTCTCCAGTGTGTACTTTCTGATGTCGAAGGAGGTGAGCCCTTTGGCTAAAGTCTCTTCCACATTCACTACATTCAAAAGGTCGTTCTCCAGTGTGAACTTTCTGGTGCTGAGCAAGATTGGAATTATTGTTAAAAGCTCTTCCACACTCACTGCACTTGAAAGGCCTTTCTCCAGTGTGAACCCTCCGGTGCTGAATGAGAGCAGAGCTCCGGCTGAAGGCTTTACCACATTGATTGCACTTATGTGGTCTTACCTGGGTGTGAACTTCCTGATGCCGAAGGAAATTGGACCTTTGGCTGAATGCTCTTCCACATTTGCTGCACTCAAAAGGCCTTTCTCCAGTGTGAACATTCTCATGCTGACTGAGGTGTGACCTGTTATTAAAGGTTTTCCCACATGCACTACACTCATAAGGCCTTTCTCCTGTGTGAATTTTCTGGTGATGAAGGAGTGCAAGTTTGTGGCTGAAGGTTTTCCCACAGTCACTACACTCATAGTATTTTATTCCAGTGGGAAATTTCTGGTGCTGCCTCAGCTTACAAGGGTACCTAAGGTCCTTCCCACACTCTTTACATATATGAAATGTTTCTCCAGTGTGAAATTTTTGGTAATTAACAAGGTTTGATTTCTCCTCTAAGGAATTTCTAACTGTTGGGCATTTAAATGCTGTCTCTTCAGAGTGAGTGTTCAGGTGGTTAAGGGGGGCCGAGTTCTTCTGGAAGGCTTTGCCATAGTCACTGCAGTCGAGGAACTTCCGTGTGATATGGACTTCTGGGAGCTGCCCAAGGTTGGAACTGTGTGGGAAGAACTCTCTGCACTTGGTGCTCCTATGTGACTTCCCACTGCTGTCAATGGCTGGGTACTGATGGAGGTCATGGCTGTCTAAGACATCCTTACCACCTTCCCTGCAAGTGAAGGGCTTCTCTGGCAGGTAGACCATGGAGCTCTTCACAAATGAGTCCCTGTCTTTGCCCCACCTGAAGGGCTTCTCTCCACTGTGCTCCTTCTGGTACTGGGGAAGATTTTCATTGAACCAAAACTCTCTTTCACGTGCTCCACATGTGCAGGGGGTCTCCTCAGCATGTGTTCCTTGATACTTATCTAGATGCAAAATGTCTCTTATGAATGGGCCACACATGTCACAGGTATCAGTCTTTAGGGTGGAAGGATAGGGGATCCTGAGCTGGGACAACCCTTCTACAGGAGCATTCTGCTTGGAACAAGCCTCGCTTTGCACTTCATGCCAACGACCTGAAAGCAGAGAAATTTCTAGTTAACTTAGTGTTTCACTTGGTGGAAAGGGTGACTGCATTAGAGATGTGTAAATCACACATACAGGAAGCAGCCCCAGGGATTGTTGACAGGCCAAGGGGGCCAGAATAAGAGTGAGGGGCTGACTGTGCAGGATGACACCCAGCCATGCCACAGAATACAGCAGGCCTCACTAGAGACAAGGACAGAGATGGGGCAAAGGGCATGAATAAACATCCCTCAAAGTGAGATGTGTGTACACACACGTATGGCCAATAAGCACATGAAAAGATGTTCAACATCATCAGTCATTAGAGAAATGCAAATCCAAACCATAATGAGCGACCACTTCACACCCACTAGAATGGTTATAACAGTGGGGCAGTTCCATTCCTACATATACACCCAAGGGAAATGAAAACATATCTATACAAAAACTTGTATGTGAATGTTCACAGCAGTATTTTTTCATAATAGCCAAAAAGTGGAAATAAGCCAAAAGTCCATTAACTGCATACATGAACTCTATACAGTGGAATACTTTTCAGTCATTAAATAGGAATGAGTGTTGTATATTCTACAACACGGGTGAACCTCTGAAACATGAGCTAAGTGAAAGGCAGTCACAGAGAAGCATAAATTCTGTGGCTCTATTTATATGAAATGTCCAGAATAAGCATATCTGTATAGTCAGAATGTAGGTTATAGTCAGAATATAGTCAGAGGTTGCCCCTCACTCAGGAGAAAGGGATGAGGGAGGACAGGGTACAAACTTTCCCTTAGGTGATGAAAATGTTTTAAAATCAGATTGTGATATTTATACAGCTATGTAGACATATAGTTTTAAAGGGTGAATTTTATGATGTATCTCAACGAAGCTGTTGTTTCTTTTTTTAACCCTCACCTGAGGACATGCTTGTTGATATTTTAGAGAGAGAGGAAGAAAGAGAGAGAGAGAGAGAGAGGGAGAGAAACATCAATGTGAGAGAGATACTGATCACTTGTTTCTGGCATGCTCCCCTACTGGAGACCAAACCCGCAACCCAGGCATGTGCCCTGAACCGGAACTGAACCAATGACCTTTCAGTTTATGGGACAGACGCTCCAACCAACTGAGCTACATTGGCCAGGGCTAAAAGTGTTTTCAAAAAACATCCCATGGGGGAAGGGGCAGAACCTGGGCCTGACCCCACAATGGGTCAAGCTCAGTGGGATCCATTAGGCAGAGCAGAGATGCCTGATCCCCACTCTCTGTTCCTACAAGACATCTGGGCAACAGTTACTGGGATCACTCATGAGACCATCCAGGGAAAGACAGGGGAATGCACACAGCCCAGTCCCAGCTCCTACAACACAAAACCTGGGAAGGAAGCCTCATCTATGGTTGGGCTTTGGGATAAACAGAACTTTCTATGAGGAAGAAGCATAGGGCAGAAGCTGGCCACCATGGTGCAGCAGGGCATAAGGATCTTACCAAGCGAGGTCATGAGCTCAAAGTTCTCCAGCATCACATCATGATACAGGTGCTTCTGAGCCTCATCAAGGAGCCCCCACTCCTCCTTGGAGAAGTACACAGCCACATCCTCAAAGGTCATTGGGCTCTGCAGCGATGAGACCGGGGGCCAAAAAGTGAGCTGAAAAACAAAGAAACAAAATAGTCAAATGCACACATCCAAGCCCTTGACCTGTGACTCAGAGTTCTGCAATATCTACCACTGACATCTCCTCTTCTTGTAGCCCTCTCCGTCCATCCTCTTCAGGCCCCACTTCAGAGGAGAGAGCAGGCCCTGGAACCATTGGTATCCCTCTCTCCCTGCACTCCCCAGTCACTGTATTCAGGCCAATACGACCTAGAGGAACAAAAAGCAGGTGGGCAGATGGATGCTGTGTGAGCTCTGGGCTGTCATGCTGCTCCCATCCCCCAACCGGCCACTTTCCCGTATATGCCCCACATGTGAGAAAACTAGTGCTCTCCTTCCTTCCTCAAGCCTCTAGCACCAGGGCCCATTGATTCACATTCCCTTACCTTGTACAGGGACCATATTATCAGCATTTCTCCACCCCTCTACCCCAGGTCCACAGAGTAGGCAACTCCCTAGAGTTCCCCTCTCCACGGTGTACATGGCACACTCAAGAAAGACAACCAGCATCCAATAATGATTTGGCCTGCCCCAGGTCTCTAAAACCCCCCACTGCAAGAGACGGCCATCACCCTTCTAATAAACGCCTCCCCTTCTGATGCAGACACTGGCCCGCAGCGTCCACATCATTATGAATGAAATGAGACATTCACACGGACTACCAAGTCTGGTGGAGGAAAAGGGACAGCATGGCTTTCCTCTCAAGAGGAGCAAAAGCCTTGGCCCTTGCCATGACCAGCCTTTATTGGGTTTCTCGGCACATTACTTGATGGTCCTCATATACTATTCACAGGTTCACTTGAGGTGGTTACCTTTTACAGAAAACAAAGGAGCCAATGCTGCTAATCACATCACAGAAGAGGGATATTTGCAAATGAAAAGGCAGAAGTGGTTGAACCGGGTTATACTCATCCTTGGAAGGTTTAGCATGGATTTTAGGAAGTTACTTTGCAGTAAATGTTCTCAATTCATGGTGAGGGAGTGTTTTAGCAACAGCAAGACTCAAAGCAGCCTAGGTACATTGCAGGCCTGATTCCCCACTGGAGAACCTATCTGTGGGCGTGGGTCCTGTGCATCTCTGAGTGGGAGCTGGGCCCACGCCATGCAGAATGATCTCTTACACTCTTCTGGTCCAGCCACCAAAAAGAACCTGAACCATTGCAGTCACCTCCTTGATGGTCTTCCTGCCTCCAACCTCACCACGCTGCTCTCCACCCAGCATCCAGAGGGAGTCAGTCAAGACCTGATCACATCACCTCCCTCCTCTGTCCTTGACTCCCACCACCTCTGATTAGAGGCTGCGCCTGTCAGCCTGCCATTCCAGGCCCGACTCTGGTCCCCCTGGCCCCCTATTTCCAGCAGATGAAATAGACACCTGCTGTTCCCGCAACACTTCCACCTCACTTTCATGCAATTTGCACATGCTGATCCCTGTGCCTGGACACTCTTCCAGGCCTTATCCCATAAGATTCCAAAAATCTTACCGTGTAAGCTTTGGCCTGGATTCAGGATGCTGGGGAAAGTGACAATCAGGGCCCCAGACTCGTGTAGGCGAAGGTACTAGGCACCACCTTCCTCAACCCCTGATTTTGAGGGCAGGATCCTCCACTCACCTTTGGCGAGTCCATGCGCGACGCTGCCAGCTGGGTAGGAACCTGCAGGCTCATCCGAATCCCAACCTCCACTGGTCGGAGGACCACGGACCGACAGTCGCACTCGGTATAAGGGCCTCGTCTCTACTGTATAAATGGACCCGAGGAGCCTGGAGCTTCCTCCAGGGGCTGTGCGACGAAGGCGGGTTGCAGAGATTTCGTGGGATCGGTTCCACATCCGGTAAAATCGGGGGTCAGCAAGAAGCAACCATTAGTGTGAGTGAAAGTGCCTGCAAACTTGTGGCAAGTCTTGGCACTTCCCTGCCCCCTTCTCCTCAGGTGCAGTGGACGCCAGCGTCAGGCGCCACCGACGAAACAAATACGCAATGGCGACGACCGAAGTCCCCCTCCATACTCCGCGCCCCTCTCGAAAGCACCCCACTCCAGAGACCGATTGGCTCCAGGCTCGCCTCCTCCAACTACTGTTTCCCTGAGCCAATCGGAGTGCCGCCTGTTCGTTGCCTAGGTGATCAGGAAGGACGCACCACTCGACACTGCTCACCAGACGCGAACTACCTTACCCAAACAGCCCCTCGCCGTGCGTCCTCACCAGTGCTGGCCAATGACAGCTTAAAAGAGGGCATTTCTGGGCGTACTCTGGCCAATGATCGCCTAGGGACAGGGCAGGATTTCGCGTGTCGGACTGCTGCTTTTGGCGTTTGTCAGGTCATCACAGGGAGGAGGGAGCGAGTTGCCGGGCTGTGGACCTTTCATAAGAGGTTTCTGGCGCCCAAGGAAACCGAATGGGGAATGCGGGAGAGTCTGGAGGTCCCGCGTCTGTACCCTGTACGCCCTGCGACTGCAGCGAACTACAACCTCCACCAGCCAGGGTGTCCTCGGCCGTAAGGGGGCGGGCCCTCGGCTCGGTGTCCGCTTTGGGGAGCCTGAGACCCAAGCGACCCGTTCCCGTTGTCAGAACCCAGCCTGTGACCGGACTGCGGGCGTGACGCGTGAGCCGAGCAGGTAGCCGGCGGTGAGGAAGGGTCTCCTGGCCCCACTAGGCTGGACTCCAAGCCCCGGTGCCCCAAGCTCCCCTCTGATCCTCAGGCCTCGGCGTTTAGGATAGCGGGGGTCTTCTTTCAGAACCCTGGATGGTGGGATGTGTAGATAAATCTGCACGTGCACGGACTCAACGGGGAGACCCACCTGAGAGCGCTTGGAAAAGGCCTGTCCCCACTGCAGGGAACCGAGGGTGTGAGTTGGAGTTCCACCTCGTCGGACGGCTGAGAGCAGGGAGCCTCAGGATGCTGCTACTGCAATATTCCTCAAGAGGGTTATGAGGGGGCCAGTCGGCAACAGAAACAGAGCGTGGGGGAAGTGGTCAGATTCCGGGTAGATTCCTGCCAGCATCGGGCTGAGTGAAAGACCATCCCAAGTGTTTAGGAAGAATGAGTTGCTGCCCTTGGAGATCGGAGGTTGGCAGGAGGAGGCCGTTTTGGAGATTAGCAGTTGGACTTTGTTGGTGTCGAGTCCCAATTGTCTGGAGAACTGCGGGTCGAGGTGACAGACACATGCCCATGTGAACACACAAGGAGTCCCCGTTTGGCCTCTGGGTGTCCAGGCTGCAGTGCAGTGGTGGCGGGGACCAGGGAAGGGCCTGAGAATGGGGTTTTGGAAGGCTGTGGTTACAGATGGGCCCTGGGGCGTCCAGTCTAAGGACCGCTGGCTGGAGGATGTAGGAGCAGAAAAGAGAAGCACTTTCCAAAGACTCACAGATCTTAGGAGAATGCACTTCCAGCAGGAGAGCCCACGCTCTCAGATATGTCAGGGGACAGGGTGTGGGAAACATAGTGGAGGTGGCTGTAGGGACAGACTGGGGTCCCATGTTCCCTGCCAGTGCTTAGGTCACATCCATCTGCCCACCAACCCCATCTGGTGTTGTAAGGCCCAGTGACCTTCCAGGACAAGGTCAGGTACCTCTTTCAGAAAAAGTAGTCTCCTTGGTGAGGCCCGCTGGGGCTTCTGCTGGGTCATGTGTGTTGCCATCCTTCAAGGCCAGGCAGGTTCATGGTATTCGTGCAGACAGAAAAATATTCATGGAGCTGTTGGGAATTCTGGCATGCCTTTATTCACAGGTGGGTGAGCCATGCGTGCTGCAAGCTGCGTGTCTATCTGAATGTCTCATGTCATGGCCCTTGCTCACCAGTGTGGCACCCATCGTGGCACTTGTCCCCTTCCATGTCTCTCATCATCATCACTCCCAGCAGGGAGTCCCTGCCTGTTTAAGTACCAGAGGGGAACAAAGCCAACAAGATGCCAAAACCTTAAATAACATAACATAGCTCTGCACATGCGAGCCCACTTTATGTTATGGGAACAGTTTAACAGACACAGTCTCAAGGCTATGAGAACTAGTTATCAGGCCCCGCCAAGGCTATGGGTACACTGCTCCCCTTAGTTACCCAGACACCTGGGTGAGAAAGCCAGACTGCCTCCACTTACCCTACAACTTGGTTCTGTCCTCCCCAGGTCAGGCCCTGTGTTCCCCGTGGGAGGTGCTGAGGGCCCTGATTTGGCCCAGGTCCTGCTCCCTCTTCTCCCAGGCTGCCGTATGAACAACCCCGACAGCTTTTGCCTCGGGACCTTGATGACCATGGTCCAGGGTCCAAAGAATCACAAAACTGTTTAGCACATCACGTCAAGTTCAGTTATTTTCTGGGCAGGTGACCCAATTAGGGTCTGTGGCTTTTCTGGCCTCTCTGTCGCATCTCAATCCAGCAAAAGTTTTCTGCCAGCTGCCCCTTGTCAGCTCGGGTACTGGCATCACGGGCATCAACAAGGTCATCGATTATGGGGCACCTGATCTTCCCTGCGTGTTCATCTGGAGGTTCAGTTTTCCCAGAGGCATAGGTGATCCTCACCTACTTCGGGCTGTCACAAAGCACTTGGTCCCCCCCCCACCCCCCGCTAAGAATGACTGCCTCCACCCCCCACAATGTGGTCACACAACTGGAACACTAAAAGGAGACCTGGCTACTGGACAGGGCAGCTTGAATCAGGCCATGGCCAGTGAGGCCCATGGAGGACCAGTCCTGGTGAGTGCAAGGTGTGCGAAGGCCCGTGGCAGCAGGCTGGTCTCTCCCCTGGTACCTGACCTGTGCCTTTGTTGTCCTGGCACTGAAGTGAGTAACCCTGCCTCCTTTCTATCTTTTTTGCGTGGGTAACCACAATCCTAACCGGGATGCCATCTCTTATGTGGTCAGCATCAGGAACTGGGAGAATCATCCCGAGTGCCACTGCCCTCGGGACATGCTTTGGGACAAACACTGGGTCAGAGCCTTTCTGTCTGGGGACCCAGGGCTCCCAGCATCCTGCTTATTTTGAGTCATATGTGATGACCCAGGAACACATAGGCAGCATATATACCTGTAATTTTTTGTATAGAAGTTTTGGGGAAACACTTTTCAACATTTATAAAATTGCCCTGGCTGGTATGGCTGAGTGGATTGAGCACCAGCCTATGAACCAAAAGGTTGCTGGTTCGATTCCAAGTGAGAGCACATGTCTGGGTTTCCTGCCAAGTCCTCAGTAGGGGGAGTGTGAGAGGCAACCAATGGAGGATTCTCTCCCCATCTTCTCCGCTCTCTAAAAATAAATACTCAGTGGACTGAGTGCTGGCTTGCAAACGAAAGGGTCTGCAGTTCGATTCCAGGTTGAGGCACCTCCCTGGGTTGCAGGCCAGGTCAGGTCCTCAGCTTGGGGAGGCACGAGAGGCAACCACACATGGATGTTTCTCTCCCTCTTTTTTTCCCTCCCTTTCCCTCTGTCTAAAATAAATGGATAAAATCTTTAAAACAAAATGAAAATAAATGATTTTTTTATTTTAGATTTTAAGCCACACCAGACAGGTTCAGTAAATAAAACCTTTTTAAAGGCAATTGAAAAAGTAAAATGAGCCCTAGCCGGTGTGGCTCAGTAGATTGAGTGCCAGTCTGCAAACCAAAGGGTTGGCAGTAATTCCCAGTCTAGGGCACATGCCTGGATTGTGGGCCAGGTCTCCAGTAGGGGGTGGGTGAGAGGTAACCACACATTGATGCTTCTCTCCCTGTTTCTCACTCCTTTTCCCTCTCTCTAAAAATAAATAAGTAAAATGAAAAAAATAAAAATAAAAAGATCCACATAAAAATATGGATCTTTCACTCCTCTTAGAAAACCAGAAAGTAGGGCAACAATCATGTTGATTCTACCACCTCTGACCCCTGTACCTGGGGACAGCCCTGCCTCGGTGGCAGCAGATAATGCAGACCACACTGTCACACTCACCTCGAACACTGACTGCCAGATCTCAGTCCCTGCCTATGCTGTGATGGCCTTGAACAGCCCAAGGAGGCTACAGGAATCCACACCACCTTTGGATAGTTTGCTCCGGCCATGGGCAGGACACCATTGTGCCTCTGCTCAAGGACCATCCATGCTTGTTCTAGAGGACAAGATGAGGGTGTGCAGGATGTCTCCAGACCTGCAGAGCTGAGTCTCCTGTGGCCAAGGTTGCCGTCAACAAATTTGGCAAATAATGCAAATTAGTTTTTTCTTGTTTTGGGTTTGTTTGTTTTTTTTTCCCACAGAAAGCTATCGCTATTTTTTTTGTGGTATAAATTCCACCATGGCTGATTTCAAACTCCCCATGTGATGTCACTGTGAGTGGGTAAATATGGCCCAGGTGCAGCAGCTACTGTACTTCCTCCATTTGCCAGTCTCCCTGACCCGCTGAATTCAAACCCACTGTTTCTGCACCCACTTATGGTTCCCCTTGGCTCCTGCAGATCTTGCATCTAGTGACACCTACTTATGATTCTGGACTTCAGGGGCCTTACTCATCAGCAAGTCCTAGGAGACAGTGGCCCCTCAACACTACTTGGGGATGTGGGACATTACCAGGAATATGGGAGTGCCTCCCAGGAAGTACTGGAGATTGCCACATCAAATACCTACTCCCCAAAGCTCTAGGCCCAACAGGTAGTCCTGGCTTCCACACACAGGATTTGACCCAGAGACCTACAGTCTGTCCCAGGAGGCCCTGGGCCACAGGGCAAATTAGGGTAAGCTGGAAAGCAAGCTATTCCTTACCATCCCAGTGTCATCCGTAGCCTCGACAATGCCTACAAAGAAGGGCAGCCTCCTCTGAAAGTCCTCAGACTCCAGATCCTCCTAGAACTCGGTCAGGATGCCTGAACCATAGGGGACAGGTGGAAAATTAGGCCACTCCAAAGGGCACCCATCACTCATGGCTCCCTGTAGGGAATGAGAGGACACGGGTCTGCCTTCCCTGAGTATGTTGTGGTGACAGGCACCTGTGCTGGGGGCCTGCCAGCTGGCAAAGGTGGGATGGCATCTGGCAGTGACACAACCTGGCGAAGCACCTGAACAGGTTAGTGTAGCCCCTGAGAGCTTCCCCCGTTCAAGGGACACACACAGGCAGTGTCCTGGTAGGGGTATTGGGATGTGCAAGTTTCCACTTTTGGCCAATGGTTTCCTCACAGAGGTTCCTTTCACAGACGCTGTCTCAGAGTGAGTCCTTCATGGTGAAAAGGGAGAGAGCTCCGGCTTGTGCTCCTCCATCCGTGCCACACTCCTCAGGCCCTTCTTAGCTGTGACCTCTCTGGTGCTTCGTGGGGCTGGAGCTCGGACAGAAGGTTTTTTGGGAGGGGACAACTCCTTCCCAGATGTGTGTCTGACACACTCAGGAATGAGTCTATAGGATTAAGTCAGAGTGTAGTAGAGCCTACAGTGTAGGACTAGGCTCAAGAAAGCCACAGAAGCCCTGGCTGTGTGGCTCAGTGGATTGAGTGCTGAATTGAAAGGTTGCTGGTTCGATCTCAGTCAGGGCACACGCCTGGGTTGTGGGCCAGGTCCCCAGTTGGGGGTGTGCAAGAGGCAACCAGTCTATGTATCTCCCATACATCAATGTTTCTCTAGCTCTCTTTCTCCTCTCCTTCCCCTCTCTCTAAAAATAAGTAAAATTTGAAAAAAAGAAAGAAAGAAAGCCACAGGAGGCAAGTCCTCAGCATGTAGGAGAATGCAGGTGTGGGGTCCAGGCTGGGATGAGAGTCAGGGACTCCCACTCACTTCTTAGCTTTCAGCAGGACCCAGTACAGGCGATGTCTGACAGGGAACAGGGACAAAGAGCGGTGTGTGCAAGCCCAGGAAAATCCAGCTGCAGCTGGGCACCTGGTGCTCAAGTCTGTATGAGCACATGCGCTCATCTCCTCGTGCACTGAGTGTAGTCTGATATGGGATGGCCCTGCAACGGGAGAGGATGAGGAGAATGGGGGAGACACAAAGATCAAAGCAGTGGGGTTATCCATCATGGACGGACAGGGACAAAGTAGAAAAGTGGGAGTAAGATGTGGCCACTGGCCCCTGCCACAAGCACTAGTGGACACAGCAAGTGCAAAGTAGAGTGTGAGCCCAGCCTCACCTCACGTCTCCCCCAGCTCCCATTCACGACAGCCAGGCCCCCTCTCAGCCTCTCTTGCAATGGCTGCAGACATGTCCACCACATCAGGCACCAGTGCATTTTGCCCTGTTTCAAGTGGCAGCCAGACAGAACTTGGAAGATGCAAGTCCTGGGAGAAAGACAGGGTGGGTAAGTGGCTGGCCCAGCTCAGGGCAACCCACCCTGTGACAGACCAAAGGGAGCTCATGCCATCTTTGCAACTGGGAAGGAAACACAGTTGCAAAATAAGCCTCTGAGGAGTGGGTATCTTACAGGAACAGCCCCGTGGGCCCCACTGACTAGGATGTCGGTGTTTATGGTCCATGGCACAGCCAGACTCCTGGAAATGTCTGACAGAAAAAGGGGGCGGAACCTGAGCACAGAGGTTCCACCCGTCCGGGCAAACTCAGGTAGCCTGACAGGCTCTTGGCTCTGAGTCCTTCCCAGGAAGTCTTCAGAAGCAGCTGTTGGGTCTCCTTAGAGAGGAGCAGACTGTACCTGCAGCCCAGCTCTGCACACACAGCAGGTAGTTCAGGGGAGGAAGCAGTGTTCGTACTCAGCTGTGGGAAGACAGCTGCTCCTGGGAGAAGAGGAAAGGCAGAGCCTAGAACAGGAGGCCGGGAGGGTGAGGGCCTTTCCCAGCTAGGCCACAAGTGCCAAGTTCCCCAGCAACACACTGTGGTACAAGCATCTCTGAGCCTTATCCAGGAGCTCCCACTCCTCCTGGGATAAGTACACCGCTATGCTTTCAAAGGTCACACAGCCCTGCCATGATGGGGACAGCTAAGTCAACCAGACCAAAAGACAGCAGAAAAACAAACAAAAACAAAAACAAACAAAAAAAATGCACAGATGAACACATCCAGACTAGGCCTGTGATCCCACATCCCAATACATCTGGTGGGCAAAACTACTCCTAACACACTCCTCCTACCAAACTCCAGTGCCATGAGTGCCAGCCCCAGTCATGTGTCATCCCACCTCTGTCTCCAATATGTCTCAGCCTCCATCTGAGGGACCTTGGTCACCTTCTGGACCCTCCTCTCCCCCACACACCTTTCCTCATTGCTGTTCCTCCCTTCATCTGACATTGTGATAGCCTCCCTCTCCCTCTCCAGGCACCCAGGCCAGCCACCCATTCCTCAGTTGCCCTGACCATGTCTAAAGATGCCCCCTTATGAATCGGATCCACAGCTCCCCTTCAGTTCACCAGCTGGCTTCTGCCGACTGCCCATCTCCAAGCTAAATCCCTCAGTATAATTTAGACCTGCATGTCCAGCTGCCCATCCATCACCTCCACTCAGGAAACTCAGCCTCAACATGGGCAAAATCCACCTCCTGATCTCCCCTGATTTCCCATCTCAGTCAACTCACTTCCACTTTCCAGTTGCTGGGCCCAAAACCATGAACACACCCCTACCTCATCCACTTCTCTTTCTCACCTTCCACATTAAAAAAATCTGGCTGGCTTAACCTCAAAGATCCAAAATCCAATCCCTTCTCCCAACTCCTTCACCACTCTGGCCAAGCCACCAGTCACTCCCCTGGTCTGTTAAGGTCACATCCTTATGGTCCTCCCTTTCTCCTTGCTAACCCTCACCCCTGCCACATCTGTTTTCCACTCTGCAGCCACAGGAAGCTTGTGAACACCTGAATCAGGTTATCCTCCTCTGCTCCAATCCTTGGGTGGCTCCCACCCACCTCCCTCAGATGACAGGCCTAGCACCTCAGGCTGCCACTCCAGGCCTGGCTCCAGTCCACTGGTCCCAAGGCCAACCTGAACACTACCAGCTCAAGTCGCACCTCCAAGCATTTGCACATCCCGGTGCCTGTGCTTGAAACAGCCTCCCACACCTTGTCCTGATGTATTCGAGAAATGACCGTCTTTCCACATAACCCCTGCTTCGGGAGACCCTAGGGTCCCCAGCAGCGAAGGAAGGGGACGGAGAAGAGTCCAGGCACACCGGTCGTCTCCGCCCCCCTGGGGGGTCCCGGGCCCTGTGGGTGGGGTCCGAGTGAGAGGTCAGAGCCGCCACCATTGGATCCGAGCCGGCCCTGTGTGCTCGGCCGACCCCACACTTGCATTGAGTCGGATGCCCGCCCGCCGCCCGTCACTTCACAGTGCAAACGTGCACAGGTCCCAGGGCGCCGCCTCCTGGGGCCGCAGGGACCGAGGGCGGGTGCGCAGCACTCCCGTTACCGGGGATCGCAGCCGGCACAAAGCGCCGAGGTCGGCCCCATCCCGCTCACTGGCGGGCTGGTCCTGAAGAAGCGCAAAAAAAAGCGGCGGAGACGCAGGGCTCAGAGCCCCAACCGTAACATAGAACGACCCGGCAATAGCAAACTGATCTTCCGCTAGATAACAGCTAGAAGTCCCGCCCCTACCGACTGAGCCACAGGGAGTACTCGTTATTTTGCGCTGTGATTGGCGCAGGTGCCCCCGAACCCCCGAGCCTTTTGGTCAATGTAGTTCGGCCTACATCCGAGCGGGCGGCTTCAGCTTTTCCATGGCAACGCTTAAGCGCCATCGTGAAGGGTTCTGGGAAATGAAGCTCCTAATTGAAGAACAGCCCATTGGAGGCTTCGCTTCCTCTTAAAGGGGCCGCTCCCAGATTTCCTCCCTCAGCGATGTCCCGCAAGCGATCCACGTCCTGGGCCTCGGGCTGCCAGCCCTGAGGGGCTTCTGGGAAGCACTTTTCTTCTGTGTGTGAAATGGAGATATGTCCCGTCCCCCAAGGAGACTTTGTGCAGTAATATTAAACATCTTTTATTCATCGATCTCCAAAGTATGGTCCCTGAGTCAGTACCATCAGCATCACTGGGGAACTTGCAAGTTCTTGCCCCATTACACGGAATCGGAAACTCTGGGGTTGACCCACTCTCCTGAGGAATTGGGATGCTCACTCGTAATCAGCTCTACGTCAAATTCCAGAGAGGAAACTTGGAAAATACAGCTTTCCTGCTTAGCACAGGTCCAGGGACCGGGGTGCTAAGTACATGAGAGCTGTTAGTATTATTGTTTCACCACCGCCACTATCATCATTATCATGGCCAAAAGGCACCCTGGAACTACCCTTCCCAGAAGGCTCTGCGAGTGACTCCGCTTCATGCATTGGACCTGTGAGGGCTGGCGGGGGTCGAACTTCCGGCCTCCGAGACTGTCACTTCGCTGCAGGCCGTCGGGCCACCGCGGTGTTGGGGGCTGGAGCGCGGCTGGTGGGTCCGTTTTTCTAGGAGGTTCTGGAGACCGGAGGCGAGGGCCGAAGGAAGACGTGGGCTCAGGGCCCGCTCCGCAAGCGCTGTGCTTGCGGGCCGACGGCCACGCCCCCCAGCCTTGGTTTCTCCGGTGTCGCGTGGGCCCCCTGGGGCCTTCGGGCGGCTCCCGGACCCACGTGCTCTCCGGCCTCCGTGGCGTCGCGGAGGCGGTACCTTGGGCATCTGTGCCCTTGACGGACTCGGAGACTGAGGCCAGGAGTAGGGGCGCCCGGCTCGGCTGCCGCAAGCGCAGATTCCGATGGCGGCGGCGGCGCAGGTGAGTAGAGGTAGCCCCAGACCCCAGGCGCCCGCCGGGACCCCTCCTCCATGGACCAGAATCCCGCCTGGGAGGGATTTCACCTGACGTTTTATCTTCCCCTCTTGATACGCCCTGGACCCGGTATCCAGGTCAGTGGGGCGTGCACGTGAAGGATCCCCACTTCTGGCAGCCAAGGAGGTGAGGGTCCCGCACGTGTAAAAGATGGGAAGGGAGACAGCCTTTGTGCTTTCGGACGAGAGCTTTTCACGTGGAGCTCGAGAAGATAGTATGCATGAAGTGTCAGGCCGAGGAGTGGACTATCCCGAGGGCACCGGGAGCTATAGATGATTTTAGACATGGTGACATGGTTAAAGTTAGGAATTTTAACCAATTCCGTTGTTTCCTGAATGAAGAACAGACACAGGGGAGGGGTTGTATGCAGGGAGGAGACAATGGTGCATGGACCAGATTGGGTTTTTGGAGATGGGAAAGCTGTTGAATTCCCAATACATCTGCCTTGTTATCAGGTGCAGGCTGTGACTGGATGTCCTATGTGAAGACCTTCCCAAGATTTTTTAGTCTGAGCAACAGAAGAATGGAGCTGCTGGGAACTAAGTCAGGAATTTGAAGGGAAAGCAGGTTTCAGGGGAGAATCGGGAAGAATCTGCCCAGAGTTGAGTTGTCATGTGCACCTGGAATTGTTGATTTTCAGAGACGGAGTTCTGGTTTTCTGAGCTGAGGCAGGGCCTAGGAATCAAATGTAGGAAAAGGAGATTTCACTGACTCAGCTAGGGAGATAAAGAGCTGCTCACAGTTTCTGAGGTTCTTGGGAAGTCTGGCAGGTGGCAATCAAGTTAAGAAGAAAATAGAGAGGGTATGGCTATGGAAGGAGAAACTGGCCCACTAGATCCTTTAGTTCACTCTGTGGAGACCAGAGGGGATCAGCCAGTCCTTTGGGCTGGGAGAGCGGCCTTAAAATGTCAGGCAAGTTCAGCAGGGCCAGCATTGCCAACAGAGGTGGGCATGTGGTGCGAGGGAAACAGCTGAGACACATACAGCTGCTTACTGAGAGAGCACTAGGGGCATGTCTGGGGAGTCAGCCTGTGCAGAGGCTGGAGAATGACTGGATGCCTGGGACTCCCCTTGGATTGGCAGCCCGCTGACAGTTGGGGGCTTGCTCTGGCAGCCTTGATTAGAGTGGCCAGTGGACAGGCCAAGGAGGCTTGTAAGGCCTAGTCAGGGAGGGGGCCTAGACAGGTGAGAGGATTTGCATCTTCGGGGGAAGGTAAATGTCTGAGGGAGATCAGAAGTAGCCACTGGGACAGAAAGTTGGGCCTTGGGTCACACAGCCATAATTTACATCATGTCTGTCTTCCCCTGCCCACTGCTGTAGGGCCTGATTGTCTTTGAGGACGTGGCCGTGTACTTCTCCCGGGAAGAGTGGGGGCTCTTGGACGCAGCCCAGCGGGCCCTGTACCGCCACGTGATGCTAGAGAACTTTGCACTGGTGGCCTCACTGGGTAAGGCCCTGGGTCCTCCATGGGGAAGCTTAGTTGTCACCGGGCTGCTCCACCAGCACCAACCCCTTATCTCCTGGTGGCCATCTGAGCAGCCCCACACCCACTGTCTGGCTATGGCACCTCTAAGTATGTCTGTCCAGCTATGGTCCCTCTGTGCCTGGGCTCCTTTGGTACTGCTGACATGTTTCTCCGCACAGGAACCATTAAGCTGCTCCTATGAGCCCTGAACAGTGGTGGGACCTTCAGGTTTTCTTAGTTGCACAGATGACGCCACCTCTGATGCATGAAGCCCTGACTCCTGCCATCTGTTGGACACTTCGTTGTCGTGAGCTGGGGCTGGCCCCTCACATGCTTGTCTTGTCTTACAGGACTCTCCGCCTCCCGACCTCGTATAGTCATCCAGCTAGAGTGTGGTGAGGAGCCCTGGCTTCTCAGTGGGTCAGATGTGACCCTGGCCAGGAATGCCCAGAGGAGGCCCAGCCCTGGTGAGTGGGGCTTCCAGGGTAGGGGGGTGTCTCTCTTTCCCACCCTGCTGGACACTGTCCTCTCCTGCCTCCCACCTGATTCCCTCCTGTTCTCCTTCCACCATTAGCCTCTCTTACAGGCTCCAGCCTTGGCTGCCCTTAAGTGCGGAAGTCCCAGGACACCCCAGACCTCAGAATCCCACCCTCAGCCATAGTGTATGGTCTTAAACCTTCCCTGTCTTACCTTACCATTTTGTCTCTGGGGCCATTCATTCATGTGTTCATTGTTTCTTGAGCTCTTGCAATGACCAGGCCTCGGAACCACAGGCACAGCCTTGACCAGGACGATCCTGGTCCTGCCTTCGTGGAGTTCACCATGCGAGGGGAGAGGCATCTGTAAACAGAGTTCATGAGTAAAACTCCGGCGTCAGGTAGCCATCAGCATAAGGTGCACAGCAAGCTGGGGAGTCCCCCAGACAAGTGAGCTGCGTACAGAAAGGGTATCTGTTCTTCTCTCTAGCTTCCACCAGACCTTGGGGGTCTTCTTGCCCACCCACTTGGACTGTCCCAGTCACTTCCCCGTGGTCAGGATGACCTAGTAATCCACTGTTTCTGTGCCTTCAGGTTCCCAATGTCTGGCAGAGGGCAGAGATGTTTCTGGGGAAGCAGCATGGCCAAGAACCTTCCAGGATAGGCTCCCTCCGATGCCTGCCAGGGTCTTCCCCACCACTGCTGCCTGTGAACCTGAAAAATGCCCGGAGGCTTGGCAGGGCATTTCCTCATCTCAGGAGAGAAAACCCACGGGGGTCTCCGTGATCTACTGGGAAAGGCTCCTGCTACGCCCGGGCAGTGGTGAGGCCAGCATCAGCCTGCGGCTGACCTCCCCACTGCGGGCTCCTCTGGGCAGCCCACCCACAGAGAAAGCCCTCACAGACCATGCAGAGCCAGGCAAGCAGCTGAGGGCCTCCGAGCTTCAGAAACCCCCTGGGAGAACCTTCCTGAGTGTCCCAGACCTTGAGGCCAGTCACACTGTGGGGCAACTAGGAATGGGGATGGCTTGGCAGGAACCTCAGAGACTCCCTGCCTGCCAGGAGCCCCCAACCTGGGATGAGCTAGGCGAGGCCCTCCATGGTAGCCCTGGCCTGCTCCCCGGGGAGAAGACCTTCGAATGCAGGGCATGCAACAAGGTGTTCGTGAAGAGCTCTGACCTCCTCAAGCACCTGCGCACACACACCGGGGAGCGACCCTATGAGTGCACACAGTGTGGCAAGGCCTTCAGCCAGACGTCGCACCTGACACAGCACCAGCGCATCCATAGTGGTGAGACCCCCTATGCGTGCCTGGCCTGCGGCAAGGCCTTCAGGCACAGCTCCTCACTGGTGCGGCACCAGCGCATCCATACCGCCGAAAAGGCCTTTCGCTGCAGCGAGTGCGGCAAGGCCTTCAGCCATGGCTCCAACCTCAGCCAGCACCGCAAGATCCATGCGGGTGGGCGGCCCTATGCTTGTGCGAGGTGTGGCCGCCGCTTCTGCCGCAACTCCCATCTGATCCAGCACGAGCGCACACACACGGGTGAGAAGCCATATGCCTGCACACTCTGTGGAGCCGCCTTTAGCCAGGGCTCCTCCCTCTTCAAGCACCAGCGGGTACACACTGGTGAGAAGCCCTTCACCTGCACACAGTGTGGTCGCGCCTTCAGCCACAGCTCCAACCTCACGCAGCACCAGCTGCTGCACACGGGCGAGCGGCCCTACCGCTGTGGTGACTGTGGCAAGGCCTTTGCCAAAGGCGCCGTGCTGCTCAGCCACCGGCGCATCCACACGGGAGAGAAGCCGTTTGTGTGCTCGCAGTGCGGCCGCGCCTTCCGCGAGCGCCCGGCCCTCTTCCACCACCAGAGGATCCACACCGGTGAGAAGCCAGTGCGGAGGCGCAGAACCAGGCCTCCTTCAGGGGCCTCATCAGAGAGCGCCCCAGGGGACCCACCCACTTCTGCCTCAGGCCCAGCAGCAGCAGAGCTGCCAAAGCCACCAAAGCCGGCTGAGGCCTAGGTCCCAGCTCCGCCCTTTCTTACCTGTAACGAGCCCCTTCCAAGGCTGAAGGCTGAATCCTAAGCAAATCCACTCTGGAGAAGCCTTGTGTGTGCTCTGAAGTTCACATGGTGACATCTGCCACTTCAGCCACAACTGCCTCTTCCATCCCTCAGAGGTCTCATTGCAGAACAGTCAGGAAGATGGACATGGAGGCTGGGACTTGGTGGGGCTGAGTGGTGGCTGTCAGAGGCAGGGGAGGCTGGCATCGTGGTGCCCCTTGTCGCATGTTATGACTGGACACTTAGGGGAGGAGGGGAGTGCCGGGATGGGGGTGGAGGTGGTCCAGAGGAATTTGTGATGTCCACACCCAAAATGTCTGGTTCACAAACACTCAGGATACTCCCCCCAGGCGTCTGTTCATCCGAGGCTCCCTGGGAGGGTGCACAGTGGACAAGAGGTCATGTCGGGTTGGGTGCTGGCCTTGGGCAAGGGGCTGGGCTCTAAGCCTCAGCTTTCTCTTCTAGAGAAGAGAAGGGGGGAAAAGGATTCCAGCCTACAGAGGGTGTTTGCAGCGCCCCGATAGACAGGTTCTTTATAAGGCCAACACGTGCCAACTTCCAGCTCTTGTTCTTAGTGCTGCAAGGTTCCCCCTAACAGTCCTTTGAGGTGGCTGATGTGGCCATTGCCCCCACTTCTCATAATAGGAAACAAAGGCGCAGAGATGGGGTGTAAGTTACACACTGTAGGGCCAGGCCTAGCATCCAGGCAGCTCACCATCCCACCCCCACACTCGTCTGGCAGCTGTGAGGGCAGAGAGAGGCCTGGCCTGGCTCCCTGCACATGGCCAGCTGTTGGGAGGTGGAAGAGGTAGAGGTCTGCAGGGGGAAAGAGAACGATAGCTCCCCAGCCACACTCGTCCATACAGATTCACATCCAAGCCTCAGCTCTGGCCATGTCCCGTTGTTACCAAAGTCAAAGTTACAGGAGCCTTTATATCCCCACTGCCCTGACAGGAAGTGACTGAAATAACAGGCTCATAGAAGACAAGATAGGGCTGCTTGCTTCTGCAGGGTCTCTGCCCAGGTGTGGCACCCTTCTGAGATCTGCCCTCAGTGTGATACCCCCACATGATGGGGACACTGAGGCCGACAGTTGGGGTGGGGGCCAGTTTGCTTCCTGTGGCCTTTAGCGGACTAGAGCCCATCTCGACCTCTGGCCTCACTTCCAGGGAAGTTAATGGTCTTTTTGCTTAGGGAAAAAAGGACTAGAAGTTACAACTTGGAACTAACTTGGGAGAGACATTGACTGTAAATTCTTACACAACTCTCTGGGAGTCCACACCTTCAGGCTCCCCTCCCACCAAGTCCAGGGAGCCTCCCTTATAAAGGTTTCTTTTTCAAATAAGTGCATGGTAACAGCCTGGTTTCACCCTAGCACAGAGTGGATGTGTCACCGCTATAGACCTGTGGGGACTTGGCTTCAAACTGGTGGGTCTTTTGGAAAAGCCACAGGGTAGAGACACAGCCTGTCTATGGCCCCCTGAAGTGCTGGGAGACCTGGGCAGGTAGATGGGGTGAGACTGCCCCAAACAGCAGCTCTGCTAGGAGTTGAGCCTTTGTGGTTCCAAGCTATGGCATCTGAGGCAGGGGCTACATGTGACCCCAAAGGTTGACTGCAGTCCAGCAGGTGTTCCAATCCCATCATATCTAAGACCTCACAGACATCTGCCATACTGAGTGAGCACAGACATGATACCCCCACTCCCACTCCCCACCTGCCAGCAGAGCCAGTCCTATCTTTTGTCCCAGAAACCACACAACGATGTGGGGAGAGGAGAGGAGTCATGCAAGACCCCACCCCCCAGACCCTTCCAGGACATATGCTCCATGCCTGGGCTCCTGAGCCATTGTCTGCCCCTCCTGGACTCTTGCCCTCTGCTCTGGTCCACATTCTGGCCTTGCCCCCATCTCTCCTTTCCCCGGGCTTGCCTCCCCACCCTGACTGAGAGCTCCCCTTCTGGGAGCCTGTGGGGACTCAGAGAGTCACATGCAACATTTTCTGCAACTTGGACAGAAGCTCCTCCAGGAGCCCAGTTTCCACCTTGAGCTCTCCTGACCCCTCAGCCTGAGTCTACTGTCTCTCCACTAGCCTCCTCCATGCTTCCTTGAACTTCCCACCTCTGTAGCCTCTGCTATCTCTGAGTTTTTCCATAAATGTACCCCTCCCACTACTCAGGACTGTTCAGTGGCCTCCACTCTGTTCCTACGGGAAGAGCAAACATGGGCATCCTCCTTCTCCCATGTGTTGGCCCCTAAGTTGCCCTCCCTCAAACCTCTGGTCACATTGAGCCTCATCTTGCCAGGCGGGCTCCCATACTCTTAGGCCTGAACAGGCTGTGACTATAAAAGTGCTCCTAGTCTTTCTGGGTCAAGATGGTGAACTGAACCCATCCTCACTTGGTTCAAAAGCCAACTGAAACCAGAGAAGACCGTGTTTAAGACAAATCCTGTGGGTTTGTGAGGAAGAGGATGGAAAAAAGTACATGACAATGGCATTCTACACCTAGATGAGGATGAGGTAGCTGTCACTGACTTAGGGAAAGTCAGTACTGAGTTGGCATGGGTAGATGCAGACTCACCAGCTTATGCTGCAAAACAAGAAATCATGACACCAGCAGTCTCCTGTGAGGGAAGACCTAAAGAATGACTGAAGGGAGAGATACTGGAGGAGCTGTGAGAGCCCCAGGTCTCTACAGTGGATGGTGAGAGATCCGATTGTAGAGGGTCTGCATAGTCCCTGTGAAAAGACCTAAGCCCCCACAAAAGAGCCCAATTTAATGATGCCACTGGGAAGAGTTGACAATTCCCAGCCACTCACATGCTCAGAGCTTCCTTCCAATCAGTGGTTAAGACCACAGCTCTTTGTAACGAGCTGGCAGCCAGGGACTCCTAGGTATCAGAAGTCATGTTTCAGCAAAACTGACCTCGATAACACTGCCTATGGAGATAAATTAAAAATAAAGGTCACCTTACTAGTTCTGACCCCCAAAGTAAGTAAAAGGTTTCAGTACTGGTATCTGAAGACCGGCCAGACTCAGGATATGTAAATCATGGGACAGTTTCCTCATTGGTAAATGGGTGCCCACGGGAGAAAGCGCAGGGGGAAGATCAAATGAAGGACCCACACTCTACTCGCTGAAGCAGGTCGGCGGGCCTTCCCAGCCGGACCCTGTTTCTTTCTGGGATCACCAGGAGGTAAGTCTCTGCGGAGATAGTACGCTACCCCGTCTCCTCTGAGGGCAGAGAGACGCTCCAGCTGTTGCCTTGGGAACCTCTGCAGACAGGCAGACTTACTCCTGCGGTTGGACTCCCGCAAGACCAGCCACGTGCCTCAAGCAGCACGTTGAGGGAGGGGCCTGAACAGAGTGCCAGCTCTGATTGGCCAAAGGGTCACGTACCTCACCTCTCTTACCAATAGGAGCCCTATCCGTTTTGCACATGCGCAAAAGTCTAATGGCCCAGCTTGGCAGTTGGTGAGTTGTGGGACGCAGATGCAAAGAAGAACGGCCGCCAGTGAAGGAAGGAAACTCCATAAACTGAACTACGCTGCAGATTCCTCTACGAGGAATGGAGCGCCTCTTAGTAGTGAAAGATCTCGGAAAATGAGCCTCCGCTGGCGGATGCCGCGACTGTCCTTGCGTGTTGAAGCTCATGGGAAACGTAGTCCTAAGGGAGGGGGCGGTGTCTTCGGAGCAGGGGTGTGATTGGCCAGAACTGTGTCGCCAAGGCAACGCGAGGGAAGGGTGAGGCGGGGCGTCCTGCGAGAGGTGGGAGAGGAGCGGAGGTGCCATTGACCGGAAGTGGCCTGCGGGCGCGGTAGCTGAGGTGAGCGTGGGCCCGGTAGGGCTGGGCTGGGCGCGGCTTCTTCCTCCCGGGACCCAGGCCCTCCTCCTTGCGCTAGGGAGCGCCCGCGTATCTCCCTACATTTCCTGTGCGCCTCACCTCCGAATGTCTCCCACCCAAAGCATCGTTCTGCCTCCTCTGGGAAGACCTCCCTTCCTCCCTTCCATTTTTGAGAGATAGACTCGGGAGGCTGATCTCGCGGGTCTGACAGGACCCCCCCACGTGGGCGTGTTTCATTCCAGACCCTCTTCAGGGTCACAGTTGCCTTCTCACGACTTCACAGTTCGTGGCTCCGTTGTGCTGTGCTTTTGATTTTCACATGCACAGCCCAGACGGTGCGAGTCATCCACAGTTCGCTGTGGTCGGCGAGCACAGAGCCCTGGAGTCCAGCCTCAACCCTCGACCGAGTGCGCAGACGCGCCTGTCCCAATAGCCAGCCCCTCAGGGCGACCACTTCAGTCAACATGTTCTGCCCTACCCCCTTCCCACTCTCACGGCCCCAAACCTCCCTGTCCTCTGGACTGACTGCTACATCCCTCCTCTGCTGGACACTTCCTGTGGCTCCTCCTCAGCCTGATCCTGGAAACCTGTCTCTCCAACACCCCCTGTTGTCCCCAGATGTTGGCACTTTCCTGGAAGCTCCATTGGACAACCTACCTCCAAGTACTTGTCCAAAGCTTGGCTTATCCTGACGATGGCCTTTTGGCCTGTACCCTGACCCCTCCTTTTCTGCAGGTTCCCCTTGGTGGCTCCAAGAAGACTCCTGACACAAAAATGCCATCCTCACTGGACTCCCCACTCCTGCCCTCCATGGACCCTGAGGCCACCTTAGAGGACCCTGAGGCAGCGCGCCTGCGCTTCCGGCGGTTCTGCTACCAGGAGGTGGCCAGTCCCCAAGAAGCTCTGTCCCGGCTTCAAGAGCTCTGCCGCCAGTGGCTGCGGCCAGAGGTGCACTCCAAGGAGCAGATGCTGGAGCTACTGGTACTGGAACAGTTTCTGGGCTCACTGCCTGCTGAGATCCAGGCCTGGGTACGAGTCCAGAGACCAGGTAGCCCTGAGGAGGCTTTGGCCCTGGTCGAGGGCTTGCAGCATGATCCTGGGCAACTACTGGGCTGGGTGAGTATGGCCAGTTTGGCTTTAAGGAGGTACAGAGCAAGACTAGAGCCCTGGTGACTTCTCTCTTCCCTTCAGATCACAGCCCACGTCCTGAAACAAGCAGTGCTCCCAGCAGCACAGCAGGCAGAGGACTCACTGGGGAGACCCCACTCTCCAGGAATAGTAGAGCCCCTCAGGGCAGCTGCTGGGGAGGGGCCACAGGATGCCCAGAAGAAGGGGTCTGCTCAGCCCAACTGCAGCGTGAAGGTGGAGCCTGATGCGGATGGGCAGGAAATGGGTGAGAGTGGAGGCCACACTTGGCTAGGGGTCTCCTGGTGGAGTGTGGACGTCCCCAGCTGGAATTGGGACCCAGGAGGGACTATAGACTACATGGCAGGTCCCTGCAAGGCAGGAACAAAGTGCTGGCTCACTGCTTGCCATGTGGCTGGCACACACAGTGGCCTCCTACCTGCTGGTAGAGGAGGGCCATGGCTGCAGCACCAGTACCAGCTCATCTGCCCTGGCTCACGTGTCTGCCTCCTGACCCCTGACCCCTGTCTGCCTCTCTTCCTAGTACCTGGTAGTCCCTTAAATCCAGCCCAGTCCCAAGAGGGGCCAGTTGGACATGGGGAACCTGACTCCGCCTCCTTCCATCCACCCAGGATTCAGGTGAGCAGCCCCAGGTGGGTGGAGAATGTCCTTGGTGGCCACTCTGCCTGCCAGTGTTTCAGGCTCCTAGGCCAGCCATTTTTGTACTTTGCTGCCCAGATCAGAGTTGGTACCAGGGTGCCCTGTAGGTCCTGGGGGACGGGGACAGATTGGCAGTCTAGATAGTTGGGGAGGATTTTAGAAAACTGATTTAGAGTATGATGGGAACTGTTAGGAATCGGCTTCCTCACTGAGAAGTCAGGGGGTTGCAGCTCCCAGCAGTCCCGAGCCGACACGTGGGGATTTGCATCTACCCATAAGGGTGTACAGGTGGGGAGGGGACAAGATGACCAACCATGGGTGAAAGCCTGAGCCTCAGCCACACAGCAGTCCTGTCTCCCCAGCACAACTGAGGTCTGAATGGAGAGGCTCTTCGCAGGAAATGCCCGCAGTCCTCTCTCTCCAGCTGGGTGTGGAAGCTCAGCTGAGGCCCCCGCTACCTGCACTGCTCGCTTCTTGAGTATGGGTAGCAGGGGCCCTGTCCTCTCCCAGCAACTTTGCTCCTAAGCCACTCTACTCGAGCATCCCAGTGGAAGAGGTGGTTGAGATGAGCTAGGAGGCTTTGAAGTGCCCCAGACTCCCTCCATAGCCTGAGGGACAATAAGAAACATATACAGACTCGTTCAGAGTCTCCTCACCTCCAGTCAGCACCATCCCGGCTGTGACTCCCTGTGGCCACTGCCTCCCCTGTGGCTTGTCTGTGGGGACTATTTTTCCCAACCCAGCAAAGCCTCAACCAGATGATGAGATTTTGAGAGGCCAGAAGGGCAGACTCTCAAGGCTAGAAGGTTCTCCCTGTCCACACAGAGAACCCAGCCCACCAGCCCAACCATGTACATCACCTGCCCACATCACCTGTGCCAGGTGTGGGGGGCTGTACCTCCCATCATGTGGGCAGCCAGGTGCCCACATCTGGGAGTGCTGAGGGCTCTTTGCAGCTTCCCTGGAGAGGAGCCTGGAGTCCCCTGAGTCTCTTGATCTTTTGCCCAAGGGGACATTGCTCAAGGCACAGGTGTGGGTCCAGCCACATCTGTCTGTTACTCTGCCTCCCAGCAAATCCAGGAGTCGTAGATTCTGTTCCTCCAGAATGTGGGATGGGGCAGCTTGGGGATGAGTGCCAGCAGCTTCTGCCCAGTGAACCTCAGGCTGCTCCCACCCACCCGCTTCCCCATCTCTCACACCTCCTTCTGAGCATCCTCTGAGTCTCCAGGGAATGAGGCTGTGACCTGGGGAGGAGTGGAGGTGCAGGCAGTGAAAGGCCTCCTTCCGGCAGGAGGAGTGGGGGCTGCTGAATCCGTCACAGAAGGAGCTGTACTGGGACGCCATGCTGGAGAAGTACGGCTCAGTGGTCTCCCTGGGTGAGGACCAGCCACTTCCTGCATCCTTCCCTTCCCTGTGGGCACCCTCCTTCTTCCTCTTTCCCAAGGGGCTCCCTTGCCACCCGCCACGGTCCCCACCCTACCCCTCCTTTGTGCCAGCCTTTCACCTGCCCAGTTCCAGGAGTGGTGCCTGATCACTCCCCACCCCAGCAGGGTTACCACCCCCTAGGCTTGATGCATCTGCGGAGTTGGAGCCAGGGGCACTGAGCGCAGGGACAGAGGACCCAGGAAGCCTCTGTCAGCGTGAGTGCTGCCCCATGTGAAAAGGGCCACCTGGTATTGGGTGGGTTGGAGCTTGTGTGGCACACACTCAGTGGGGCGGGAGGGGAGGGGGGTCGGATGGCAGGCCAACGTTCTGGCACCGTGGCCACTGGTCCACCGCGTGTCCTTTTCCCAGGAGGTGAGAGTGAGGGTCCTCCAGGCTGCCCCGAGTCCCCGCTGTCCTGGGAGGGCCCGTCTGGGGCCACCGCATTGGTCCCACCGCCACCTGTGCCGAGCACCGCGCGCAAGCCCTACACCTGTGAGCAGTGCGGCCGTGGTTTCGACTGGAAGTCGGTGTTCGTCATCCACCACCGGACACACACCGGTGGGCAGGGTGCTCAGGCCTCAGCTCTGACCGTCGCGGGTGCTGAGAAGCCGCTGCAGAGTCCCCGGGAGCCAGGTGCCCTGCGCCACCCCCGGCGCACAGCCCCTCGGAACTACGCCTGCGAGGAGTGCGGGCGCAGCTTCAGTTGGAAGTCGCAGCTGGTCATCCACCGCAAGAGCCACGTTGGCCAGCAGCGCCACTTCTGCGGTGACTGCGGCCGCGGCTTCGACTGGAAGTCCCAGCTAGTCATCCACAGGAAGAGCCACCGGCTGGAGGCCCCGTGAGCGGCCGGAGAAGGCCCATTCATTCATCTTAGCAATCTTGTCCTCAGGACCTGGACGCAGCCTGGAAGACCAGGAGGCAGTAGAGGGCGCTGTAGTAAATCAAGGTTCCCAGGAAGCCACCTGGGTGCAAGAAAAGAAGCTGCTCTTGCGCGCCCCCGCGCCCCTTCCCATCTGAAGTGAGGCCTGGTAGAATCCACCCTGACCAGTGGCTGAGGGGTGACTTTCAAGCTTGGGTCTCCCTATCTGTGGTGCGATGCAGGCTGACAACTTTTCCAAGCTCTGGGACCTCGTTAGCCTCAGGTAGATGCTCAACAACTGCCTCTTCCCACCCTTCCTGAGACAGCAGAGTCCGGGGTGAACATGTGGGAGATGCAGAAAGCCCAGGAGAGCAGTGGCCTACTTCTGTTTGCAAGCAGAGAGAAAACTAATGGTCCTTCATATGTGTTGTAGATTTTTAACGAATCCCACTTTTATGGTAGGGAAGTTTCTGTGTAACAACTCTGATTTCTGGCCTCTGCTGGTCAGATCAGCCGTTCCGCTCCTCCTGCCTGGCAGCTGGGGCCACTGAGTAGCAAACCCATGAGAAGGTCCAGCGGTTCTGGTCCCCGGCCCACCTTGTTCCTATACTGCACACGTCAGTCTCCTAGCCTTGTTGTCCTTTGAGCTCTTGAGTCCCAGCTTGAGTGGACACTAAGGGACTTACATTTTAAGCATGGGTAGACAAGGGTGGCCCCACGAAAATGGGACACAAACATGTGACTTAGGCCATGCACACCTGCAGGTCAGGACTGTGTCCCCACGGCCCACACAGTAGGTCAGTGGATCACAAAGTTAGAGAAAAAAGGATTAACTGCCTGCTGTGTATGGAGGTATGTCTGGATTCCTAGGCAGACATTTGGGACTTTGTTCAATACACTGTGTTAGTTTCCTGTTGTTGCTGTAACAAACTTGGTGGCTTGAAACAACACGCATTTATTCTCTCATGACTGTGAAATGGGTTTCACTGAGCTGAAATCAAGGTGTCATCAGGGCAGGCTGCTATGAAGCTCTAGGGGGGAATATTTCATTGCCTTTTCCAGCTTCTGGAGGCTGCCACATTCCTTGGTTTGTGGCCCCTTCTTCTGCCTGTGAAGCCAGCAGTGGTGGTGAAGTCTTTCTTATGCTGCCATCTCTCTGGCTGTGAAACTTCTATCTCCTCCTTATAAAGACCCTTGTGGTTGCATTTAAAGCTCACCTGTAATCTGTGACAATCTCCCTACCTCAGGGTCCGTAATCACCTTTTTTGCTCCCCACCAGCACACTTGATTCACCTGCAAAATCCCTTTTATGTGTGAGATAACAGAGGTTCCAGGGATTAGGATGTGAATATCTTTGGGGGCCATTATTAAGCACCCTTCTCCATCTCCTTCCTACTTTGAAAACAAGGGGCAATTTTATGTGGGATAGTTTCAGGAAACAGGAGTCCTCTGCAGCCTTGGACACATGCAGGAGTGGCAGGTGGGTGTGACCAGACAGAGGAGCTGCCTGGAGGATCACTTTGGGTGGGGGGCGCTCAACCTTGCTCCAGCCTAACACTGGGAGAGGGAAGTTTCCATTGAGGGAGGAGGAAGGGGGACTGCCTCTTCCATCCCCAGTCTTCCGAGGACCTACTGACCTGTTGCTGTCACACTGGGGCCTGGGGAAGCACACCAGGCTGGAGAAGGAGCTGGGTGCTGGTGATCCGGTAGGCAAGCAGGTAAGATCTGCACTGGGGACATGGAGGAAGAGGACAATGGATCCCTGTGTCCCTGGTGGATCCAATTGTTCCTAAGGGAGTTTAGAGAATTCCAGTGGCCTTCACAACCTAGTGGCCCTGGATAACCACTAGTCATTGGTGGATACCCTGTCCCTGGTGGATTCTAATTGCAGTTCTGGACAGTGAGGCTGCTTGGACTATACATCCCAGATGCCTCGGCATTAGCTGGCCTCTGCCTTCAACTGTCAGTAAGCTTCAGTCTGCACTTACAGACCCAGAGAGTGTCCCTATACCCTGTCTTGGTGGTGGCAGTCTCAGGTCACAGAGGTCTCAACATCCACTAGCTTTTGCCTGCAGCTCCCAAAATGCTCCAGCCCACACTTCTGGACTGTAATGGCACCCCGGTATATGCCACAGAGGCCTCAATGTTCTCTGGCCTTGGTCTATTCCCACAATGCCCCGAGCAGCAATGCCAGCCTTTGAGACACTCCACAGAGGCTGTGCGCTTGGGGCTTCACCTCCTATCTCTTTACTCCTGGTCCACAGTTCCCACAATGTTCCAGAGGGCACTTATGGTTCTAAAGACACTTCAGACTCCATTTTTTAAAAAGGTTTTATTTATTTTCAGAGAGAGGGAAAGGGAAGATGAAAGGGAGAGAAACATCAATGTGTGGTGGTTTCTCATGCATACCCCCACTGGGGACCTGGCCTGCAACCCAGGTATGTGCCCTGACTGGGAATCGAACCAATGGTTCACAGGCTGGCACTCAATCCACTAAGCCACATCAGTCAGACCCCAGACTCCATTTTTTGGGGCCTCTGCACCTGCTCACCACCCCCAGTACTTGCCCCAGGGCCTTTAAACATGCACTCTCCCAGTTACCTTCTGCTCAACCCTCATGCCTCAGTCCAAAACACACTCATTCTTTACAATTGCCTATGATGGCACACCCTCCACCCCCACAGAGCACATCCACATCCGCTGGCTCAGGCCACAAAAGACCCACTGGGATGGAGTCAGTGCTGTTACCTCTGCACCGTAGAGTGGCTAAGAGACTGCTGGTTCCTCCCATACTGCTGGCCTTTCCCAGAGAGAGCCACTCCTACAGGCTAGTTGAGTTCTTTGGTGAGGAGGTAAGGGGGACCCTGAAGCATGGATCCTGGAGAGTACTAAGCCCTGCACTCCTGGCTCATTTCTCCATCCACACAGATACCTGTGTACACATCCAAGTTTATTCTTGCTCTGTTTCTGGGCCCAGGGTCAGATGTGTGACAGGAACATTGATTGGTTGCTTCTGGCAAGCAGGGACCTGGCCCACAACCCAGGAATGTACCCTGACCTAGAATAGAACTGGCAACCCCTTGGTTTGATGGACAACACCCAACCCACTGAGCCACACCAGGCAGGGCAATGTTTTTAACTTTGAATCATGTAGTCATTTGTTCAGTAGCCATAACTACTTGTTATCCTTGCAAACAGTTTAGGACACAAGGTTAATTGATTACATCCAAAGGTTATTTTGCCTCATTAATTTATTTTCAGAAAGAGGGGAAGGGAGGGAGAAAAACATCAGTGTGGGAGAGAGATATCAATCGGTTGCCTCTCTCATGACCCCAACTGGGGACCTGGCCTGCAACCCAGGCATGTGCCCTGACTGGGAATAGAACCAGCGGCCTTTCAGTCGTCAATCCAGTGAGCCACACCAGCCAGTGTTTTGTTGTTGTTGTTGTTCTTCTTCTTGTTTTAACATTTGAAAGGCTTCAGACATAAGACATGCAAGGTAGTTCCTCAAACATGGCTGCTCCAGCTCCGCATTAAAGTGCCTCCCTTTATTATTTATTTTTTGGCAATGGTCAGCACTGGGCCCTGCCCCTTCAGATGTCTTGTTGGCGGGCCAGATATTCAGAGTCTCCAGGTACCCTCACACACGGCCTGGTATATTTCCTGTGTCAGGGGCCGGAAGGCCTGGGCCTGGTTGTCCAGCACAAACAGTGAGTCAGCAATGACGCCCACGTTGAAGCCCTCACGCACCAAGTGGGACTTAATGAGTTTGAAAGTTTTCGTGATCTCCAGGGTGTCCTGCAGGGGCAGTGATTGTAACTCCGACTGTGACCCTCACAGCCAAGACCTCCCACCCACCATACAAACTACTCCCGCCCTGGGCTCACCTGAATGCGGATGAAATGGGGGACAGCATAAGCAGGGAGCCAAGTGCGGACATGCTGGTACAGTCTCTGTCCATCGAAGGCCTGGCCAGGGACCAACTGCACAGCGGCCATGCCCACCTTTCCCTCATACCCTGGGAAGCACACCAGTCACTCTCCGCCGACCCTTTCACCTGGCACAGCGCGGTTCACTGGCTGTGTCCTAGCAGTTGCCCCACCGCTAAAATCGGGTTTAAAATGAGGTGAACCTGCCCTACAAACCGTAGAGTCGCAGGTCGGATTCCCAGTCACGGCACATGCCTGGGTTGCAGGCCAGGTCCCCAGTAGGGGGCACTTGAGAGGCAACCACACAGTTTCCCTCTCTCCCTCCCTTCCCCTCTCTAAAAATAAGTAAATAAAAAATAAAGTGAGGTGAACTCTACACACCTGGCACAGGCACACCATAGACATTCACCTCTTGCAGGAAGTCCACGAGTGACAACACACCCTCCACCTCCCTCGTGGATATGTTCTCACCCTTCCATCTGCGGGGTAGTAGCCGGGCTTGTGACCACGCCCCTGATAATAAGCAGGCCCCGCCTCTTGCCCACCAAGCCCCGCCCCTCTGGAATCCAGAAGCCCCGCCTCTCCAGTCGGCCTCCCTTTAGTGTCTAATAGCCCCGGTGGCCCCGCCTTCCAGTCCCGCCCCCATAAACCCCGCCCAGAACCGGAAGGTGTCCCCGAGGCGGTCGCGGAAGTAGAGGAATCCTTCGCGGTCCATGGACAGCACGTCGCCTGAATTGTAGTAGACGTCGTCCGGGCGCCGCACTTTTCGCACCAATTTCCGTTCCGAAAGCTCTCGAGGTCCGCGGTAGCCCAGGAAAGGGTGGCGGCCTAACACCCGACTCAACAGGAGCCCCGGCTCCCCTGGGGGCATTAAGCAAGGACAAGAACCTCAGAAGCCCACCAGCCCCCCGCTGGAGATTTGCAACAACGATGAGCTTTATCACCCCCGACAGAGACAGGGAGATGTGGAAATGGAAGAAACAGACTCAGACACAGGGATAGGGAGACAGAAAATGAGAGAAAGACAGACAGAAGGTGGCATGGGAAGCCCAATGAAAGTAGGAAAAGGATAACAAGGGTGGACAAGGGCGAGACAAATGATGGCGGGAATAAATGTGGCCAGGGCCTTGCAAAGCCCCAGAAGAGAAGACTAAGAGAAGGCAGAGGACAGCAAATTGATGCCTGGGAGGACATGGCTTCCACAACAAGCTTGAGGCAACGACTCCAATGGAAACCCAGAGACACAGCAGACAAGAGGTTGAGACTGGAAAGCCGGGCAGAGCTGAGAAGCTGAGAGGCAGAAGGTCCCAGATGGTGGTCAGACGGGCTGGGCAGCGTCCAGGTGAGAGCTGCTGCGGACACCACAATAGGGCACTGACCTCAAAGCTTTGGGTGGCTTGCTCCAGCCAAGAAGGAAGTGGGGTCCCTACCCTTCCCACACCCAGGGAAGGTTCCCCAAGCCCTATACCTGGACCCACAGGCACACAGAAGCCTGCTTTGTCCCTCACAGGCTCGGCGGCCTCCGTGTCAAACTGTACAAGCTCGAAGGGGGACAGCATCTGAGTAGAGGGTGGAAAGGTGTCAGCAGAGGTGCTGTGCACTCAGCTTCGATCAGGGTCACTGCCATACCCAACCCACTCACTCGAAGGAAGCAACTCGTCTTGCCCACAGCCCCACAGCGCCCTGGATAGTTCACAAAGCCAATGTTGCCTTCCGTGGAGCCGTAGACTTCCAAGATCCGAATGGGGCCAAAGCGTTTCTGGAAGGTCTCCCACACATCTGCCCGGAGTCCGTTTCCCACTGCCAGGCGGACTGTATGTGTCCGGTCCTCTTGTCGCTGCAGGGATGTCCCAAGGAGGGTAACAAGGAGCTACCTGAGAACCCTTTCCTGGGAGGGCTACCTCAGGTCTGAGGAGTTACCTGGGAGGCGATGAGGGGTGTATACCTAGGGAGTCTCCCAGGGGTTCTTACTTGAGAATAGTTACCTAGCATCTGTACTTAGAAGGTTACCTGCAGGTATTACCTAGAGGCAGAGAGTGTTAACATGTGGCCTTACCTGGAGGAATACCTAGGGTGACTGAAGGCCTCATCTTGTGTCTTATGTAAGGACAGATACCTGGAATTTTTATCTGGAAGGGTTACTTGGAGACCTTTGCCTGGAGGTAACCTGGTAAAAGTGATTTGAAGCTTCATCTTGGGGAGTTACCTAGGGGCCTTACGTGGGGGTAGTTGCCTGGAGTCTTTCCTTGAGGGCTTGCCTACAGGCTTTATCTGGAGGGATACCTGGGGACCTTGGTTGGAGACAGTTACCTGTGGTCTGTACCTCATTGTTCTGCAAGGATGAGGCTGGCTTACGTCTAATGAGTTTGTCCTGAGCCACACCGTGTTCTAGGCATAGTACATATGTTTAATTCTCATCATATCCCCTTGAGATATTATCCTTGTGTTCCAAATGAGGATACTGAGATTGAGAGAAGTGAAGTCAGCTGCCCAAGGAAGCACAAGTGATAATTGAAGAAGCCATCATTGGAAGCCTTGTGTGGGACTCATCGTATGTGGCTCTTGTCTGGGGTGTTTAACCTGCAGGACCTTGCTTGAGACCTGTACTTGAATACACCTTAGAGCTTTACCTGGTATGACAGCACAGCTGGGATTTCATACATAAGGTGTTCCCCCTGGAGCCCTACCCGAGTGCCTCACCTGGGGAGTGTTACACAGGTACCGCAGGACCTCACCCACATATGGGACCACAGTCACACCATGTTGCCGGCAGTCATCCCAGAAGCAGGAAGCAGAGAACTTGGGGGCCAGGACACAGGTGGCTCCTGGGAGGCAGGAGAGGAATGAGTTTCAGGTCATGCTTCCAGCCGCTGTGAGAAGCTGCTTTGATCTGAGGCCCCTGAAGCCTAGGATGACACTGGGCTCATCTCTATGTCCCTGGCCCAGCCAGGACTGCCTCCATTAGAAAAGCATAAGCGGGCCCACACTTGAATCCTTGTCCAGGATGTGTGGAAAGCTTGGTGCCTCATAGAAAGCAAGCATTGCTAAATAAGGGCTATGAAAATTAATCATTTTTTATTATGATAAGTGTTTTATCTGAGCAGAAGTATAGCCTGGTAAATGGGTGGATGGAAAGGTGAGTGGGTGGATGGATGGATGTTTTGAAGGATGCTCACACGAATTAATTAATTTTAGGAGCCACTACATTCACCCCAGGTAAGTGAGCCCTCCTTTTCTGATTCCTTTCTCTACAGCTGGCTCTGTAGAGGGCACTCTCCCAAACTCAACCCTAATCCTCAACAGAATCCTGCAAGTAAAACATCATAATCCTGCACCCAGTGGGACAACGGCTGGTGTGCTTGGTTAGTAGCAAGTGTATCTTCTTTGAGCCTGTATTTCTGATAGGGAGGTAAAATATAAAATGGGTGCTGACCCTGACTGGTGTGGTTCAGTGGATTGAGTGCTGGCCTGCAAATAGAAGGGTCACTGGTTTGATTCTTAGTCAGGGCACATGCCTGGGTTGGGGGCCAGGTCCCTAGTTGGGGGTGCATGAGACGCAACCAATCCATGTTTCTCTCCCTCTCTTCCTTTCTTCTCTCTCTAAAAGTGTATAAATGAAATCTTTAAAAAATAAATAAAATGGGTGCCTGAACCTTGAAAATGACAGCTCCCTGAATAAAATTCATGATTCAGGAAAGGTCATTAAGAGCTAGTAAAACCAGGTGTAAGGTTGGTAGAGAGTTTTCCAAGTAAAGCTCTCCATTCACCTCAGGCTCTTTAAGTTAGGATCACAGTTGTAAGCTGCCTCCGATGTGAGTAATTAGGAAGCACAATGAACCTGACCACACAGTTCTTGCCAAGAGTAATTGAACTGAATCTAACATCTGTAGAGGGAATTTCCAGTCTAACAGGAAACACAAGGAAAGAGGAGCAAAGACCAAACAATGAGACTAACTGTGAGAGACAATTTGACCACTGGGGACATTTGAACATGAAGTGTGCATCAGATGGTACTAAAGAGTCCTTGTTAAGTCTCTGTATCTAAGAGATACATACATAGATACAGTTGTAAGTGAAAAGATACTGTTTCTAGGATTTGCTCTAAAATAATCCTGAGAAAAATTCATGTGAAATAAAACTGGCAATATGTTAACAATTGTTGAGGCTGGGTGTGGATGAGGACATGGGAGACTTCACTGAAGTATTTATTCTACTTTTGTGTATGTTTGAAATTTTCTGTGGTTTAAAAAATATTTTAATATAAAAAAGACAAGAGTAAAGGAGGAAGTGATCAAAGAAACTATAACAAAATGATCATGGTGGCTGAAGCTGGGTTGTGGGTGTGTGAGGATTCACGTAGAAATTTTTATGTGTTTAAAGTTTTTCTTTTTTAAAGATTTCACTTATGTATTTTAGAGAGAGGGGAAGGGAGGGAGGGAAACATCAATGTGAGAAATACAGTGATAGGCTGCCTCTCACATGCGCCCAACTAGGAACCTGGCCCACTACCCAGGCATGTGCCTTGACTGGGAACAGAATTGTGCCTTTGGTTTGCAGGCTAGCACTCATTCCACTGAGCCACACCAGCCAGGGTGTGAAGATAAAACTTTAAGGAAAAATAAGAAAGAAAGAAAGCACTATGGAGAGGTCTCCATGTGAATTCCTAGACGGGTGTCCTAGCAGACAGCCCAGTGGAGTTCTTGGTGAGAATTTCCTCATTGGGACAAGAGCTCACATGAGTGACCTCACACCAGCTCTTGTCACCTCCTTACTAAAACAGCCTTTGGGGACTATCTGGGTGTCCAAGCCTCTGTGCGGATTCTCCTGGGGCTCTCTGCCATAAAGGGAAGACCCAGGGTGCTGGATAACCTATGGGGTCTTGTCACTCCAGTCTGGCAGTCCCCTGCATTGCAGAGGTTATCAGAGAAGGGCTTACCGAGCTCCAGGCAACCGAGGACCCCGAGAACAAGTCCCATCGCATGGTATAGAGGCAGGACTGTGTAGACCACATCATCAGCTGTGACCCCACACAGAGACAGCATCCTGCTCATCTGTAGTATCCGCTCATGCGTGAGGATGGCGGGCTTCGGGAGACCTAGAGGATGAAGGCATGGGAAGGGTGGGGTGGCAGGGGCACAACATGCAGGGCTGGGTCTCCATGGTCAGGTCTGCATGGTCCTCAGAAGCTGGTTGAGTGTGAGGATTTGCAGGTGGGTTCAAGGAGGTCTGGTAGGTTTGGGGTTCAGAGGTGGAATGCTCTGTTAGGGTTTCAGTGGCTGTTTGCTACTGAGGATTCTGGCACTGACTACTCATATCACATTGGTGGGGGCGGGGTTCAGGCCAGATTTCACAATCAAAGCACAGAGTGGGTTTTGGAGGTCAGGCTTGGGGTCAGGTCAGGGTGAGAGTTCAGAGGTTGGGGCTAGGGTTGCTGGGTTGCTCTCACCGGTGGTCCCTGAGGTGTAAATAAACAGAGCAGGGCTCCGAGGTGTGATCCCAGCACGCAGGTCAGCAGGCACAGGGTCCATGGGCGCAGCATCAATGGTGGCTCCCAGTGCCCCCACACCCGGTGTCCGGGAGGAGAGGCTGAGGTAGAAGCAGCGGATTTTCTCTGCCTGCAGCTTGGGGAGGATCTCCTCCAGGTTCTCCTGGAGGTCTGTGGGGATGGGCCAGAGAAGAAACTGAGGCAAGGCACACCCTCAAGGTTTGGAGGGGAGACCTGAGACCCAGAGATGGGGCAGAGGAGCTCACTGCCAGCCCCAAAGAATGCAGCCAGCAGACAAAGTTTCTGTGTTCTGTAAAGAACCCCATGAGTACCGTAATGTGCTGTGTATATTGTGCAGTTTTCACCCAAATTTTTGAGGAAAGAATAAGGATGTGCATTATACATGGGTAGTACTAATTCTGTATGTGTGTGTATAAAAACATATTTTAATTCTTTTATTTATGCTTCTGCCTTAAAAGTATAAGTCTAGAAAGCAATAATGATATCCAGATGCAAAATAATATGCTGGAATATGAAATTGGTTTTCTTTCTAAATATAAATAAGTAATTAAAATATTAAAACCAATTTTTTCCCCTGAAAGTTTGGGCCCAAAATGTGGGTGCACATTATATACGGCAACATACGGTAGTAGTTATTGGCAAAAAAAATAGTCACGGTAAACAAAAAAAAAAAACAAGAACACTTCTGGTAACTCCAATATTACTTTAAAGTTCCAAGAGCCTCCGGAGTAAGCCAGGAGGGAGGAGCTCCTTGCCCAGCCCCTACTTGGACCCTCTGAACAGTCTGTGTCTGTCCCCTGCCCCATCCCCTTCCATCCTCTGGGGTCTTCACCTGGGTCTACTACCAGCACCCGAGCCCCGGAGCTCAGCACCGAGTGCACCAGAGGCCCCCCACGAATGTGTGGGTTGATCCAAGCCACCGCGCAGCCCAGCTTGGCCAGTCCCAGCCACAGACCCAGAGCTGGAATGTACTGGGAGGGCAGCACCAGGAGAGCAGCAGATTCCCTAGTCCCCTGGCCCGCGATGTCGACCAGCTCCGCCTTCAGGGACCACGCTGCCCGGCAGGCCTGGGTGTCCAGCTCCCCGTAGGTGACTGAGCGGCCCCCACGTCCAGTCCACACCAAGGTCACGCGGCCCGGCTGCATGTGCGCCCGCCGCTCAAAGGCATCCACGAAGGTTAAGGGGGGCTTGCGGCTCAAGCGCACCCAGATGTCCAGGCCCAAGCGGAGGATCCCAACGATGTAGGCCACGTCGGCGGGCAGCCAGCGCAGCCCTGGGGGTGGCCGTGTGGGCAGCAGAGCCAGCACAAGAGCCACGGTAGCCAGACTCAGCCAGTGGGGCATCCAGGGAAGGAGCCACGGCCGCGCCAGCGCGGCTAGGGCTACCAGCGCGCAGCAGGTGGGGTCCCCCAGGAGCCAGCGTAGTGCCAGGGCCACGGCTGCAAGCCATGGGGACCTCCCTAGGCTCAGCAGCAGGAGCAGCAGCAGTGAAAGGCGCAGCCAAAGACCCATTGCACCAGTTCTGTGTTCAGAGAAGTGACGGCAGGACGCCGGAAGCTGTCGACCTCGACCTCTGGCCCCTGGCTGTTCTGCGCAGTTGTGACAGCGGTGCTACCAGTCCCAGGACTCTGCTGCCACCCTTCTTTCTCTTTTTTAAAGATTTTATTTATTTACTTATTTATTTAGACAGAGGGGAAGGGAGAAAGAGGGGAACATCAATGTGTGGTTGCCTCTCACGCACTTCCTACTGGGGACCTGACCTGACCGGGAGGGAGAGAAGGAAACAATGTGCAAGAGAAACATTTATCAGTTGCCTCTCATTGTCACCAGCGCCCGAAACCCAGGTGTGTGCTTTGGCTGGGAATTGAACTTGTGACCTTTCAGTTGGCAGTACAATACCCAAACAACTGAGCCATGCAGGCTAGGGGTATTTTTATTGTTGTTACTTTTTAATCCTTGCCCAAGGATATATTTACAGACCTTGAGTCAGTGGGCAGGGGGAGGTTGAGAGAGAGAAACATCCATCAGTTGCCTCTCATACCCGAGCCAACCAGAGATTGAACCCACAAGCTTTTGGTTGTATGGGACACTGCTCCAACCAACCAAGTCACCCAGCCAGGGTTCTTCTTTTTATTCCTCAATTACAGTTGACATTCAATATTAGGTTAGTTCCAAGTGTACAGCATAGTGGTTGGATAACTTTATGTACCTTAGGAGGTGATCCCCCCCACACCTAGTACTCACCTGGGACCATACAGATATTGCAATATTGACTATATTCCCTATGCTGTACTTTACATCCCCCTATTCTGTAACTGACAATTCTTAACCCCTTCACATTTTCACCCAGCCCCCAACTCCCTGCCCCTAGCCCTTCTACCCCCACCTATTTGTTTAGCTTTGTCTAGTCCTGTGTTACCTCTCTGCACCTGTGGGCACCCACTGTGGACCAGGCACTTGGGAAATGGGCCAGGGGCAGAGTCAACAGGACAGCAAGGGCAGTGGGCTGCAAGCACAGTCTGCTGCTCCTCATGCCACACCTAGAGGTTCTCCAATGACACCCACTTATTTTTTAAAAAGATTTACTTTATTTTTAGAGAGAGGGGAAACATCAATATGTGGTTGTCTCTTGTGCGCCCCCTACTGGGGTCCTGGCCCACAACCTGGGCATGTGCCCTGACTGGGAATCCAACTGGGGAGCCTTTGGTTCAGCGACACCCACTTAATCTGCAGGGAGATTAGGCTTGGCTGGACTGAAGCTCTAGCCAAGTGTATAGTAAGTGCTCAGTAAGTACTAAAAGTAACTTGTGCAGTGTCCAAATTCAAAACCAGCTCTGACTCCCACTCATGTTCTGTGCTCTGTTGAACAGATGTATCTTACCATCAGTGGGGACCATATGCATGGTGAGGCCCCTCACCTCTGGAAGGCAGTCACAGGGGGAGTTCAGACAGGCATTGTCAGTAGCCCAGGATCTGGGGCACCACCCTCCAAGCCATACCACCCCCTCAACCTGCCCCAAAGCCTTAGGGCAGGATGCCCAGGCCAGGGGCCACCCCTGTGCTAGAGGTAAGAAAGGAGTAGCCAGCCTCCCTCTGGACTGGCAACCAAACTGATTGCAGGGTTTGGTGGCAGGAGCTTTGCCACTACTGTCTTCAGCAGCCCAGCAAGAAACCCAAGGGTCCCCGGCTGCCACTCTGACACCAGCCCACCTGGCACTCCAAACCTTGCCTGCCAGGGCAGTTACGCTAGGGCTCAGATCCTCTCATGGCAGCCTTGCTTTCAAAGACTCTCTGGGCCCCGCAGAACTAACATGCTCAACCATTATGCCCATCAGAGCAGGGAGAGAAGCTCTGAAGTCCAAAGGTCTTGGAAGATCTGGGGGACAGGCTTCAAAACTTGCCTGTTGGACAGCAGCAACAGGGATTGGGGTAGAGCAATCCCCCGGGGCAGGGCACCTGTGGCTTCTCTCTGAAGACACACTTCATATGGAGCTGACCTGTACCCTCTGCACAAGCCCAAGAACTCTCTGAGTCAGGTGGCAGTCATATGTGCACCCCACTCCAGCACAGAGGTGCCAGATGACCAGACGGACTTGTCTTTGCCCCAGGGAGGGGGGCACTGAGCCACAATGCCCACAGCCAGTCTGTGGGAGTGAGGAATACACAGTTCAGGAGCTCACAGCTTCTGGGTCTGGGTCCGAGAGCCAGTCTTTAATACACAGTCCATGATGAGTCCATTGGAGCTCCTTTAGGTGCCAGATGAGGAGTGGCTAGGGGAAGATGCCAGGGATCTCACCCAGCCTGACACTGGGGTAGAGAAGCAGCCCTAGATGGCACCCTACTCAGGGAAGGCAGTGGGGCAGGAATCAAAGTTGGAGTCAGGAATCCTGGGCCCACCCCCAAGCCTGATAATCCAGTTCAGAGGTGGTGGGATCCCAGATCAGCCCCAACCTGACACTACCTAGGAGGGGTCTGAGTTGGGCCCGTGGACAATGGAGGAGGGTCTGTGCTCAGGGGACAGCGTGGTAGAATGGCTGGACCATGGCCAAGGTGCCTTGGTGGATATACCTAGCTGGAAGGCATGTTAAGGGGTCCGATAGTGGGTGTGGCATAGCCCACTAGCTCTCAAGACCCTGTGAAGGGTGTGACCTCCTTCAGGGACTTGGTCAAACCCATGAGGGGCATGGCCAGGCCTCGTGCCCCGGATCAGGGCGCAGGGTGTGCAGCCAGGTGGCGCTCCAGCAGCGCACGGTGCGAGAAGACCTTGCCGCAGGCGGGGCAGGGCACACGCTCTGGCCGGTGTGTGCGCATGTGCACGTTGAGCGAGCTCTTCTGCGTGAAGCGCTTGGCACAGACAGCACACTGGAAGGCGCGCACGCCCGTATGAGTGACCATGTGCTTGAGCAGGTAGTCACGCAGCGAGAAAGATCGCCAGCACACGGCACACTGGTGGGGCTTCTCCCCTGTGGGCGACAGGGTGGGCCCCACATGTATGTCAGGTGGGAAAAGACACCCCGCCCCTCTGCCAGCAGGGACTCCCCTCCCTTCCCCTCCCCTCCAGGACCAGCCATCAACCCGGAATCCCCCTGCCTGACAAGGACATTCTGGGACCACCCTCCACCCCCAGACCATACTATCCGACAAGGACCCCACACTGGGCCTGGTGTATCCCCTCCTCTGTCCTGCTGGGGCTCCCCTCTCCCAGACCCTTACCATCACACCAGAATCCCACTGACTGTCAGGGTCTCGCAACTCCAACAGGTACCCTCCCAGTAGGGAACCCCACCTGTGTGGGACATCACAGCCCATTGGGGCTAGCCTGTCAATGTCCCTATCCCCACCGCTGACGACGAGGCCTCCCCTCCCCCCCATTCCTACCATGCCCATAGAGGATTCTGAATTCTCATCTCTGGCCACCATTCTGGGGATGGTCTGGTAAGTCCCAGCACCCTTACATTGGAAGAGACCTGGACATACCTATCTAACCCCTCTCTGCTGGAACCCCTTCCTGCTGGCCATTCTAATGTCCCTGGGGAGACAGAGCAGACTGCCCTTCACCATGGATCAGAGGAGACAGGCTGTGCTGGTCCCTAGAGTCATCTGGTCTAAACAGAAGCCTTTCTCAGAGGCAGGTGGCTGTGGGGCAGTGCCTAGGAGGGGTTCTTGCAAACCAACCAGGCCTGGCACCCACCCGGCTAAGGCCACACAAAGCTGGCAAATCTTGGCTGGTACTGCTTTGGGGCCCCTGTTCTCTCTCCTTCCTCCCCAAGGCAGCCAGGTGGAGATTTCAGGCAGAGATTTCAAAGTCTAAACTACTTCACAGAACATTGATGTCCTCCCCAACATTCAGTGAAATCCTAACTTCCTGGCCCAGCAGAATTCCCCATGCCGTTCCCACTGGCTTTCCAGACAAATCTTTGCTTTTCTTAGAGTCCACCTGGACCTTTGGCATTGCATACTCCTGTGCTCCCCAGGAGCACCCGCGACAATCCTGTGACACTCTCAGGACCTGCCAGCAACCACCTCAGCCCCTGGCTCCACAATCCCCAACACAGCACTCTCCTTCTCCCCTATCAGCTTCCAAGCCTGCCTCCCCGATATGCTGAGGTCCAAGAACTCCCTGCAGCCTTGGGGAGCTTCATGTCTCTCCTCCAGGCCTAATCAGACCACCTCTCTTCTTGTTTCCCACGCTTCCCCAAGGGCAGTGAACCCACACTGCCTTGCACCCAGTCCCAGTCACTGGATCCACTGACACTCAAGTAGACCCATGAAGGTCCCCACAGCACAGCTCCCCAACCTGGCCACGCTGCCACCACAATTCCATCCCTCCAGCTCCACCTAGTGACTTAAGGCCACACTGCCCGTTTCCAAAGGGTAGGTTCCTGCCCCACAACCTAGGCTTAGGACACATCCCACACCCCTACACTCCACAGGTGTAGCACTTGGGGGCTCAATTTCCAGGTTCCTCTAGAGTCACCACCCCCACCCAGTGCCCAATCCCGCCTTAGGTTTGAATCTCCAGTGACTCAGAGGCTGAGACACACCCTGGCTCACCGGAATGGATGAACATGTGCTTGGTGTAGTTTTTCCGTGAGCTGAACGTCTTGCGGCAGTGACTGCATTCATAGGTGGGTGGCTGGGAACCCGCAGTTTGCGTAGAGGGGACCAAAGGGGCAGAGGCGCGAGCAGTGGACGGGGCCGGAGGCTCCCCCAGAGTGGTACTGGGGGCGGCCTCTGGCTGGAGCACAGGGTAGAAGGTGGCGGGGGGTGCGGGGGCTGGCCCGGAGGGTTGGAGAGGGTGCTGCACCGGTGGCCCTGGAGAACCCAGATGAAAGGGGAAAAGGGCTACGGGCGGCCCTGGGGTTTTCACGGCAGGCGGGCGAGGCCCTGATACAACACAGTCAGGTGGGGCTGAGGCCTCGGTGGGACAGCTTTCTACTGCCGTGCCCTCTTCCCCTTGCCATGCAGAGACGTAACTGTCGGGGAACACGTCCTCAGCCGCTGAAGGCCCCCGAAAGAAGTCCCTCCCAGTGCCGTACTCGGAGAGGACGGCGGATGCAGTTGGTTCCTCACGTGCGTTGTCAGCGGCAGAGGTAAGGAAGCCCGCGGGGCATTCGGGGAAGGAAGGGGGCGCCTGGCCCTCGCCTGGGCCTCCGCCCTCGCCGTCTTCGCCATCAGTGTCGTCATCTGTCTCCTCGTCCTCATCCTCCCCACCCTCATCTGGGCCCGCAGGCAGGGCGGGGTCAGTGGCCGATCCCTCTGCTTTGGCCGGAGCAGAGGGCGCAGGTAGCTGCAGGCGCGCGGGCTGACGCTGCTTGCGGCTGTGCGCCGCACCTGGATGGCCCAGGGGGCGCGCGGCCAGCAAGTGACGCAGGCGGTGGCGAAGCTGTGCAGGTGCGAGTGGCGGGGGCACAGGCGTGGGCAGGGGCGGGGGCGCAGGGGTGCCTGGGGCAGGGGCGCGGGTGCGGGCGATGATCTGTGTGCACTCGTCAATGACGGTCTGAATGCGCAGCACTGAGGCAGCCGTGAGCACCTGAAGTGCTTCGCCTTGCGCCACCACCAGTGAGCCGCTGTAGAGGAATTCTACGAGCTGACGCACTGTCTGTGCGGGCACTACAGGTGGCACGCGGATCTCGGAGTGACCGAGCAGCAACTTGTCCTGGAAGAAGGGTGAGCCGGCGGCCAACACGCACCGGTGCGCGCGCAGCGAAGCCTCGCGGATGCGCACTGTCACGTCGCAGAAGTGCCCGCCCAGTCGCTGCCCGTTGAGGGTCTCGAGCAGCGAGCGGGAGAAGTTCTGCAGGTGGATGTGGTGCACCGCCTCCGCCGCCGCCGCCGCCGCCATCTACACCGGAGGAGGAGGGTGAAGGGGGGAGGTCAGCCAGGAAATCCCTTCTGCTTTAGTGTCCCTGTCCTTTCAGCCTTTGTCGCAGGACAGGGCCCAGGGGCAATTCTCAGCCCTTCCTACCGGATCATTACAGCGCTCAGCTCAGCACACAGGGCCCAGCTTGACTCCCCTACACTCTCTCTCTCCCTCCCTCCCTCCCTCGCTCGCTCTCCAGGATTTCTGCTGGTCTCGCCAACTCCACAGTTTTCTGCAGACCACTGGGGGAGGCTGAGAATATCAAAGGCCTACCATTCCCCTTTCACCAATGTTGCTTACTACTCAAGGGAGAGTCCAGGGCTGGCATCTCCTGTCTTGACCCATTCACCCACCCTTTTCTCAACTCCAATATCTATCTACCTTCCCCACATCCCACTCGAGGGGCAGCCCTGTGGAGAATAGGGCAGAGACCTGCACCCAGAATAGGCTCACTCTCCACCAGGACAGTTGATACTCCCTCCACTCGTGACCTCTTTTACTCTGCCCCTGCCACACTCCCCAACCTTAGAGCATCCAAGGCCCTGAGCAGACCCGGTTCTGCTGCCTCATCACTGGTAACCAGTGTACAGGTCTTCACAGAGTGGAGTGGCTCAACCTGCCTACTGGACTATAGGTGATCAGGAGTGTGCAGAGTCACAAAACGTTCAGAGTATGTTGGGCAAAAGCCTGGCAAGTACCCCACAAGAGGAAAACACGTAGTTTCTGGCACACTACAACACAGCAGCCTGATGCTTCTTGGAATATGGATGGTGCCTGTGGGACACAGAGAAGGGACTTGTGTGGCCTCCACAGGGGTGTGTGATTGGGTGGGAGTAAGTGGAGCATGGCTGAGCAATCTGGATGCTTCTTGTCAAAGTGTGACCTCATAAGCCCAGCACTGCCCACCCTCAGGCACCAGAAATAGGGGTTACCACCCCTCCAATGGACTCTGAGAATCTGAGCAACTCTGCTACTTCACCCATCAAGCAGGCACCATGCTCACTCAACCTCAGTTTTCCCTCTATCAAACAGAAATAAAATACATGGCTCATCTCATACCCAGGCCACACATTTCCGGTCTGGGGAAGGAGAATTGGGACACAGGATGCACCCTGAAATCAGTCTAGCCCATGCAGGGTCACACGGCCCCAGAGTGAGGCCTTCCTTAATCCTCAGCATCTACTGGGGTCTTAGACTCACTCTGTCCTGCTTTTTAAGCCCAAATCGCCTTGCTAGGACCAGACCCCTCAGACCGCTTCAAACACCTCCACTGCGCCAGTACCGCTGGCTTGGACTAACTCAGTGACCTGTTGGCTTCCCCTTCCTGGTCTATTTCCCACGCAACAGCCAAAGGGATCCTGTTCGTTCCTAACTGATCGGGACCCTCCTCTGCTCAGAGCCCCCCCTGCCCCCAACCCCTGCGAAGAGTTCTTGGCAATTCCACAAACGAGTCAAGTCTGCAAGCGCAGTTGCCTCTTCCACAAGCATCCTTCCTCTTTCCATTCACCCAGCATCTAAAGGACTTCAAGTGCGCTCCCCGGAATGGGACAGAAACCTGTACATCAACACTTAGGGCTGGATCCCTTCCTTTTCCAATCCACTCCTCCCTAGTCCCTGACAGGCCCCAAGTCCTAGTTCCAGAGGCAGCAGGGCCTTCCTGGAGCGTAGGAACAAAGGCCACCTGAGGACACGGCCCCTAAGCCATCCCTCCAGGGCCCGCGCCGCATTCCCGACGCCACGCCTCTGACAACGCCGCACACTGAGCCCCGAGCGCCCTCTCCCGCGCTCTGCGCCACTGCACGTACCCTGCCCTGAGCCCAGCGCCCCTTTCTGGTCTGCGCCGGGTGCACCCGCTGCAGCCCGCAAAACCCGGGTCTCTCGCGTCCGCGCCCCGCCCACGCCTGCAGCGCCCCCTCACGTCCCTAACGTGCACTCCAAACCTAGTGCGGGCGCCCCTCTCCTGACACGCCCCGGCCTCCCCGCCGGTCCTGCGGCCCGGGGATGCCCGCCCGACCCCACCTCCGGCTCCTCCTCAGGCACCGGGCCCGGCCGTAGCCGCCTCCGGCTTACCACCGCTAAGGCCGCACTTCCGGGCCGCAACTCCAGCGGAACCGAAGTTCGCGGCCGCCGCGGCGCTGGGAAGCCCTGGGCGGGAGCACGTTTCCGGCGTTTCTATAGCGATTCACCGCCGCCGCCTCCAGGTAGCAGTTCCTGGGAAACCAATCTCAGATCCAGCGACTGCTGGGCCGCGAGGATGCCTGGGCCGTGCCACGGTTCCGGAGTCGCCCTAGAGACGGGGCGGAGGTGGAGCCTGTGCTGTCAATCTGCAGGCCACACCCCTGTGCACGTGCTGCGGAGCTGGAGATCTTGTGCAGCCTGAAGCCTGCGAAGGCAGTCTGCTGCTGGAGCTCGCGCTCGGCTTACACCCCATACGACCTAGGAGGAAGAGGCCTTGTACCCATGACAGGAGTGCAAGCAAGAGTAGGGCTTGTGAGTGAGGTGGGGGAGCAGATCCCACCCGGCCTTGGAGCCTAACTCTGCCCTGTGCCTGAGCATGGGTCCCAGGCTGAAGGTGAAGATAGCCTGATTGGATGCTCTACCCCTCTCCCGCCCTCCTGCCCCAGGGCTAGCCATGATAAATAAAGGAAGGCTTCTGGATCTGAATGATGTATCTCGGAGCACAGGAAAGGAAGGGTGGAGGGTGAGATGGGTGGTACCTCTGCAGGAGTTACAAGGGATAGAGTCTGTGGGAAGAGCTGTCCGGCCCTAGGGAACAGGATAGGTCTGCAAGGGCCTTGACGGGGACTGGCTGTCCAGCACATGCATGATAGATGGTGAGGCTGGAGAGGTGAGCTGGCCTGGCGTTACTCTCATGGGGGCTGGAGGGAGGCAGGAGGGCCTGGACCTCAGTGGACCCCATGCCTTATACAGCAGGCATGGGGTCTATCTTGTTGGAGGGGTGACTTCTCAGCCTTCAGTTTGGAAACAAGGTCAGAGTGCTTGCTTACCGCAGCTGTGCTGTAATTGTTTTGAAGGCCATGGACAGGAGGGGAATATGTTAGGTGGGGCATCACCTTCCCCACTGGCAGCCCCTCCTGTGGCCCATGACCTGAGGAAGCTGATTAAAACCCAAGTCTAATGGCTACATTGTCTTTGTTCAGAATGTGGATCCCTCACAATAGCCTGCCTGGTCCACTGTGTTTACCACATTCCACCTCAGCGACCCCTCTTGATCTCTCCTCTCCATTTCCTGTCACTGATCATTCTTCTCTGGCCTCACAGGTCCCTTGCTGTGCCCACCTCAAAGCTGGCCTGTTCAGTTCCTTTATCCGTAGCACCTCACACAGCTCAGCTGCTAGCACCTTCCCCAGGGAACCTCCCTGACCTCAAGTTTCCCTCCGTCTGTCACAGGGCCTGTGAACAGGACGGAGGTCATGTCTGTCCTTCACCTTGACATACAGCCGCTGCCCCTACAACTTAAACAGAAGTGGAGGTGGCAACAGCGGCTTCACTGTGCCCTGGACCTAATTTCATTGGATTCTGGGGCATTGTAAGTAATCTAATGTAGGGGGGCAAAATTCTAAAAATGCCCTGCCCAAATCCCCAGAATATGGCAGGTATAATCAAGATTACTAATCAGCTGACTTCACAATGTGGAGATGACCATGGATAGTCTGGGCAGGCCCAAGGTAATCAGCAAGGTCCTTAAAGACTGAAGAGGAAAGCAGAGACTTGAATTAGGAGAAGGACCTGGGGGCCTTTGAAGGTGGAAGGGGCCACATGACAGGGAATACGGGAGTGATGGTTGGGCCCAGAACCTGAGAAGACCCCTGGATGATAGCCAGCAAGAAAACAGGGATCCTCAGTCTTACAACGACTTGGAACTGGGTTCTGTCGGCAACCTGAGTGAGCTGGGAAACTGATTTTCCCCCAGAGGTTCCAGATGAGAGCCCCGCCCCGCCCACAACTTGACTGAAGCCTTTGTGACACCCAGAGGGATGCTGCAGCCTAGATGTCTGACCTACAGCTAGCTATAAAGTGGATGTTTTAAACTACTGTGTTTGTGGTTAGTTGTTAGCAAGCAACGAGAGAACAAGTACAGCTGCCAGAGACTCAGGGTCTCCATATAGTAAGTGATAAATGCCATTATTTCCATGGACTGAATACTTCCCATTGCCTCTCTCATGCCATATGCTTCAGCTCTGCCTTACCGCTTTGGTGGTCTCATTCTCCCATCCTTCGAGACCCTACAGACAGGGGGATAAGAAGGGTCAGAGGGAAAACAACTCTCCAGACATATGGCTGGCAGAGCATCAGTGCAGGTGGAAAGGCTTGTGTGAGGACTCTGCAGAGGGAGGGTGTGGGACGGGGAGAAACTCAAGCCCTGACCCCACTCAGGCCTTGCGAAAACATGTTTTGCTTTTCTCTCCAAAGGCCTCTGTCATAGTGGTTATGGAGGCCTTTGGGGGAATAGTGCAGCCAAAGGCACAGGTTTAATAAGCTAGGGAGGGGCCAATGTGGCCTGGAATTATCTGAACATTCTAGGTTTAGAGTCTTCAAGGTAGTGGGGGATGTGAAAGGGCAGGAGACAAGGCTGACCATCAAGGGAAGAACCTGGGAGGTCCCAAGGATACAGGCACAGAAAAGAGCATTAAAAATGGAGCTCCTGAGTGGCTGGTGGAGGCAGGACACCCACCCCCAGGGCTTAGGTCAGGAGTCAGAAAGTCCAGTCCCCAGTTCCAGCTCAGCCTGGTTTCCCAACCCCCCTCTACCTCCATCCATGGCTATGAGGCTGGCTTTCCAGTTAGGATCCCTTCTGTGGCAGCCACTGTTCGTGGATGAAGCCTAGCACCCAGACCACAGTGTCTGCAAGCCCTATGGTAATGGATCTGGGCTGTGCCGGGTGTGGGATGCAGGTTCTAAGACCCAGACACACACCTCAGTGCGCCAGGAGCTTTCTTTGGCCCAAGGGGTCAGATGCTAAGCATGTCTCCTGGAAAATGTGTTTTGGTGATAGAGTTGAAACTGAAGGTGGGACCTGACCAGGCAGGTACCAGCAGTGGGGAGGGGCAAGGGGGGTGGGGTGTAGCCTCCTTGACTGTATTGAGAGGAAATGAGACCTTTAGGGTGGGGGTGGGGGGCAGTGGCCGGATCCTATTGAGACACCTGAAAGGGAAATGGACCAGGCCTGGGTGGATCCTGCAGAGGCTTAGGAGCAATGGGTGGGGCCAGGAAAAGATTAAGCAAAAAAGAAACATCCAGAGAGGTATCAGTGACTGCCAATGAGGGTGTGGTGTGTGGGTGGGGTGAGGAATATTTACAACACAAAAGGTTTAATTTCCTTTCATATGTAAAATACAAAGAAGCTATTATTAGCCTCCTAGAGCAGCCTGAGGAAACCAGGTGGGAAGGAGGAGACCTAAATTTAAGTAATCTTAATTACAACTACCTCTGCATTCCTTTAAGGTCCCCACACCCAGGCTATTCATTGATTTTGAAAATGTGAAAAGCCCAAGAAACAAGGAGAACAACATAGGATACGTGAGCACGCTCATCCCCAAATTAGTAATTTTTAAATTTTTTAATTTATTGATAATTTGTAGAGAAACTCTTGTTTCAAGTATTTATGCATTCATTGGTTGATTCTTACACGTGCCCCTACCTGGGATCCAACCCACAACCTTGGCATATCTGGATTGCGCTCTAAGTGAGCTACCTGGCCAGGGCAAACTTTTTCTTTTCTAAATTTGTCTTTTATTTGTGTTTTTATTTCGGTCCGGTATTTACTATACTAAAACAAAATGTAAACAAAAAACATTTTTTTTTTTGGTAAAACTTTGTGGCCACAAGGAAAGCGTGTCCAGGTGGCACACGTGGGCAGTTCTGTTCCTTAAGGTTTCTCGTTCCTTCCTGGGTTTAACAAATCCTCTTAAAACCAGACTAAAATGTTCTGTTCTAGTCCCTGCTGCTCCTGGGCATCCTGGGGCTGGGAATTCCAGTGCACTGGGCCCTGGGTGCAGGAGCAGGTGTGAGAGGGACACTTTCACTCGCTTCTGCAGCCTTTCCCACCCTTGGACCTCAACTTGCTCAAAGGATTCTCTCATTCCAAGTGTACAGACAATCTGATCATGTTCAGTAACTTAACCATGTTGTGACCCTTAGCACTCCCCAGTTTTAGAACCTTCCCATTATCCCCTGTGAAACTCTTGGGACTATTCACCTACCTCCTCCCCTCTTAGGAAACAGCGAATCGAAGGTCGCTGTCGATTTGCTTGAGTTCCAATTTATACCAATGGCATCCCACTCTCTGAGGTCTTCTTTGCCCTGTCTCTGCCCTTGGCTCCTGTGCCCCACAGAGGCTGTGCATTGCGTTGAGGTTGGATTATTTTTCATTCCTGAGCTGTGTCCTTGGCTTCTGATTTGAAAAGCACTTCCTGGCGGGTTGAGGTGGGTGACGGAGACCAAACACCCCCAGCCCTGCTTGCCATGCTGTTCGCACCCTGACCTAGCCACGTCCACCATGATGGGGTCCGCCCTCCTCAGTCCTCTTCATGTTCAAGACACAGATGAACCCTTCTCTTTTAACCTCTGGATGCAGTTTTTTTTTTAATTACAGTTTACATTGGGTGCAGCTTTTAAAAGCAAGAATGGTTTCAGCTCTCTCTCTCTCCCCTCCCAGAGGACGCTAGATGAAATCTTTTCCAGAGTACTTGGCTTCCTTTCTCCTAAACTCCAAGGACTCTTCTTCTGCTTCTGTAACTTGTTTCGTGAACCTACACAACTCAGCTGGCTCGATTTTTCTACCTCTGTACCTTTCTTTTCTTTTTCTTCTTTTTTAAATGAGATTTAAACTTGTAAAGTTTACTTATTGATTTTTATTTTATTGATTTTTATTTTTTAGAGAGAAAGGAAGGCAGGGGCGAGAGAGAGAGAGACAAAAGAAACATCAGTTTGTTGTTTCTCATTGGTTGATTCTTGTATATGCCCTGACCCAGGGCCAAATCCAAAATCTTGGCATATCAGGATGACTCTAACCAACAGAGCTACCCAGCCAGGGCCTGTGCAACTTTCTAAATAAACTTTCTCTTATAATTTAAAAATAATAATAATAATAATAACACATAAATAAAAATAAGAATATTTTCCTAATTAAAACACATTCGCACAAAAAGAAACAAAAAATAGACAAAAAAAAAAAGCAAACAGACAAATAAAGTGAATGATTTGCTAGTTGTCCAAGTTAAAAGCTTCCACAAACCCACCTTGATGGCTGGTTTGTTCCAGCCTGGGACCCATTAAGGGCTCCTTCCTGGTGTTCCAGAAACCCTATCCCCCTTTTTAAATAAAGGTGAACACAAATTAACCATTTTAAAAAGAACAATTTGGTGGATTTTAGTATAATCACAATGTTATATAACTACCACCTCCAACTAGTTCTAAAACGTTTTACTCCAAAATAAAAAAAAAAAACAACTGAAGAAAATGAAAGGAAAATAATAAAAAATAAAAGAACTGCACTTGTTAGCAGTCACTCCCCATACACCCTCTCCATCCAACTCCTGGCAACCCCTATTCCACTCTCTATCTCTATGAATATGCATATTCTGGATATTCCATACAAATGGAATCATACAATATGTGGTCTTTTATATATGGCTTCTTCTTTAAATAAAAGCATGATATTAAAAAATGTTTTATGTATTGATTTTGGAAAGAGAGAGGAACACTGATTTGTTGTTTCACACATTTATGCATTCATTGGCTGATTCTTGAATGAACCTTGACCAGGGATTGAACCCCCAACTGGTGTATCTGGGTGATGCTATAACCAACTGAGCTACATGGCCAGGGCCTTCTTCTGGCTTCTTTAACTCGGCATCATATTTTCAAGGTTCATCCAGGTCATGCTACATTATTATGGCTTCCTTCCTTTTTATGATTGAATAAGATTCCAATGTATGGAAATACATTTTTTTAAAAACCCACTCATCAGGTGATGAGCATTTGGGTTCTTTCAACTTTGGCTATTTTGAATAGTGCTGCTATGAACATCCCTGTACAAGAATGTGTTTGAATACCTGTTTTCGAATCCTTTGGGTATGTGCCTAAGGAGCTGATTACTGGATCACATGGTAAATCTATGTTTAACACTTTGAGAAACTGCCGAACTTTTTGCATGATGGCTGTACCATTTTACTTTTCCAGCAGGTTCCAATTTCTCCACATCCCTGCTGATACTTGTTATTGTCCACTTTTTAAAAAGCCATCTGTCCTAAGTGGGTATCAATCATTAATTTCATAGTGGTTTGGTTTGTATTTCCCTGATGAGGAATGATGTGGAGTGTATTTTCATGTGCTTATTGTCCAGGCCACTTTTATCTCTGCTTATAAAGGAGCTTCCCTCCTTTTCTCACAGTTGATTAAATGCCATAAAACACAGCCACTGCAGCCCTGGCCCGGGGGGGGGGGGGGGGGGGGGGTGCTCAGTCCAATGCACCAAGGTTTCAGTTCAATTTCTGGTGAGCGCATAAGCAGGAATCAGCCAGTGAGTGCATGGATGGGTGAAGCAACAAATCAATGTTTCTCTCTCCCTTCCTTTAAAAAAAAATCAATAAATTAAGAAAAAAGTACCTTAAAAAATGCAGCCATCACGGTACCCTTCAAAGACTTTCGGTAAATTAACATTCATTGTTGTACAGTCACCAGCAAAATCTGGTTTTAGGACCTTTGTGCAGTCTGTGGTCATTTATGCTCCAACCCAGCAGCCTGGTGTCTGGTGGAAAACAGTGGACCCTTGCAAAGAGACATCCCCCTTCCGAAAGGGCAGGCTGGCTGCTTCTCTCCCTCCTTCCAACATTCCCTTTAGTGCCTGCTAATGGAAAGTTAGCCCTGACCAGTATGGCTTAGATGGTTGGGCATCATCTTGCAAAGCAAAAGGTCACTGGTTAGATCCCTGGTCAGGGCACATGCCTGGGTTGTGGGTTCTATCCCTGGTCAGGGCGCATAAGAGAAGCAATCAAGCAACTGATCAATATTTCTTTTCTCTCACACTGATATTTCTCTCCCTTCCTCCCTCTCTTCCCCTTTCTCTAAAAGTAAATAAATAAAATCTTAAAAAGAAAAGCAAGTTAAAGGAACTCCTCTCTGTGGGGAGAGGGTTTGTACAGGTCCCATCTGCATCTCATGCAGAATCTTAGTGTTGCTGACCCTAACATGGAGAGCAGGTAGGGGCAGTGACAGCCTGACTGTTCACTGCCCACTCATGTGTTCCCCCACCATGGCCACATTGACACCACACCATCCCTTCACCTAATAGTGTCTGCACAGGTAATCCTGGCCTACTCAGGAATCTCATTATAGGTTGGGAAATGATGTTTTCCAAATTCTAGCATGTAATTATCTAAGCCAGAACAGGGACCATGTGCTCCTCTGAAATACAGTTTCCTCTGGGAAGGCAGGATCTGAACTGAATTCTCAGAGTGTGGGGCTGTTTTGAAGGCGGCATCATATGGTGACAGATGGGCTTATTTTTCTGGCAGTCTCCTTGAGAACCTTTAAGGACGCGTGGATAGGATGTACTCATTGGGCATCAGTCAGTGACTGTCACTGTTTTTTCTGATGCTTGAGGTACATCATCAGGTTTGGCTTCAGTGTCCTTGTAGCATGTTCCTGTCATTCTTTGGGCACTTCTTTCCAGGTGAACCTAGAACTTTCCCTGTATGGTCCTAGAATCAGTTATTTCCCCTGGTTTCTCTCTGTCAGGGAAGGAATGAAACCCTGGGCTTTGGATGTTTCCTCTCCTTTCCTTCCCTGTCTGTGGGGACCTCTGCCCGCAGAGCTCCCCCGCTGTCACGGATGAGAATAAATCTACCAAGACATGATCTGCTTTGGGAGGAAAGATGACCAGTCTCTCAGAGGAGAAAGGTCCTGAACATTTCCTTTCCTGAGTTTTTATTGAGTTCAGCTCACACAGAGAGATACATAGTATGCACATAAAGCTCATTAACCAATGCTCAAAAAGCTACAATCATGAAAAACTGACATCATTTACAGATAATAGTTCAAGAAACATGGGGATTGTCTCTGGTCAGGGTTGGCTTTAGCTTGTGTCTGTTTCATAGCAACAAGGCAGAGCAAGCCTCAAAGGAAACATTGTATATCCTTTCTCTGGCCAGATTCCTCCCCAGGAGCCTGTCTGTTCCAGTACAAGGTTGCAGCTGCCGCCAGAATAGTTCCCAGGCTGAGTCAGACAGGGAGAGCAAAGCAGCCAAGAGACTAGGAGACTTTTACAGAAAGACTGAGAACTGAGGCTATGACAAAGCCAAGGGGTGAGGGTCGTTCTCCCCTCCTCTGTAGACCCCTAAATCTTTCCCTGATAGCTTATCTCAACTGTGCCTGTCTTAGGTCACCCCTCCCTTGAGGGGTCTCACCCATCATTGGCTTAGCAGTCATCCACCCGAACCAAGCAGGGGGAAATGAGAGAGGCAGGGGCTATGCTCCTGCCATGAGGAAATGTTCTGTCTCCTTAGTGGCTCATGTCCCCAAGGCCTTATCACTTAATTGTAGCCTCGGGACCCTTGTTGTCTGTTAACAGTTCTTGAAACCAGGCAGGATGACTCCCAACACCTGTCTTCCCTGGGGCCACACAGATTCCCTGGGAAGCAGCAGATGGAAGGGGGATGGGTACCCACTAAGCCCAGGACTGGTCTGGACTCATACAGGCTGTGGGGCTCTTGACACCACCTTCTCTTTGGGGATCAGTTTTCCATCTTTGAAATGTGGACTGCAGTAGGTTGACAAATGATCCCCAAGGATGTATACATTGTAATCCCTCGAACCTGGAAGTGTTACCCTATAAGGAAAAAGAGCCTTAGCAATTTTGATTAAAGATCTTGAAATGGGGAAGTTATCCTGAGTTATTTGGGTGGGCTTTCAATGTAAACGCACATGCATCCTTTTAGGAACAAGGCAGAGGCAAATTTGACAACCATCTTAATCTCCTTGGGCTGCCAAAACAAAATACATAAAAATACTTCATAGATGAAGTATTTCAGCTGCTTAAAAAGCTGAAATACTTCTCACAGTTCTTGAGGCTGGGAAGTCCAAGACCAAGGGACTGGTAAGGTAGGTTTCATTGAGGCCTCTTCACCGGGCTTATAGGAAGCTGTACATTGCTGTGTGTTCACATGATCTTTGATTGTGACCAAGCTTTCTGGTATCTTTTCTTAGGAGGACACTGATCCCATCACAAGGGCCCCAGCCTCATGACCCAACCTAAGTCTAATGATATCCCAAAGGCCCCATCTCCAAGGGCATAGCACAAGGGCTAGGTTGAAACACATGTGCTTAGTGGCAGGTACAATTCAGTCTATAGCAATAGCCCCCAGAGGAAAAGGCTGTGTGAAGGTGTTGGTCTTGAAGACTATCATGACAGAGCCACAGCTGTGGAACCCAGGATCCTCCCTGGAGCCTCCAAAGGGGGAGCACGACCTTGCCCGCAGTTTGGTTCAGAATTTTGGCCTCCAGCAGTGTGAATTCGATTTAAGCCATCAAGTCTGTGATAATGTGTTACAGTAGCCACAGGTAGCAGATGAAGGGACTGTGGTGATTTTAAAGGGTGATTGAGAGGATCTGGTGCCTTCTCTGTCTTGCCTGTAGTTTCAAGCTTGTCTTCTGCTTTCTGTCTCTCACCCGTCCATTCCCGCCTCCCGCCTCCCCCCACCTTGAAATGGGAATCAGATCATGCCATTCCTACCTACAACTTAAAAACATCCCACTGAAAGCCACAGTGGCTGTGCTTATAATCACACAGCTAGCAGAAGACCCAAGCAAAAGTGTGGTTCATAGGAGAATGCAAAGCATGCACAAACAGAAGGGTATCTGAGTGACGGGACCCACATAACAAGTGCCACACATAGCCATATGGATGCATACTCTGGAATGAAGCCAGACAGGTTCCACATACAGACCAGCAAGGCTTGTCTGTAGAAGAACTCAGGATGGCCCTGGGTATGAGGGCCATGGAGGATTCCTGGGCGCCAGAGACATTCCTTAAAAAAAAAAAAGTTTACTTATTGATTTTTACAGTGAGAATAAGGGGCGGAGGGGGGAGAAAGAGACAGAAACATCACTTTGTTGTTCTACTTATTTATGCATTCATTAATTGCCTCTCAAATATGTCAAATATGCCCTGACCAGGGATCAAAACCTCAACCTTGGCTTATTGGAATGACCCTCTAACGGACTGAGCTAGCAGGCCAGACAGCATAAGGTGACACTGACTGCTCTTCGGTGTGATCTACTGGGGGGACAGAGGCAGGATGTACCCAAGTTGTGTGGAACACCAGGACAAGTTGTGTTGGACCTCTGGATAGGTTGATTCCTCAGAGATGAACTCTGAGCAAGGTTTCTGCCCTTGCTACACCCACGCTAGATCAGCCAGTCCTGGGATGCCCTCTTGAGCTCCTGAGCTTGCCTGAGCCTGGTTTCTCCTTGATCCCACCCACCCCTAATGCTGTTTTGGCAATTCCAGAAGCCTGGTTTTCCCCATTTAGACAAGGGGTCTGGCAGTGGCTGCCATTTACTGGGAAGGAAAGGTCCAGAGTCCAGAAGGATGAAGGGGGTACTTTTTAGAGAGAAGAGCATGGGCCTGTGGCAGGTCTTTGAAACCACAGGACCAGTTGCCAGTTTAGTCTAGGGCCTATAACAGAGGCCCAGCTACCTCTAAGCACTTTCTACCTCTCCTCAGCACATTTCCCTATGTGCTTGGTCAACCTCAAAGCCTTTGCACTATTTTCTTTCTGCCTCAACTGTCCTCCCTGCAGCTGTTTAGAGGTACCCCTTAGGGGAGTCCCCTTCCATACTTCTTACCATCACCTACTTATTTTGACTCTTTGGTCCCTGACAACCGATCCACGTCTGCCCCCCGTGATTTTGATGCCCAGCGCATGATAGTCATGGAAAGAGTCCTACATATATTACTAAAGGACACCACACCTCACTCAGTTCCGTGTCAGGCACCGATTTTCCTTCCCAATCACCCAAGAGAGGTCCAGCCGGAGCCAGGGGCTGCAGACGAGAGGGGAGGGCCCGTAGGGGGGCGGGGCCTCACTGTTCGTAGCTGAGGGGGCGGGGCCGCAACAGGGCTGGAACAAAGGCCTGCGCTGAGACAAAGCACCCCCCACCACCGGCCCCCAGCCCCGCCGGGAACAAAGGCAGGCCACACCCGCCTCGGGAGCGCCAGCTATGCCTCAGTTGACGCCTGCGGGCGCCAGAGGAGACGATTGGGGGCTGCGCCTGTGACCCTACAGCTGAGTGCGTGCAAGCCGGAGACCGAGGGGAGGGTCTGCGGCTGGACACACAGGCCTTCCGGCTGTGCGTCCCCTCCAGGGACGAAACCCTCGAATAGGATTCACCCCCAAGAATCTCCCATCAGAATTCGGCCACCGTTGAGGTTCGGGTTGCCCCCCCGAAAAGGCATCGCAGACCTTTTGCTCTGTAGCCTTTTGGGAAAGTGGCAGGTTTCAGTGTTTCTCACGTTAAACAACAAAAACCCACAAGTCGGCCTCCTGGCTGTGAACGTCACTAGCCCCTGGGCTGAGGACCCTGCTCGCCTAACTCGTGCCCCGTATCTCCTCCAGGTCTCAGCACCGCCCCGTCACGCGAACGCCCGTGACGCAGCGACTGGAGACGTCTCCTCGCGGCCGTAAGGGCGGGGACTGAAGTGGAAGCTCGGACTGCAGACCCTCTGGCGAAGTACAGCTGCTTAACTATGGGGCAGAAGGAGGGGTACCAAGCTCTAACAACGAGGTGCGCCCCGCCCACAAACTAAGTGGAGGCGGTGACGACACAGATGCCACGCCCCTGCCTCCAGGGTCGCGCCGCTGTGGGATAGGCGAAGGTGGGAGGATCTTACTCTGGCGCTTGCGTACTCCCGTCTTTGCCAGCCGCGGCCTATCCTGGTCCCACCCCCGGGAGCAAGATTTCCAGCGCGCATGCGCGGCGTCGTCGGCGCCAGTTATTTCTGTCCCGCCCCCCGGCCTCGGCTCTTTCTGCGAGTGGGCGCGCGGTCGAGCGGTCGTTCGCGTGGCGCGTGTCGTGGGTCTCCGAGGCCTCTGAGGAGGGAGCGTGAGTGGCGGGGGCAAGAAGCGAACAGGCAGTAGCCGACCGGGCCTCTGCAGCGCCCCGCGCGCAGCGGGCGGCGGCCCAGGCGGCGCTCGGCCTCGCAGCGGCGGCTGCGACCCAGCCGTTGGCGGCGAGTGTGTCTGCGCCTGCGCGGCGGGTCCCCCAGCCCCTACTCCCCCCCCCCCGGGCGCCCACGGCGGCGTGAGAATGGCGGCCTCGGCGGCAGCGGCCTCGGCGGCGGCGGCAACAGCCTCCTCGAGCAGCCCGGGACCTGGCGAGGGATCGGCGGGCAGCGAAAAGCGTGCCCCCGCTGCGGCCGCAGCTTCGGTTGCGGCATCTGCCTCGGGTTCGGCCTCCGCCTCGGCTTCGGCGTCGTCGCCCGCGGGGGGCGGTGGCGAGGCGCTGGAGCTTCTGGAGCACTGCGGCGTGTGCCGGGAGCGCCTGCGGCCGGAGCGGGAGCCACGCTTGCTGCCCTGTTTGCACTCGGCCTGCAACGCCTGCCTGGGACCGCCGGCGCCCTCCTCCGCCAACAGCGCGGGGGACGCTGGGGCGGCGGGCGATGGTGCCGGTGAGTCCCGTCCGGCCCCTCCCCCATCTATGGCCTGCAATCCGGACTAGGCGGTCAGATCGGGGGTTCATTTTCAGCGCAGCGGTGGTGAGATACTGCCTGATTGAAATAATAGTGATTAGAGGGATGGTGGGCCGGACTGGGTTCCGCTAGTAGGGCCTTGGTGGTGCGATGAGATGGGGCGTCTGCTTTCCAATTCGACAAACCAGTTTGGCCCCTGCTGTGGGAGGGGAGGGGCTCGCCCCTCACTGACCGGGGTTGGCGTCCAGTGGTGGGGGTGGGGTGGCTTTAAGTCCTGAATGCGAACGTGCAATGGTTTTGTTGGTTCCTACTTTTCGCAGTTGTGGACTGCCCTGTGTGCAAGCAGCAATGTTTCTCCAAAGATATTGTGGAGAATTATTTTATGCGCGACAGTGGCAGCAAGGCTCCTACTGACTCCCAGGATGCGAATCAGGTATGTCCTGCCTTAGCAGGAGGTTTTGGCCATGGGGACTGGGTATTATCCCAGGCACATGGTTACCAGCTCCAGGCTTTACTTTGGCTCTGGGCTGGCCATAAAGGCAAAAAGCACTACTTTGCCTTAAGTTCTTTGGGATGTAAATGCAGACCTATTTGGTGTTTGTTTTCTGACTCTTCCTTTGCCCAGCAGTGCTGCACCAGCTGTGAGGATAACGCCCCTGCCACCAGCTATTGTGTGGAGTGCTCCGAGCCGCTGTGTGAGACTTGTGTAGAGGCACACCAGCGGGTGAAATATACCAAGGACCACACTGTGCGCTCCACTGGTACGCAAGGTGGACAGGGTGGCCCAGGCTGCCTTTGTATTTTTGCCGTCAGCTGTGTTTGATGAGGTTGCAGGTGGTGGGAAGAGATTCTGGAGCTTCTTTAGGGGTCACTGCTTAAAAATCTGGGTGGCAGAACTGTGTGGATTCTAGGGCTTTGGTGTGTAGTCTGCTGGTCCAGGTGGGAAAGGAAAGGTCACAGGCACGTGCAGACAATGAAATGCAGGGTGTCTGACAAAGGATGTGAAGGGCACCCTGGTGTTGCCTGGTGCCTGACCTAAGGCTCTAGGAGAAAGGCCTCTGGGCCAGAACAGTGTCTTGACAAGCTGGGAGAGCCTTTAGGTCCTTAGTGACCGTGAATTCTGGAAGTGGTTTATCTTTAGGGTGTATGTGCCAGGTTTCCAGATGTATCTGTAAATGTGCTGACAGTGGTACGAAGATGGTTATAACAGCTTTCTGAATCCGCCTTGATTTTTGGTCTGCATCGTACCACGAGTGGCCTTTTGGTAGCCGTATCACGGCTGCTCCAGACCAGAGGACAGTACTGGTGGAAAGATGAGGATGGAGATGGTGGCTGTGGGGCATGAAGCACCAGGAGGGAAGAGCAGGTGTCCACAGGTAATTCTGGGTTTTAGGGAAGGGTCAGGGTGCAAGAGAAGGCAATATTGGAGGAGCCGAAGCCAGGTTTGTCTCAATGTCGTATAGCTCAGTCTGGGCTGGTGTAGCCAGGGGGCTTTGGGGATTGGAGAGGAAAGAGGAACGGACTTCCAAGCAGCATTCTAATGGTGACAGACTCTGAGGCAGGACAGGAGGGTATCTACATGGTGTCTTGTTGTTTGGGTGTTAATTGGGCACCTTCCCCCACAGTGAGAAGGGGTCCTGACACCTTTCTGAGGGTCCTGGTCTGATAATCTCATCACTTAGTGTGAAAAGGCTCTGAAGGGTCTGTGGGTTTTAAGAGGTTCATGGCCTCTTAACAGAGGGGAGAGGAAGGATCACAAGGCCTGGCTCCTGAGGAACTTGTCTGGATGGTAGTCTAGGCCCTGATTTGCTTTCTGTGTACCAGAGAGCAAATATTGTTTGTCCTGGGACATGCACTAGCCAGATTCTGCTCCTCTGTTGGACAGAATCTGCTGTGGGTGCAGGTGAAAGGGGCCTAGGTGGGGTGGTGTGGAGTTGGAGGCATAGAAGTTCTCCAGTGTCCCTGGAGACTACTCCAGTAGAGGAACAGCAAGGGGTGGTCCCCAAGCCATGATCCTCACACTTTGTCACAGCCTGAGCTGAAAGGGAGATGGATTTGTTGGGGGTAGGGGGTGCGTGGTCGCTTGTTTAGGCTTGGGTTGGAGAGTTTTGAGAAGAAAGATCTGGTTGCCAGGGCCCTCTACGTTTCATAATAGATAGTTCAGGGCTGCAGGACAGGCAGGGAGTGAGACCCCCTGAGTTGGAGGGACTGAGCATGAGTTTCTCTCTTTATGGTACTCGTTCCTTAGGGCCAGCCAAGTCCCGAGATGGCGAGCGCACGGTGTACTGCAATGTGCACAAGCACGAGCCCCTCGTGTTGTTCTGTGAGAGCTGTGACACCCTCACCTGCCGAGACTGCCAGCTCAACGCCCACAAGGACCACCAGTGAGTCCTGAGGCAGGGGCAGGGGCTCTGCCCGGTCCCATGCTCAATGCCCAGGCCCATCTCTGTCTGCCCTCAGATACCAGTTCCTGGAGGACGCAGTGAGGAACCAGCGCAAGCTCCTGGCCTCGCTTGTGAAGCGCCTTGGGGACAAGCATGCGACACTGCAGAAGAACACCAAGGAGGTTCGCAGCTCGTAAGTGGATGCCTGGGCCATGGGGGTGTCCCCAGGTGAGCACTTGCCTGATTGGACCTGACCTGGCCCACCCTCACCCCAGGATCCGCCAAGTGTCTGATGTGCAGAAGCGTGTACAGGTGGATGTTAAGATGGCGATTCTGCAGATCATGAAGGAACTGAACAAGCGCGGCCGGGTGCTGGTCAATGATGCCCAGGTACACTTGCAGGGAGGGTCCTGGGGACTGGCATCCTCTGCTGGCTGCTTATGCCCTCCTTATGTGGGGAGGGATCCTTGGGGCCTCTTGCTTCCTGATGCCGCTTCTTCATATTCACAGAAGGTAACAGAGGGGCAGCAGGAGCGCCTGGAGCGGCAGCATTGGACCATGACCAAGATCCAAAAGCATCAGGAGCACATCCTGCGTTTCGCCTCGTGGGCCCTGGAGAGTGACAACAATACTGCTCTTCTGCTGTCCAAGAAGTTGGTGTGTGCTGGGCATACCTAGGTGATGGGCTATAGGCAGGTGCTGCCAGCATCCTGGTGTCTTGTTCACTATCTGGGAGCTCATACAGTGCCCCACCCCCAGATCTACTTCCAGCTGCACCGGGCCCTCAAGATGATCGTGGACCCTGTGGAGCCACATGGCGAGATGAAGTTCCAGTGGGATCTCAATGCCTGGACCAAGAGCGCTGAGGCCTTTGGTGTGTCTTGGTCTTCCCCTTGCTGCACTTGCCATCTCTCCAGGCACTGTGCCTTATGTCTGTTTCCCTCTCGCAGGCAAGATTGTGGCAGAGCGCCCTGGCACCAACTCAACAGGCCCTGCGCCCATGGCTCCTCCACGGGCTCCAGGGCCCTTAAGCAAGCAGGGCTCTGGCAGTAGCCAGGTGAGCAGGGGAAGGGGACTCTGGAGGGAGGAGTGGGGCTTGGTCTCTGGGGCACCTGCCCACTCAGGTCCAACCTGCTTTGTCCGTAGCCCATGGACGTGCAGGAAGGCTATGGCTTCGTGTCAGGTGAGTGAATCTGATCTGCCAGTAGGGGGGATAGCTCCAGTGTGCTAACTCTACCTTCCTACCCACTGTGTCGTCCTCTGTGTTTCTAGCAGATGATCCTTACATGAGTGCAGAGCCTCACGTGTCAGGCATGAAACGGTGAGTGTGGCTGTCCTTTTGAGCTGGGTGGCCAAATGGATAGGGTGTTCACACCAAGCCACGTCCACAGGTCCCGCTCAGGTGAGGGTGAAGTGAGTGGTCTCATGCGCAAGGTGCCACGGGTGAGCCTGGAGCGCCTGGATCTTGACCTCACAGCTGACAGCCAGCCGCCAGTCTTCAAGGTCTTCCCAGGCAGCACCACTGAGGATTATAACCTGATAGTTATTGAGCGTGGGGCTGCAGCTGCAGCTGCTGGACAGCCTGGAACTGCGCCCGGGGCCCCTGGGGCCCAGCCCCTCCCTGGCATGGCCATTGTCAAGGTGAGTCTGCCCCCAAGTCACTGTTGCTGGAAAATAAATGACATCTGCGTAAGTCAGAAACCTGCTGAATCCCTAGCATTTCATTTCAGGAGGAAGAGACAGAGGCTGCTATTGGAGCCCCACCTGCAGCCACTGAAGGCCCTGAGACCAAGCCTGTGCTGATGACCCTGGCAGAGGGCCCGGGTGCTGAGGGCCCCCGCCTGGTCTCACCCAGTGGCAGCACTAGCTCTGGCCTGGAGGTGGTGGCTCCAGAGGGCACTTCAGCCCCAACTGGTGGTCCAGGTGCCTTGGATGACAGTGCTACCATATGCCGTGTCTGCCAGAAGCCAGGCGACCTGGTCATGTGCAACCAGTGCGAGTTTTGCTTTCACCTGGACTGCCACCTGCCAGCCCTGCAGGATGTGCCAGGGTGCGAGGCTGTTGGATGTGCTTAGGGGGTGGGGGTGTGCCAGATCTGCACAGTTCCTCACTCTTGCCTCCTGTAGGGAGGAGTGGAGCTGCTCACTCTGCCACGTGCCACCTGATCTGAAGGAGGAGGATGGCAGTCTGAGCCTGGATGGTGGCGATAGCAGTGGTGTGGTGGCCAAGCTCTCGCCAGCCAACCAGCAGGTGAGGGTTGGGCCATTCCCTTGGCTGCCCAGCAGCTGCGCAAACTCCCACCCCCAGTGGCTTTGACATCTTCCCCCAACCGTCTACAGAAGTGTGAGCGTGTCCTGCTGGCCCTGTTCTGCCATGAGCCCTGCCGTCCTCTGCACCAGCTGGCCACTGACTCCAGCTTTTCTGTGGTAAGTCCTGGGACCTGGGGGAGGGGGGCTGGGGGCAGGGGCTGCCAGGCCTCACCTTCATCCTGTGGTCTCTGCCTGTAGGATCAACCTGGTGGTACCTTGGACCTGACGCTGATCCGTGCCCGTCTCCAGGAGAAGTTGTCGCCCCCCTACAGCTCGCCTCAAGAGTTTGCACAGGATGTGGGTCGAATGTTTAAGCAGTTCAACAAGCTGACAGAGGTGAGCCTGTGGAGGGGCTGGGGCTGGGGCTGGGGCTGGGGCTGGGGCTGGGGCTGGGCCTGGGCCTGGGCCTGGGGCAGGGGCAAAGGGGAGATCAGGGAACCACCCCCTCCATCTGCCTGTCCAGGACAAGGCGGATGTGCAGTCCATCATCGGCCTGCAGCGCTTCTTCGAGACTCGCATGAATGAGGCCTTTGGTGACACCAAGTTTTCAGCTGTGCTGGTGGAGCCCCCACCGCTGAGCCTGCCTGGTCCAGGCCTGAGTACCCAAGAGTTGTCCAGTGGTCCTGGTGATGGCCCCTGAAGCTGGTCCCCCTGGGCCAGCTCAGCGTGCCTGGGTCTTGTTCTCTCAACCCCATCCTTTCCTTCTGGTGGCCTGGCTCGCACTCCTTGGTAGCCCCATTTCCCAGCCCCTCACAATACGGTTTTTACTTCTGTGGATTTAATAAAAACTTCACAAGTTCTTGGGCCGTGGTCAGTGGGGGCAGTGTTCCTAGGACCTGCTCTCTGCCTGTATTTGCTTCCCCGAACTCAGGTGGGCTGAGTAGGGATATGGGCACTTTTCCCCCAGCCATTTGCATGTCCAGGGAGTGGGGAGGAGTATCCCAGTTTGGTTTCAGTGATATGAACACCAGGTGTTTGGGAGGATACACACATCTCTCAAATTAAGAAAAGCTGTGCCTTATAAGTGGGCTGTCACAGATCTGTGGCTGTGCAGGGTGAAGCCTCAGTTGTGTGAGACATAACTGGACCTGGTCCAGTGGTTGTAACCACTTATGTGAGCTGGGTGGGGAGACTGCCACTCTGCCAAGCTCAGTTGGGAAGTATGTCCCTGGCAGATAGGATTAAGTTTCCAGGAACGCACCATCTTGGGGTAATAGGGTTAAGGCCCACATACTCGATTCCTGGGAGGAGTTAGTCCATTCCAGCCTGCACCCAACTCATCTGGTACTTGATCCCTTGATATCCATGCTGACTGACCCACGTGGAGCCTTGAGAGTAACTCCTAAGGGACCCCAGACTGGCCCACAAGAGGCCAGCTACACAGGCCTAGGAACTAGTGTCCAATCTCTTTTATTACAGAAAGGGCGCAGTGAAAAAGCATTGACTGGGCCCCTGGGGTGGCCTGGGGCTGTTAGTCTCTCCGCAGGTTCTTTAGGCGTTCCTCTAGGTCTGCATCAGCATCCACCAAGGCTGAGGCTGCGGCCTCCGCTTTCTTCCCGCCAGTTGCCACGCTGAGGGAGCCTCCAGTGGAGGGGAGGTCTGTGGAGACAGAGGGTTAGAGATGCTAGGGAGCAGCAATGGGGATGGGGGAGGGGTATGGGGAACCAGGCTCAAGGTTTGTAGCACTCACTGGACAGCTCATCTGTCAGGCTCAGTCCCAGTTCATCCAGGACCTGGGACACAACAGCATCACTGCGGAAGAGAGGGAACTCTTGAGAGTCAGTCCCCCTGAGGGCCAGGCCTCTACCTCCAGCCCCCACCTCTCCACAAACCTCTCCTCTTCATCCTCCTCATCACCCATGGCATCATCAATGGCGTCGTTCATCATCTCCTCTTTCATGTCCATGATCTCTGCCTGCCGTTCAAACTCCATCATGATCTTCTGGATCTGGGGCAATTTCAGCTGCAAGTGGGGGGAGGATGAGTATGGTCCCTGAGGTTGGGGCTGGTAGTGATGGGTTTGGGGAGAGACACACCTGTCTGTTCATGGTGCCCATGGCCTTGGTGACGCCTTTCATGGCTTGCGCCATCGAGTTGTTAGACTTGAGTGTCTGGATCTTGAGGGACACAGCCTGGATGTTGGCCCGCATCAGCACAAACTTACGCACATAGCGACGTGTTCGTACCAGGTCCTTTGCCATGATGCGCACAGCATCCTGAGGAGGGGACAAAGGTGGCAGGGAGCCACCATTCCCATGGAAGTGTTCAGAGAATTCCCTGTGGCTAAATCGCTCACTGCTCCCTCCCAGCCATTCCAGGCTCCTCTAAGCTGCTCACTTCTATGACCCCCTGGCAGGAGTCCCTCCTTTGCTTTAAAACACCCATTCCTGAATTTTCACTATGGCCAAAGAATCTCCCTCCTCCCCCTCTACATCACTTACCCAAAGCTCAGCTGTTGACTCTCTAAACCTCTTCCTGGCCTTGTCTATCCCAGGAAATGGCACCACTTCCTCAACTCAGCTGCTCAGGCCCAAACTCCTCACCAACCACAGGCTCTGCTCATTATTGGTTCATGCAAGCTGTCCTCTCCACCTGCAGGTCAGAGTGTACTCCAGGCTTTGTCTCCTGCAGTAAACCCTGTCTGTTTCAAATGAGCTCACCTACACTTCCTTATCTAGTACTTGCTGCTTCAATCTCCACTGGCTATCTTCATTCTTCAAGATTTGCCCCGGATATCACCTCCCAAGAGGCAGGCTTTATAGACTCTCAAACTAGGAAGGTCCTGTTCACCCTTCACTCCATTTCACTCAAAACACCTGCTTGTTGGTGTCCCTTTCTGCTTGCTGTCATAGCAGTGCCTGACCACGCAATAGCACCTAGTTCTGTGTCCCAGCTCCTGCCCAACTGAGCTCACCATCTGGCCCTGCTTGGCCATTTTCTTGATGTCTGCGATGATTTTCTTTTCCTGGGTCTCCAGCTTCTGTCGCTCACGGTCCAGCTCTCGCATGGCGCGGTTCAGGGCTCGTTGGTTCTGCCGCAGCAGCTCCTCCGGCGTTTTCCGGCGCCCAAACAACAGGTCCATGGAGGCAGGAGCCCGCTGGTGGGCCTGGGACTAGTGCGAAACCTAGCTTATGGTCGGCATGGGTCCCCAAAAAGTGGCAAGAGGCAGAATGTACGGAGGGGGCGGGACCAGCGGGGTTGTTCAAGATGGGAAAGGGAGAGCAGGGAGACAGGGTGTAGTGAATGGAAGATTAAAACAGTGCTACCGGAAACAACGGGGCGGTCCTAGGGTCACAGTGGAGACAGACAGCTAGGCCTAAAAGCCATCACAGCGATCCTATGCCAGACCCTTCATCACAGTGCCTCAAGTAGGCTCTAGGCTTCCGCCTCTCCCTCCAGATAGGGGTGACGCCCTGTTGTCTCTGATGGACGGAGACGGGAGGTGGATGGTTGGGGGTAAACTGGGGCATTTGGGACCCTGAGCGTCAGGGTAGTGGGAGTCCCTCATGGGAGGGCAGGATACGTGGAGGCCCCGAGTACTAAGCTGACAACGAATGGACGGCATTCAGATCCGGGGACTCAAAGTTGAGAGAACCTCTGTGCTGAGAGTACATTTAGAGACATCGGAGAACCCTGTAAACCGAGGGCTGCACAATGGGCGGGGGGTGTCCACTCAGGCCAGGGTCTGGGGGCGGTGGGAGCCCTGCGCACTGAGAGCAAGGTGGCGACGCATACCCTGACGGTGAGCCACAGTCCCAGGACGCCCCGGTGAAGAGGACCTCGTATTTGGCTGCCCACGCACCCACCCGGGACCCGAGGCCCGGTAGGGGCCACTCACCGAAGCTGGGATGGGGGCTCACTTCCGCTTCCGGGTTACGAGCCTCTTGCTCGGTTCCCGGGCGCGGTGGTCTACGACAAACCCTCCGGTTCTGTGGCCTCTGCAGTCGCCGCCTTTTCCGGAGTAAACGACCTGGCGTCACAGGCCCCGCCTGCTCCGGGACGTGGGGGGCGTGGCCTGAGTGCGCGCGTGCGCTCACACCCTGTAACAGACCGGCGCCGAAGTGCATGCGCACTAGCTTCGTTTCTCCGCAGCAGTCCAAAGATGTGCACAAGTTCGAGTCCCGCCGCACGAAACCGAGTCACGCCCGGGAATATGAGACCCCGCAATGTTGGTACACCTTCCGAGGTCTTCCCCGACACACTTCGGAGGTCGTACAACCCATCATGTAACTCACTACTTGGCCCAGTTTTCAAGGGACTTTGACCCTCTCCTTGATGTATATGGACCTCAGGCACCTGGTAGCACCAGGCAAGGTTCTCCTCCATTGGCCCACACGCCCATGGCAAAAGGGAGTGGCGGCGGTGATTGTGCAAACTTTCCCCCAAGCTGATATACCCGCCATGGACATCAGCAGCCCCTTCCAACCCCACAGAAGGAAGAGGCGGAGGCCATGCAGTAACATTCCCCTTTAATAGCCTGGTGCGACCTCCAGTGGTGAAGGGTTGGGGTGGCAGGGCCCCAGCCACCCAGTCCCCTTGGCCACCCACCCCAGAACCCAGAGTGGCGGGGGCTGGACGGCACCCAGCGGGGGGCTAGACAAGCCAATTCATTTCCCATCGCTGAGCTGGTTGGGGTTGGGGGTGGGGAGGCAGCGCCGACCTTAATCACATGGTGGTTAAAAAAAAAATAACTAGGAGCGGGTGGCAGGAAGGGGAGGCAAGGCTGGGGCATGGGATTCCCCCACCTGCTGCCCCATGCCCACCACCTGTGGCCCCTAATAAATATTTGCAGGGGACGCCGGGGCTGGTGGCCCTGGCAGGGGTGGGTGTGCGCCAACCCTATTTCAGGCAGCGCTCGAAGTAAGTGGAGCCGATGTAGCCACCCCTCATGGAGCGCTGCACATTCTGCTCAAACAGCCGCCGGTTGTTCTGCAGGACCTCAGCGGCCTCCTTGTTCAGTGGATCTTCAGGGTTGGGCTCCTGTAGCCAGTGTAGGTGAGGGTCAACAGGTCCAAGGGGTAGGGAGACCAACTTCTCCAAGCCCTACCCACCCAACCCTACTCACCAAGAAGAGATACTGCAGGCCATAAATTATGGAGTTTATCGTAAGGACTGGCTTCCAGTCCTCTCTGTGGGCAGAGAGCATGAGGTTCAGGGACCAGTGGGTGGGAGGCTGCCACAGACCCTGCTGGGACTGGACAGGTCAGGCACAGGGCACAGGACAGTGTGGATGTGAGGCTAGGGGGAGGGCACAGAGCGGCACAAGCCAGGGAGAAAGTCAGGGTCATGCCATGAGGAAGAACACTTGGAAATGAAGAGACACAGGAACACAGACCACAGGGGGAGGGAAGGGATGGAAACTGATTCAGTGCACGGCCATGAGGTGGCCTGGGAGGCAGGACTGGGGAGAGCAGTGGAGGGCCAGTGCCTTCACCTGAGAATGTTGAGGCAGACGTTGCCCTCGAGGTCAATGTTGGGGTGATAGACCATCGTCTCACACTTCACCTTGGGGGGGTCATGCGGGTAACCCTGGCCCACCTGGCTCCAGGAAAAGAGGGGAGGTGGATAGTGTCCTGGCAGTGCCTGGGTGGAGCCAGAGCTGTTACCTTCTCAGCCCAGGAAGCCACCCCTGCCCACCTGGGACTCACCTTAAAACTGAACACAAACTTCCCACTCTTGTAGAAGCCCTGTGAGAGGAGAGAAGAGAAAGGCCTCAGGCCCCCATCCTGCAGGGCCTGGCAGGTGAACCAGGTCTCCCTATTCAAGATGGGGCCATGGCCTACCCAGTGCCTGGGAGTCTGGATAAGTGTGCCCTCACCTCATCAGGACAGATAACCAGCTTGAAGTTGAGGAGGTCATCTGGGTCTGAGAAGCTGATGTCACACGTCTTGGGCAGGTTCAGCTCGTTTATGTCTGCGTTTACACAGCAGAGGAGCACAAGGAGAGGGAAGGGGGAGGAGAGAAGAGGGTGATCAGAGCAGGGAAGGTGCCAGCAGAGATCCTATTGCCTCCTCCAGGACCCCAGGGCTCTGTCCTGGGCTGTGCCCCACACCCCCCAACCCTGTCCCTACTTTCTCCTTCCCAGTCTCCAAGCAGCATCTTCTGGATCCACAGCACAGCCCAAACATGCAAACATGCTTTAGCATCTGCCCTGGAATAAACTCCAACTTCCCTGAACTCCCAGCTCCAAATCCCTGTACCCAATAGCTAGGACCCCATCTCAGCTCCTAACAGTCTCGATGCCCAGGTGGTCCCCAAGAGCCTCTGACTATCCCAAATCCCAGGATCCCAAGCCACAACTTTCACTATTTAGTGGATTCTGCTAATCACTACCTGTCCACTGAAACTCAAGGGCCCTGCCACTCATACCCCACATCCCCTCACCAATCCCGGGTCTCCATCATCCCTCTGCTCTCCTCTCTACCGGTCACCCCAAATCCAGGTTCCTATCTAACCCCCAGACCAGTGAGTTCCCAGCCCCGCCAACCTATACCGCTCTTGACTCTCCTGGCATCCATCATCCTTTCCTCCACCACCTGTCACCCAAACTCTCAGACCCCAGAACCTACTCCACCCCATCTGAGTCTCAGATTCCCAGTGACCCCAGCATAATCACAAAATCCTCTCCCACTTTTATCCCTAGCACCCGGCCTCTAGTATCCCCATGTTCTCTTCCTGCCATCCAGGTTCTCGTCTGACCCCCAGACTCAGTACCTAGCCCCCAATACCAGACTGTCTAAGTATCCTAAATGCCCCATCCTGTGCCCCCAATCTCTTACCCTCCGGTGACTGCATTATCCCACCTCTGATCCTCCCATCACCCCAAAGTCCAGGCCCTGACCTCTGACTCTCCACATCCACGGCCCCCCAATTTCGGCCACCACTGACCCCAGGAGAGCGCGTTACCCAACTCCTGACTCCCTCTTTACCCCATCCCATGCCCTGACTTCCGACCCCCACCCCCACCCCTGACCCCCCTACCCTTCTGGATCCGCAGCTGCGCCGCCGACGCCTTCTTGCTGCTGCCCTTGGTGCCGCCCGCCGACTCCTCCTCCTTCTTCTGCTGCTTCAGCGAGAACAGCTTGATCATCCTGCTGCCGCCGCCGCCGCCGTTGCGGGGCCCGGGACCCCGGCCACCCGGCCCCCCGCCGCCGCCCGCGCCGCCTCCGCCACTAGGACCGGCCGACGCGGCCTTCTCCTCTGCTGCCGCGGCCCCTCCGGCCTGCCGCGCCGCTCCGCGCCCACCGCGCGGCCCGCGTCGGCTCCCGTAGTCCGGCTCCGGCCTGGCCCGGCGCCTCGGCCTCGCTCGGCAGTGCTCGGGCTCACTCGGCTGCTTCCGGCTCGCTCGGCCCCGCCCCCACCCAGCCGCTCTCTCCGCCCCCTCGCCCGCTCCGGTCTCTCAGGCCCGGCTGCGGCTGCTGACACGGGCTCCCTGGGTCGCGCCGCTTGCCCGTTCTCTCGTTTCCTCCGCGAAGAGGATGTGGCTCGAGGTGGAGGGAGGCGGCGGCGGCCGTGTACTGGAGTAGGCTCGGCTTTTGCGGGAGCGGCAGCGTCGGCGCGGAGGTCCGCAACGGCCTCGGGCTCCCCACTACTTCGGAAATTTCCGCCGCCAGCTCGCTTCGGCTCTTCCCGCCCGGCCTGCTCTGTGCGCCTGCGCAGCTGCAGCCTTCACTGCCGCAGGTCCTCCTTGTCCCCGCCCAGCGTTGCTCAGCTTTGGGGCTTAGAGTTCGGGTATTTTCGGCTAGGCTCGAGTATTTCCGCTGGTGCGGTCGTGTCTCGCTCACTTCCGGGAACGCTCACGGAGCCCAGGCAAGGGGCGCCATCATTAAGTAGGGCAGATGCGGGTTGCTTCACTAGCGGTACGGCGATTCTCACTTGCCATACTCCAGACCGCGGCGGAGGTTGCTCAAACGAGGCCTTTGTCCCGGTGGTCACTAACAGAGGCGTTGTGATTACGGCGGGCGGTAGCCTGGGACTAGGCAGGGATGTTGAGCTGAGGGTACAGGGTGACCCAGCGCAAACCCCGACAGCCCGCTCGCGGAGATTTTAGTTGAGTTAACTAACATGTGTTGTGCCTGAGTGGTCATGAACCATGGAGAGTTCTGCGGTGAGGGGAGGACTTGGAAGGGTGAGGCCACTTTTCGCGTGTATCCTGAGTTCCAGCGGCGGCGCGCAGAGCGTCATGGGTGGACCCAGCCTCCCTCCAATCACAGCTCAGGGTGCCCTGGAGGGCGGGCGGAAGTGGCGTCGGGCGGTTCTGCGATTTTCGACTGTCACCGCGGAAACCGTCTGGCGGCTGAGGATCTTCCGTGCCGGGGTCTGGCGGTTGCGGGCGGCTGGCACTCTGCAGCTCAGGCCTTCCCCGTCTCAGGGTGACGCACGCGACACGCTCCCTCCTGGCATTGAGAAGACATGCCGTAACCGCCCGGAGCGTTGTGGGAGACCCGGTTTCGATGGTCCTGTTGGGGTCGCGCTTGGATAAGCCCCGCAGTTCCCGGTTCGTGTTTCTTACCTCCGCGGAGCCGCCCTGACGCTCTCATCCCCAGCGCCTACTTGGTCCTGACTCGGGCATCACCCCAGCCTCTGTCCGCAGCTCAGTGAGTCTCCTCCCACCTTATCGAATTTTGGTCTGTCGACCTTCCCGGCTGCAGTCTCCACGTAGACTCTGCTCCGTGAGTGCTGAGCCTTGGTGTCCTTTGGCCCAGTGGACTGATACCACCTGTTTTTCTGTAACCGCTTCCCTTTCCAGCCTTTCCATTCTCAATGGCACCAACTCACGTGCACTCTTCAGAACCCTGGTTGTCCCAGTCGCACATTCCCAGCATCATCCCTTGAGTTCCTTGAGAACGATGTGCTGAGGTGAGAATGGGGGCTCAGAATCCTCAGACAGCCCAGGTTTGGAGCTGACATGCTTGCAACCATCCCAGTGTTCTCAGGCTTCAGACATGACTGGTCCTGGTTACCAGACTCAGCTCTCCTCCTCTAAATCTTCTACTCTGTTCTTGTCAGCCACTCTGTTCTTGCTGGTTATTTTTGTTAAAGCTGTCTTCACGTGAGGGTTGGTGACCAAAGACTCAAGGGTAGTTCCTTTTGGCTAGCGTGGTGCATGTGTCCATCCTCAGGCTTTTTGCTGAAGCTCATCTGCCACAGGCCCATGTAGGTTCTCTGGAGAGGTGACACTGGACTTGTGTGGTCTCTAACATTGTGACTTTGACTCAACGGTGCAAAAAATGCTGGGAAAAGGAGTCCATGGGGGCTGGACCAGAGAGAGAGGGGATGGCCAAACTGAGGCAGGAGACTGGGTTGGAAGTGGTGTGGCTATGTCTTTCTTTACTCTTATCTAATTGACAAAAGGGCACAGGTGTTTTGTGTGTTGAGGGTGCATGTAGCCCCTGGGCCTGCAGCCTCCCTGGAGGCAGCAGAGGGTTTGGCATATGCAGAGGCCCTGAGGGAAGCTAGGGTCAGAGATGTGGAAGGAGGAGTGAGGGTGGAAGTGCACCTGGGGGTGTTAGCATAGCCCCTGCAAGCTAACACTGGGAAGATATTGTCCATTTCAAAACAGCAGGGCAGGAGCAGGTGGCAAAGGGAGGCTGAGTGCTGTGGACCTCCAGACTAGAGATTGGCAGCTGGGATCATAGTAGTGCTGGGGAGAGAAGTGAATAGATTTGGGAGGTTGTGGTTGGGGTTAGTATAACTGGATAGATGTGGCATGGGTAGGCTGGGCTAAGGAGGGAACTATGGGCTCAAGTACAGAAGATCCAGGGACAGGCTGGGTGGGCACTGTTGTAGTTTTCATAAGATGACCAATGCTTTGGGCTTCTCCTGGGTTCGTCTTTGGTTCTGGCCAAGTGATGCCAAGTGGTCATTCTATCCAAGCCCTCTGCCTTGCTCATAGTACAGTTCTCTCTCTTAGAGATTTTATTTACTTATTTTTAGGAAATGGAGGGAGATGGAGAGGGAGAGAAACATTGATGTTAGAAACATCGATTGGTTGCCTCTGCTACAGGTCACAACCTGGGACCAAATGCACAACCCAGACATGTGCACTGACTGGGAATTGAGCTGCTGACCTTTTGCTTTGTGGGACAATGCCCAACAAACTGAGCCACATTGATCAAAGCAGGACTTCGGTTCTTTTTTGTTGTTGTTGATTTTAAAGATTTATTTATTTATTTTTAGAGAGGGGGAAGGGAGAGAGGAAGAGAAACATCAATGTGTGTTTCCTGTCTGCCTCTTGTGCACCCTCCACTGGGGACCCAGCCTACAACCCAGGCATGTGCCCTGCCCGGGAATCAAACCAACCACCCTTTGGTTCATAGTCTGGCACTCAATTCACTGAGCCACACCAGCCAGGGCAGCACTTGGATTCTTAACCCCCAGCTACTTGGCCAGCTTGTAAAGGTATCCCTGGCCAGTTGCAGAAGTGGTGGTTTTTCTTTCCTTTATCTGTTTTTGCAGAAATAGTCTTTCATGGGTGGCTATAACATCATTCTTCATGTTTTTCCTCAGGAGGTTGGTTTGGCAGATGGATGTATATACTTCTAAAGGCTTCAAATTTGGGGCCCTGGCCTTTCACATCTAAGGAATGTCTTCCCAGGTTTAGTTTTACAAGCACATCCCAGGCCACATCTGGTCTCCTGGGCACAAGTTTGCTACTTTTATTGCATCCAGTGGTCTTGGCAGGCTGCGGAGAACTGAGCCAGTCCAGGTCCTCCCCTGCCAGTTCGTTTGACCCATGGATGTGTGCGTTGAAGTCATCCTGAACTAACAGTACTGGAATCATAGTAAGTGGGGGAACCTCGCAGCCATGGGCAGTTGCTGCTAGGAGCCACTTCTGCAGGGGGGGCCATGGCTGTCAGGAACCACAGTTGCAGTGGAAGTGATGGATATGTGGGATTGTTAGAGAGGAACCGGTGCAAGTAGGGTGGCATTGTGTGTGTGGAGATCCAGAGCCAGGTTCCTTCTACTGTTTATTGAACACCTACTGGGGGATTAGGCCCTGGGCCAATCTGTGTATACCTATATGATGGCAGGCCTCACAACACCCGTGCAAGGTAGGTGTTCTGTCCCCCTCTGTGTCCCCCTACACACAGAGAACTGAGGTGGACACAGAGGGGTCAGTGGGCCCTGGCTACTCTGCACTGTGGACACGCTGATGCTGGATGAGTTTGGTGCTCTGGTGGAAGCGCCGGCCACAGTCCTGGCAGGAGAAGGGCTTTTCATGCCGGTGGGTACGCAGGTGCTGCGTGAGCGTGGGCCGCTGGCGGAAGGCCTTGCCGCACTCGGGGCAGGCATAGGGCCGCTCTCCCGTGTGGATGCGCCGGTGCTGTGTGAGGTTGGCATGCTGTCGGAAGCACTGGCCGCACTCGGGGCAGGAGAAGGGGCGCTCGCCTGTGTGGATGCGCTGGTGCTCTGTGAGCCTCGAAACCTGCGTGAAGCCCAGGCCGCATTCACCGCAGTGGTAGGGCTTCTCACCAGTGTGTGTCCGCTGGTGGCGCGTGAGCTTGAGACGCTGGCTGAAACGCTGGCCGCACTCAGGGCAGGAGAAGGGCTTCTCGCCTGTGTGCACCCTCAGGTGTTGTGTGAGCGTGGGCCGCTGGCGAAAGGCTTTACCGCACTCAGTGCAGGCGAAGGGCCGCTCGCCGGTGTGGATACGCCGGTGCTGCGTGAGGTTGGAGCGCTGCCGGAAGCTCTGGCCGCATTCGGCACAGGCGAAGGGCCGCTCACCGCTGTGCACTCGGCGGTGCTGCAGCAGCACCGAGCGGCGTCCGAAGCGCTCGCCACACTCGACGCAGCTGAAGGATTTGTCACCCGTGTGCACAGCCTGGTGCTCCAGCAGCACTGCACGCTGCGCAAAGCTCTCGCAGCACTCGCTGCAAGGGAAGGGGCCTGGGGGCTCCGGTGCACTGGGAGGCGTGGGGGGCCCAGTGCCGGTACCTGGAGGATCACCGTGGATGCGCCGGTGCTGCAGCAGGTTGGAGCGCTGCCGAAAGCTTTGGCCACAGTCAGTGCAATGGAAGGGCTGCTCGCCCGTGTGCACACGCCTGTGCTCCTCCAGGCGTGCGCTGCGCACAAATCCCTGGCCGCAGTCGCCGCAGACAAATGGGCGCTCTTCCGTGTGCGTGAGCTGATGGCGCAGCAGGTGTGAGCTGCGGCTGAAGCCACGGCCGCACTCACCGCACACAAATGGCCGCTCTCCCGTGTGTATCTTCTGGTGCCGCAGCAGGTTGCTGCGTTGGCTGAACACCTTCCCACACACGTCGCAACGGCCACCTCGTACTGCCCCGGCACCTGTGCTGGGACGGCCTCGGCTCCGACCCCTGGGGGCTGGCCAGCAGGTAGTGGTCATTATTCGGCCCACACCCTGGCGGGGATCCTCATCCGTGGGGTCCTGCTCACCTCCTGGGTCGCTGGGGAGCACGAGTGCATGTGAGAAGCCACCTTCTTGCAAGGGTGACTGGAGTTGGCCTGTGAGGCCAGCCACACCATGGTCCCAGTGGAGGTGGGGGCTCACAGTGCCTGGGCCAGCAGAGACACTGTCCATCTGGAGCGCAAACCCTGCATTGCACAAAGGGATCCACTCCTTTGTGACAGAACCCACTGTGTGCCCAGAGCATCCTAGCCCTGGGTAAACAGTGTGAACTGGAGGCTCCTGACACTGACCAAGGAGGCAGACAGAGGAGCAGGGACTTTATCTGTGCAGGTATCCCCAGGAGGTGACAAAGGGACAGAATCTCACATGGGGAGGAAGACTAAGAAGCTTGGTACAGGCTTTCCAGGTCTGACTTCAGTTTGCAAAACATCACCTTTCTAGAGGGGCTGTTTGCAAAGGTGGTCCTTGTATCACCAGGTGGGTGAGGATGGTTTCCACAAATGCATAGACGTGGGTGGGTCTGATGTGCCTTGCTCAATGCCCACAGGGCACCTGAGGGACAGCGTGTACATGTAGGTGTGGGATCAAGAGTCAGGGGCTCCGTCTTCAGGGAAATACAAACCTGGGTGCTATGGTATTTGCATGGCATATGGAGCCCTGGGCCTGCACGAGATCAAATGGAGTGGGGTGGAGGGGTGTCTGTGGAGAAAAGGAGTGGCCTCTAGCCACAATCTGAGCTCAGGAGTAGATGCTGGGTAATGGAGAAAGTACAAGCAAAGGCCACTGAGAAGCAAGGCAGGAGAATAGGAAGCCTAGAAGAAGTCAAATCAAGGAGACAGAGTATCAAGGGCTTCAGTGGTGGCAGAAAAACCCGTAAGTTATCAAAAGGCAGGTAAATTATATCAAAGGAAATAACTTGTGCACATCAAAAACAACTTAAGTTAAAAAAAAAAGACAAACTGAGAAACTCTCCAGAGGCAAGGTGCTAATTAACCTTATAAGAATTCCATCCTGGCTGGTGTGGCTCAGTGAACTGCGTGCCAGCCTGCAAACCAAAGGATTGCTGGTTCAATTCCCAGTCAGAGCATATGCCTGAGTTTCGGGCTAGGTCTCCAGTGGGGGGTGCATTAGAGGCAACCACACACTGATGTTTCTCCCTTTCTCCCTCCCAACTCTAAAAAATAGAAATCTTAAAGAAAAAAAAAAAAAACTGGCTGCACAGGAAATACACAGTTGAGGGGCAAGGGGAACAGATAGGAGACCTGATGGGGGAGACTGAGGTGGCTGGGGAAGCTGTGTTTGAGTGTGGGAGCTATAGTTGTCTACAGCATATGCAGCCTGAGGAAAATATGGGGCTGCAAAGGAGGAATCCACCAGGGAACCCAAGGTATGCTACCAGTGTGGCTGGATAAAGACTGGGGTTGTGAACTGAGAGAAGTCCCAAGCTGGAAGAAGTGGTCAGCCATGCAGTACAGGCTGGGCCTGGCTGGCAGCTGAAACCTAAATAGCAGAAGGGGCATATACCAGATCCTGCTTTTAGGTCTGACATGGAGAACATAACTTAAAAGTACCTTGGGCAATTCCAAAGCAAGACAGGCCAGCTGGTGAGGTTCAGGGATCCAGAGCCTGGTACAGTGAGCCTTAAAGCCCAGGGACTGAAGCTGGTGGCTGAGGACAAGGGCTGTGACAGCCCAGTACGCCCATAGACCTACACAGGAATGACCTGTTTGCTTTTGGTTGGGCTGCAGAGGTATCCTCCTTGAATGGCCTGGGGACCAGATGAACCTTCACTTCGGGGTTTTTTTTGTTTTTAAAGATTTTATTTCTTTTTAGAGAGAAGGGAAGGAAGAGAGGGAGAGAAACATCAATGTGTGGTTGCCTCTCATGCATGCCCTACTAGGGGACCTGGGCTGAAACCCAGGCATGTGCCCTGACTGGGAATTGAACTAGTGACCCTTTGGTTTGCAGGCCCACACTTAAATCTACTGAGCTATACCAGCCAGGGCCACCTCAGGGTTTTGATGGACCCTGTGGCAGCCCCTTGCCTAGGGCGATGCAACAAGCTCATAGAACTCAGACAGGTAGTCTGTCAACAGTGCAACCAGTGAGAGAACTCACAGCTGAGGAAACTGGGCTAGCCAGCCTGGGAAGGAAACTAAATTATTTCCAAATCCTCAAAGGAGGGACCGGCATCTATGAAACAAAGACATTATGGAGAAAGAATGAATGATCCTCCTTTCTGATAACATAGCAGATGGTGACTTTTGGGAAACAATGCCATCTATTTAAAATTGTTCCATCTTGAAATAAGTAAAACAACAATAAAGTTTTGTTGTTGTTGTTGTTGTTTTATATAAGATTCCCAAAGATGAAGAGAAAAGGAAACAGACCTGATAGTGTCTACTCTGGAAAGCAGATGAGTTGGTGACTGTGTACCAGACTGGAGAAGGTGAATACTAAATCAGTGGGGAAACAAAACAAAATATCAACATTTTTTACCCTAAGGAAGACTAAAAAAATTCAGGAGTTGGAGGCACCATGTACCTCTGGCCTTGCAGGGGTAGCAGTGTCATGCAGGTGGAGGAGGCTGTTTTATAAGCAGAAGCTGGGCACAGAACAGCCCTGGGCTCTGCACAGAATGCTGAGCAAACAGTGGGCACTACTGCAGCTCAGATTCTGGGTCTCTTCTCCCTTTTGGCAAAAAGGCTGGGTTGAGGTGGGAGACCCTACTGAGGAAGTTGTGGGATAAAGTGAAGCCATATTGGAGCTGAGACACCAGCCTGTTTCCTGGGAGAGGACTCAGGTAAGACCTGAAGAGGATTAGATCAAGGTGCGCTCCAAATGGCCCAGGCAGAGTGCTCTACAGATCCTTCACTGGCATCCAGTAACACTCCCCACACCCGCTCATGTTCCCTAATATGTGGGTCTGATCCCCCCCTGTCCTTTCCACACCCTCATCCACTTGCTAAGAGCCATCAGATTGGTGGTGATCCCTCGTCTTACACGAAAGCAGACAACCTGGAGGGAACAGAGACCACAGTACGAGGAGAAAACTTAAAAAACAATTTACTGCTATCCTTAGGGAAAGACAACTATAAAAACAATAGGAAGTGGCTATAAAAATGAATGTTCAAGGAATGAAACACTCTTGGAAATTAAAACTGTTAGCAGATATGCACATCTCCACACAATGCCTGAAAGACACAACTGATGAACTTTTCTGGACAACAGAACACAAGTGGATGGAAGATTGGAGTGAAAAGATAAACAGCCAAAGAACAGGCATTCCAGAAACCAGAATAAAACAAGGCAGCCCTGGCTGGTGTGGCTCAGTGGACTGAGTACCAGCCTGTGAGCCAAAGGGTCATGTTTGATCCCAGTCAGGGCACACGCCTGGGTTGCAGGCCAGGTCCCCAGTGGGGGCTGCAAAATAGACAACCACATGTTGATGTTTCTCTCCCCTCCTCTCTAAAAATAGTCTTAAAAAAACAATGGAGAAGGAAATCAAAGAAACCATTCCAGCCATTTCCCACCACTGAGATGTGTTTTTCAAATGGGAAAGGGTCACTAATAATGTGATTTAAAAAAAAAAAGGTATGTGACTAACTTAATAAGAAGAATTCTTTCTCCGGCCAAACTTTGATCTAATGTAAAGTGTAAGACAAATGTGTCTCAGAAACATCCACTAAAGCAAGGGAGTGAATCAAAAAGGATGGGTCCAGGGAACAGGAAGGAAGAGATCAGGAGTCTGGATGATGTCCAAGCTAGGACTGAGAGGCTGGGGTGAACACCTGGGTGATTGGTGAGAATCCCACTGTCCTGCCTGATCCCCACTGTCACGGCCCCTCCTGCCTGCCCACTCTGTCTACTACCTGTTCTCCTAGTCACTCACCCTCCCTATGCTGTCAACAGAGTCCAGGGGGCACAGAGATGGGAGGCATGGGTTTGGGGAACACAGACTCTGGCCTTGGGAAGTTTCACTGTGGTGAGGAGTAGCAGCTGGAGGAGCATGGGGTCAGTGGAAAGCTTGGCTTTTGAGGGCAGGAGATGCTGAAAGTTGATGTTACAAGGGATGGGAGAGCAGGGCTAGGAGTGGGATAGGCAGGTATGTTACTGTTCACACAGAGGACCCATTCCCACCACACCCATCTTACCTGGGGAGAAGATGCTCCCAGGTTGTTCTTGCCATAGGGCCCCAGGGAGTTCCGTCCATGAGGGCCCCTTAAGCCCAGTCTTGCTGTGGAGAGAGGCCTGGTCCAGCACCATCCCACAGCCCTGAAACCACAGTGGTGATTGCTCATCTGTGCCTTGCTAGACTCAGGGAGGGACCTACCGGACCCCCACCCACAGAGGCTTGGCTTGTGTGGGGCTTACCTGGGCCTCCTCAAGCAGGAGGGTGGAATTGGCCTCGTGGGGGCTGGCTAGAGGCCCAGAATCCAGAAATTCTGGAGAGGAAGGGTGGAGTCAGACAGCCCAAGGTTGTTCCCACCCCTCTGCCCTCAGTGATGGGCCAGGTGCTGGGATCCAGGTTGGGTGAGAGCTAGGTGCTAACTTGGGGCTGGGTATGGCAGGGTGGCTCTAAGGGCCCAGCTCAGGGTAGAGCAAAGCAGGGAACCTGGAAGGCCACAGAGGAGCTGCAGGAGGAGGAGGTGGCTCAGGTCTGTGCCCTGCATGCCTGCAGAAAACCTGGGCAGATGGATAGTGAGGGCAAGAGAGGGGCATTGCATGAGGATCCACACAAGAATGGTGGGTGGGTGGTCAGCTGTAGCACCTGCCTGATAGGTGTACAAGGGAGGGGCAGGCCCCCAGTACTTTGGGGTCCTCCCTCAGCCACACCCACCCATACCCCAGCCTACTGTTTGTTCCCCAGTGACTAGATGACATCCCCCAATAGATCTCCTTGGGCAGTGAACTCCACATGCCTCTCACACATGGAAACACAGCTGTGGCACTCAGGCTTGGCATTCAAGGGGGCCATGACAACCACTGGCTGGCTGGGATGTGAGGCCTCCATGCATGGGAATGATTCAGTCCACCAGATGACTGGCCCAGTGTGCTTCAGACTGCTCAGGCCAGGCTCCCAGTCTCTATTCAGTTAGGCCTTGGGCCCTGCCTACCTTGCCTGCCCTCACCTGGGTCCTCTGTAACCTCGGGCTCCTCTTTCACATGAAGACTCAGCGGTGACCTCTGTGTGGCTCCAGGGGTATCAGGCCCAGGTTCTGTAATCCTAGGCTTGGTTTGAAGGAGTGGCTGGAAGTCAGAGAGCTCCATCTTCTCTGATAGCACCTCCTGGCCCTGCACCTGGACTGTGACCTGGGGAGGTGCCCCCTCTCCATCAGAGGCGCAGACAGGCAGTTGTGCTAGACCCCATCACAGGATTCCAGGGGTCCTGACAGAGTAGGTCCTCCAGAGATCCCCAACCCCCAAGGAGTGCACAGGGAGTGAAGGAACCACCTGCAATTGCTATCCTGTTGTTGACACCCACCCTGCATCCCTCCCGGTGTCCTTGACCCTTGCATGGGGTCTGCTGTAGGTGACCACTCCAAACCACAAGGGACAGGGGTTTAGCTGAGCATGGCATCCCCCAGGTTAACCCTGATCTCTGCAACTGCCTCACCCATCTCCGGGGTCCTCCTGGCTTCTGACGCAGCTCCTCAACAAGGGCCACAGCCTCCTCAGGGCTGCCTGGCTGCTGTTCCCGCACTCGGGCCTGGATCTCAGTGGGCAGTGCACTCAGGAACTGCTCCAGCACCAGTAGTTCCAGCATCTGCTCCTTGGAGTGCACCTTGGGCTGCAGCCACTGGTGGCATAGCTTCCGGAGCAGCGCCAAGGCCTCTCGGGGCCCTGCTGCCTCCTCATAGCGGAAGTGCCAGAAACACTGGCGTGCAGCCTCTGGGCCAGGATCCCATGGGGTCGTCTCCTCCTTTTCCTCCTCAGAGTCCTCCAGCTTCACCATGATGGGCCTCTTGTCTTCTGGGGCTGTGTGCCCTGGGGATCCCAGTGCTGCGGGCCTCATCAGAAAGACAGTCTGGGCTGAGGCTAGTGTCTGTCCCTGGGGGACGAATGGGATAAAGCTGCTGCAATGACAGTAGAGCAAAGTGCTCATTGAGTGTCTACTGTGTGCTGTCCCATCCTCAGACTTGCCTAGGAAGAAGGCAGGTGAGGACATCCCAGTGACCTGTGGGGCTGGTTAGTCCTGGATGAGCCACCTGTTTCTGGTCTCTCTAGCGGGGCCCGCAGAGGCTCTGGTAGCCCCCAGCTCCAAGCAAAGACTTCTTAGGCCTGGAAGTCACTCTTCATTCCCCTAAAGCCTGCCCTTCAATGTGCACTACCTTATCCTGGCCCTGTAGCCCTGTAGCCCTTCCTCCTAACAGGTGAATGACACAACACGCCCCACCTGTGCATCTGCACCACTACCCATCCCCATGCCAGTCCATTATTGCACCATCCACTCTTCCACCCAATCTCAGACATTCACCTGCCATCTTGGTTCCACAGGGCAGCCTCCCTCCACTTGTCCAAATTCCCCTGTGTGGTTCAACACCCAGGTGGCATCCTTTCTCAATTCAGCCCCATCCTCTGAGCCCTGCTTATCACATCATGCAATGTCTTGTCGTCTCCTCGGGTTCCTGACTTAGGTAGACCTAGAAGGTGATGGGGGTTTCCAGAGGCCTGCAAAGAAAGGTCCTGCAACCACTGGACCCGAAGACTGCAATAAAGGTCTAAGATTCCGGTCTCGCCTATTTGCCACATAACCTTGGCTGGTGTCTGTGAACCTGTTTCCTCAACTGCTAATAAGGACGACCACCACCCCTGCTGCTCCTGAGGCTGTAGGACTTGGGCTTCATGAAGACATTTATTTATTAAGAGGGTGGATTCCATTTCGAGGGAAGCCAAATTCCGTGAGCCAACCCTCCGCTCCTTAAGGTCCTAGATCAACACGAAAACCCTAGGGGAAAGCTGGACAATCGCTAAGCCGAACCCTGCGGATGTTCTCGAACTACATTTACCAGTTTTGACGCGCAACTTCCGCTTTAGGGAGCAACGCAAGACCTGGTGGCGCCATGGCAACCAGGGGCGGGGCTTCCAAGGTCTGTCTCCTTCCTTGACGCTCAAAGACCGGCCTCGGGCGACAGCGCTGGGCCCGCCTGCAAGGGTTGCCTACATCCCTTCCCTGTATTCCCGGACCTGCAAGGCAGCCGCCACCCCGATTCCCGTCCAAGCCTTTCCCGATGAGAGCCCCCCGCCCTCACCTTAGTTCTCAGCGGTCCGCTTTCCCGCTCCTGAGCATGCGAATTCGCCGACTTCCCTTCCCTAGCCGGACTATATCTCCCAGAATGCTCTACGCAGCAGCCCCAGCGTCTCCTTGCCCTTCTCCCACCCTCGTCTGTTTCCACCCTGTTCCCCGGGATAGCGTTGTTCCCAACGATCAGGTCACATTCCTGGACGCCTGCTCCTGCGCTCCCCGCCTCTGACCCAGGTATCGGGGCTCCGGTCGACGTGCGCAAGCTTCTCAGGGGTTCCCCGGACGGTGCTATCTTCCCGACCGCGCACGCCTCCCACCATCTCGGCCTCAATTCTCTAAGGGCTTTCCAGTGGATTAGTACGGTTCTGCACCAATCACCGCCCTCGGTCATCCCGGGTCTCCATGGAAACTGTCTGCGGAGCTTGGGGGAGGAGCAATTCCTCTACACCCACCCGGATTGCAAAAAAGAGTAACTCCACCCGGTGCTTTCTGGGAGATGTAGTCAGCCGGGCCCTCCGTGCGCGCGTGTGCAACGTTTGCTTTGGTTGGCATAGGCGTGTCGGTGCATGTCCACGGTAACTTGTGGGGCTGTTTCATTGGTCTCCTAGGCAACCCAAGGGCGTGGAGGGCGTCGGAAAAGCGCGGGGAATTGGGGTAAAGCGTGGGGCGGGGACTGGGTAAAGATGTGCGGGGTAGAGGGGAGGAGGGAGTGACTGATATAGGGGCTAGGAGAGACTCCAGTAGGTGAACCGACGGAGAGAAAGAACAGAGAGGGATCTTTACTCTCTCTGAGCTAGATAATGTGATAAGAATCCAGCGGGTCAGGGAGTGACACCAGGGGAGACAGGGGTGCCAGAATAGTTAGCAACAGGGATGGAGATCAAGAAGGAATGGAGGTGACAGGACAGAAAGAGGGAGAGAATAGATTCACAGGGGCCAGAAGTGTAGACACTGAGATTCAAGGGACTGACAAGGACCAGGAATACACAGGCAAGAGAACAAAGAGACAAAAATCAGAGATACAATAAGATGGATTGAGAGTTTTCAAAGACTAAGAAAAGGGGACAGCAAGAATAGAGCCAGAAAGAGTTGGTGGTAGACTTGTTAGGAAAACTTACCCAAAACTTGACAATGAGACAAAAAGATGAATAGGAACCCCAACTCCCTAAGCCAAGCAACTCTATTCAACTACTTTGATCAGGACCCAGATAGTGTGAATTTAGATGCTAAGTTGTAAAGGTTGATAGGTTGCAAATGCTCACACTGTCCCTTATAAAAAAAGTATCCCCAGGGTTAGAGTTGTGTCACACTCTAGGACCCAAAGGACTCTAGGACCCTTAGGACTCTAGTCCTAAGTGTCATAGGACTGTACGACACCTCTGTCCGACCCCTGTGCTCTAGGGCACTACTCCAACTTTTGCGTTTTTATTTAGTGTTGTTTTTCAACTCCATTGTTCCTTCTCTCATCTTCCTTGAATCACCTGTCATCCTCCTAGCTCCCTCCGTGAAGTAAGTCAAAGTTAGAGTTTGCTTTTCCCTTTATTTTTTAAAAAATACTTTCTAGTCTTTTATAATGGATGACCTGCCCTGGCTGGTGTGGCTCGGTGGATTGAGCCCTGGCCTGCAAACCGAAAGGTCGAGGATTCAATTCCCAGTCAGGGCACATGCCTGGGTTGCAGGTCAATGTTTCTCTCCCTCTTTCTCCCTCTCTTCCCTTCTCTCTAAAAATAAATAAATAAAAATTTAAAAAATCTTATATTAAAAAAAATAATGGATGACCTCACTTTCTATTCCTTTAAAAGATTTTATTTATTTTTAGAGAGAAGGGAAAGGAGAGAGAAAGAGGTGGAGAGAAACATCAATGCGTGGTGCCTCTCAATGCACCTGGCCATGGAGACCTGGCTTGAAACCCAGACATGTGCCCTGACTGGGAATCGAACCGGTGACCTTTTGGTTCGCAGGCCGAGCTCAATCCACTGAGCCACACCAGCCATGGATGTTTTTATGTTTATTTAAAAAAAAAATCAGAAAGTGTTATTTAGAAAGGTACAAAGGTAGTAGAAGTGAGCCAGCTAGGCTTCTTAGGCTCAGGAAACAATTTACAGAAGCAAAAGAAGAGTTCTTGGAGTTTAGGAGAGAGAAAGGCAAAGAGAAGGTGCCTGGGTGGAGGGTTAAGGGAAAGACACAGGAGTGCTCCAGAGAGGGAGAGCGCGCTTGTTTTTACCTTTTTTGAAAATTATATGTTGACAGTCGGAAGGGAATCAGTTTCCAGGACGGGGGACAGACATGGAACAAGAGAGAACAGTGTGACAGAGCCAGGAAGGGAAAGAGGTAGGGAGGATGATGGAAAGGCTGACAGAAAGTAGGCGGTGGGAAAGATGTGAACGAGAAAAAAATTAGGCGCCGACACCCTGGGGCTGCCCTGCTTGGACTCCGCACTCAGTAGCCTCATCACCGAACTATATTTCCCGGCAGCCCGAGCGCCCAGAGCGGCGTCGGAGGTGCGCCCCACGCGGCAACTTTTCGCTTCCGCGGACCAGATGGAGGCTGGCTTCAGCCACCTCCGGGGAAAGGTGCTGTGAAAGTAGGACATGGGGAAGGGCCGCAGCCCCACCAGCCCAGTTGAAGCAGCCGGCCCGCGTTGCCGTCCTGAGGTAAGGGCGGTCGGCTGCGCGCAGGCCAGGTTCCGGGGATGGGGGCGGCCTTTCTTACGGCTCCGGCCAGTGGGAAGGCGAGGCCGCTGCGCGCGCAGCCCAGGATGTGCGCCACTGGGCCAATTGGAGTGTTCGACAGTCCCCGCGGTTTTCTGGGAAATGTAGTATCGAGAGACGTAGGTCGGCGAGCTCTCCCGGGCGGCGGGTCTGGGAAACCAGGGAATGAAAGGATCAGTGAGTGACTTAAGTTAAAATTGTGATTGAGTAAGGGAAGGTATGGTTGCGGAGAGAGAAGGATGGGCACGAGTGGCTTGGTATTCGGGGCCTGCCCACCCACGTTGCCCTGCTTCCCCGGCTTGAGGGCCCCTTGGGCTGTACTACCTGGTTTCAAGGCAGTTGCAGCCCTGAAGGTACTCGTTCTAGATGCCAGAGCCACTCCAAATACAGAGACCCGTTAGCCATTTGTCCCTCCTTTTCACGTGGCACTCCTTCAAAAACAACTTTATTGTTTTGGTTAGGTGCTACTTTCACAGGGTTGAAAGTGTAAAAGGGACAGGGCAGGAAGCCAGTCTTACCATTGTACTTCATTTAATAATTTACTCAGCAAGCGCCTACAGGGTGCCTGCAAAGTACCAGGCACTATTATTCCTGGCTTTGGGGATGCAGCAGACAGTTCTGCAGACAGGGCTCCTGCCCTCGGGCAGTGTATGACAGGTGCACAGTAAAACTTAGGTGTGGAGGTTACATTCGAGCAGAGATCTGCAGGAGGAGAGGGAACAAGTTGTATAGACAAGAGGAAAGAGCCCTAGCTCTGGGCGAAAGGAACCACAGGAGCAAAGGCCTGAGTCAGGAGTTAGCAAAGAAGAGGAGGAGGCTTGAGGAAAGTGAGAATGTAGTGGCTTTTCCTCAGGGAGAGAGGGGAGGCAGGAAGGGCTCTGAGCAGAGGGTGACTGGATCTGACTGGATTCTTATTGACTCTATGTGGAGAACCACCTTCCTCCCCTATCCCCAAGTACTCCCCAGTGGTGGTCGGAGTTAGGGAAGTTCCCTTCTGTGAGAGTTGCCTATGATGGCTGTGGCATATCACTACAAACTTAGTGCTTTAAAGCAATACAGATTTATCATTTTAGAGTCTCGGAGGTCAGAAATCTGAAGTGGGTCTCTGTGGGCCAAAATCAAGGTGCTGATAGGACTCGTTCCTTCCATAGGCTATAGGATTCTGTGTTCACGCTGCCTTCTGAGTGAAATCTGCCTACTGTTACAAGGACCCCTGTGATGACATTTAGGGTCCATTCTGATAACCCGGGATAATCTCCCTCATTCAGGATTAATTTAATCACAACCCACAAAGTCTCTTTTGCCATGTAAAGTGATTTACTCGTAGGTTCCTGGTATTAGGATGCAGATGTCTTCAGGACACATCCTTATTCAGCCTCCCACTCTGATAACCCATGTCTCTGAGTGAGAGATGTGGAGCTGGGTAGCTCATCTGCTCATCCATGTCAGGGAGGTGGGTCAGGGTTTCCAGATGCTCTTAGGAGATTTGCAGGGGCAGGGAGGGAAGAGTGAAGTCTCAGCTGTGTTTTGATCTCATGAGCTAAAACTAAGTGACACCACGGACTTCTAGAAACAAAGAGTGCCTGGATGTGAGTGTGCAGTGCTTTTAGCAGTAGGAAGGGAAGGGACGGGCATGCCCCTGAGCAGGGTTCAGTGCTCTGTGTGAGAGCATGGGAAGGCTGGGCAGTGGTTGGGACTCCCATGTGTTCACATATTAATGCTTATATACCCCCCTCTTACAGAGAGGCCAAGAGGAAACCATTGTGGGCACAGTGGTAGCTACTGTGGAGGGGCAAGAGGTACAGAGGTCGTCAAGGTGCATGGTGCGAGGAGGTGGAATGAAGACAAATTCTCACCTTCAGGTGTCAGGGAAGGCACCCCTTGGTGGTATTTGCCTTCGCCACAGTGCCAAGCGGGACCGGAAGTCCATCACCTTGCATGTGAAGTTGGAGGTGCTTCGGAGATTTGAAGAAGGTGAAAAGTTGACACAGATTGCTCGGACTCTAGGGCTAGCCACCTCCACTGTTGCCTCAATCCGTGTCAACAAGGACAAGATCCGAGCTAATTCTCAGGCAGCTACACCCATCAGTGCCAAGCAGCTGACCCGCTGCCGGGGTGTGGTGATGGGTCATATGGAACGTCTGCTGAGCCTGTGGATTGAGGAGCAGAAACAGCATAACCTGCCTGTCAGCACACTGCTTATCCAGGACAAGGCACGACATCTCTTCGCTCAGCTGCAGCATGAGCAGGGCAATGGTGCCCAGGCTGACACCTTTGGGGCCAGTAATGGCTGGTTTGCTCGTTTCAAGGCACGCCACAATGTACTACTGACGGATGAGCCTGCTGTGGCTGATGCCCAGGCTGCAGCCTGCTACCTCCCAGTGCTACATACCATTCTGGAGGAGGGTTGCTACTCACCACGCCAAGTCTTCAACGTTGATGAGACAGGCCTTTTCTGGAAGAGGCTGCCTGAGCGCATGCTGCTGGCTCTGGAAGGTGCAGCCAGGCCTGGGCCCAAGGCCCCTAAGGACCACCTGTCCCTGCTGCTGGGTGCCAACGCAGCTGGTGACTTCAAACTGAAGCCCCTGCTGGTGTACCCCTCAGAGAACCCACGCACCCTCAAGGGCTGCTCCAAGGCCAGCCTGCCTGTAGTCTGGTGCTCCAACGGCAATGACTGGCTGACACCCAACATCTTCCAGGACTGGTTTACTGGCTGCTTCTGCCCTGCTGTGGAGAGCTACTGCGCCAGCCACGGTCTTCCACACCGTGCCTTGCTGCTCCTGGACAGTGCACCTTGCCATCCCACCCATCTGGGTAGTCTCTCAGCCCATGTGCGCGTTGAGTTCCTACCCAAGAACACATCGACCCTGATCCAGCCCATGAACCAGAGCATCATTGCTGCCTTCAAGGCCCATTACCTACGCCTCACACTTAGCCATTTGGTCCAGAAGAAGGCTGGTGGAGACCGGCCTTCCATGTGGGAGTTCTGGCGCAGCTATACTGTCATGACTGCAGTAGACAACATTGCCCAGGCCTGGGCAGAGCTTCAGCCCAATACTCTGAACAGTGCCTGGAGGAAGCTCTGGCCTGAGTGTGTGCCTGCCAGTACTTTGGAGCCCGACACCGTGCCCCAGCTCCGCCGCAGCATTGTGGCACTGGCCAGCCATGTGGGCCTTGGGGACATAGCAGAGGCCGATGTTATCAGCCTGCTGCAGGCCCATGTGGAACCCCCACCTTTGGGGAAACCCCCAGGTTGCAAAGGATGGAGATACTAACAGTTCTGGGCTGCCCTGGGAAGCAAGGAAATGCCTACCCTCCAAAACACCAGAACTGGATTTCTCTGAAGCCACAGTGGGTGTGGGGACTGAGGAAGCTGATGTGGGTGCACTGAGCCCTCAGCACCTGGCCCAGGCCCTGTCCCACTTCACTGCTGGCTTGCAGGTCCTCATGGAGAATGATCCCAACCAGGAGTGCAGCCTGAAAGTATCCTGGAGTGTCCACTGTGCCCTTGCCCACCTCTGGGAACTGCACTGGGAAAGGAGGCGACAGGCTCGGGCAGCTGCATCCTCAGCAGGTCCTGAGGTGGTGGCCACAAGGGAGTTGGCAGGAAGTCTGCGCTAACCTACAGAGGGTGGGCAAGTGGCTAAGGACACAGGCCCTGAAGGACAGACCTCTGCAGCTGGCCTGCATGGCTTGGGGCTTGAGCCTGACCTCAGATGAGCACTGTTGAATGACATTTTGTTTCTGGAGAGCAGATACTGCCACTTCTCCCTCATGGTTCTCATATCTTACATCCTGTGGGTTTTTTAATTTTTGTAAAAATTTTTAAATTTAATTTTAGAAAGAGGGGAAGAGAAATAGGGAGAGAAACATCAATGTGTGGTTGCTTCTCTCAGACCCCCTACTGGGGACCTGGCCCACAACCCAGGCATGTGCACTGAGTAGGAATTGAACCAGTGACCCTTTGGTTCACAGGCTGACACTCAATCTACTCAGCCACACCAGCCAGGGCCTTTTTGTTTGTTTGTGTTTTTACAGTGACACATAGCCCACTGGGCTTGGGGGTTAGGAGGGTGGCGTTCTCTGACTGGCTGAAGAGCTGTGGGGCCCAGGAGTGCCAGAGCGGAGACCAGCATTTCCCATTTGCCAACCCTGACCTCTCACTTCCTGCACCATTGTGGTGACCCGTCCTACCCAACTTTAGATGAAGTTTTCCTGCTCTCAGCATTTCCTTGCTTTTTATCCCATCCTCACCTTCTCTGGCTTCTGTGGCCTCTTGTCAGAGGCCTGTCTGGTCCCTGTGTCCAAGCCCATGGGCACGTGTTGGTCACTGTGGCTTTTGAAACCAGGGTCCATCCACTGCATTGATTTGAAGATGTTTTCTCCCCTGGGTTTCTGTGGCATGGTTGTCTTGGCTTCTCTCCAGCCTCTGAGGCTACACCTTTTGTGACTGATGGTCTCCTGGTCTAGCTCTTTTTGGAAAATCTGATCCACTATAAAGGCCCAGTGGCTGCTGCAGGATCAGCTGTTAGACGGCTTGATTGTAATGGATGGGTCCCCTGGACAGTTTTGTTTCTCTCCTCATCCTAGCTTGTTCTCCTGTCCCTCAAACTCTAAAACAGGCACTCTGGGATGTCTGTCTGACTCTGCAGACACACTACCTGGGATACCAAAACAGCTAGCCAGCAAGGGAAGGTTCTTGTGCTCCAGCCAGATGAGCCACAGGTGGTGAGACAAGGATGTCTGGTTTCCTGGATTCTTTTCAACACAGGTACGTGCATTTGTATGTACACACACACACACACACACACCAAGAAATAGAGTCGAGAAAGGAGTTCTGCCATTTCTGTCCCAGCTAACACCTGCAGTGATGGGCCTGTCAATATATGACAGGGTTGGGAGCCAGGGAAGATCTTGAGTGCCCAGCCTTACTGGGCAAAAGGTTAGGTAAGTCTACTTGTTTCCTAGAATGAGCAGCCAGAGGGAGGGCAAGAAGAGAGGGAGCTTTTCTTAGGACCTGGGTGACTGACTGGATTGATGAATTGCACAAATTATGGGCATGTGAAATGTTCACATGTGCTGGGGAGACCAGGTTGGGTGAGACTAGCCTCATGAGCAGCCAGAGGGAGGGCAAGAAGAGAGGGAGCTTTTCTTAGGACCTGGGTGACTGACTGGATTGATGAATTGCACAAATTATGGGCATGTGAAATGTTCACATGTGCTGGGGAGACCAGGTTGGGTGAGACTAGCCTCAGGAGCTACCAGTCCAGAGGCTGTTAGATTCTATCTGACATGGGCTGTAATGGGTGACTTTGGAGGGACCTCAACATAGCTGGAGTGACAGGACATGACAGGGAAGGTTTTCTAGGGAGGTGGTGCCCCAGCTTTCAGGGACGTGGCTGACAACCATTTCAAAATGCTCCTCTGTGTCACAGAGGAGCTTGTCAGGGGAGGCCCACTATGGTGGGCGGGTAGGTGAAGGACCTCTCAGAGGAAGTAGCTGCTCCAATAGAGTCTTAGAGCGGTACAAGGCCTGAAGGAGCCAGATGACCAGGTGTGAGGTGTTGAGGTCAAATCCCAAAGTAGGAGTATGGAGGCGTAGGAGTAGGAGGTGGCGGCCTCCGGCGCTCGCTCGAGAAGCAAGCGAACTCGAGGTCACAAAGGCACTGCGTTGCGGACACGACCGACATGGGTGCTCTGTCTGGCTCCAGGGTGCTCTACTCCGAGCCAAAAACATTAACTTCTGGCCTTCTACCAACACTCAGAGGAGGGCCCAGGATTCGCTCAACCACCCACTGTCTTCTTGCAGGCCTCTGTTGAACTTATCCGGGCAGCTGCGTGCATCACTGCGGCTCTCAGCGCAGGTGCTCGCACCTTTGGGAAATGTAGTCTCTGCAACTCCACGGGTTGACTTTCTGACGGGCAGAGGACTGCGTTTCCCAGAGAACGTTGCCGACAGAACCTGTCTCACACATCTTTCACTTCCGGTGCGGGCCGTTGCCATGGAGAGGCAGAAACAACTGACACCTCCCACCATCTCACTTTCGTGCTCCTGCGTGGAATGTCGGGGAAAAGTCTGGTCGCGCGTGAGGGCTTGGGGCGGGGAGGAGAGCGCAAAGCGCCAGAAGCAGTCCTTAGGGCGACCGAAAGGTCCCTATTCTCGGGCCCTAGAGTGACTCTCGGGGGCCGTGAATCCGGGCATGTTGCGGCCAGAGTTGCCCGAGAGGCCTGGGTTAGGGTGTGTGGCCAGCCCGAGGGCAGTAGGTGAAGTGGGCGGAGAAGCACCACCCTCCTCCCTAGGAGCCCTAGTGAGTCTGTAGGGCAAAGCAGTGCGTGGGACTTGCAGTCTGGCGGGGCAGGGCCTGCCCTGGATGTGGTTCCAGTCTGAGTCTGGCTTTCGCCGTGGTTCCGGGTATCTGCCTGTGTACCGGCGCCGTTCTCCCGCTCAACCGAAGTTCCCTGGCCTTTGTTTGGCGGTTACCGTTTCATTCACACACTTTCGCAGCCCAGGGCTATTCCCCTCTTTGCACCCACTGCACCTGTGCGCTCGCGGGTTACTTTCACAAAGTGAGAGGAAGCTCCCCGTGAAAGCACAGAGTTTAAAATCCACACCCTCCCGGGTCGAGGCTCTACAGGATTGTCCTGGTCACACGGCCCGTGCCCAGAGAGTCCTTTCCTCCAGCTGTCACCTCCTCATCTGGCGGTTGTGGGGTATGGGTGGGGCCTCCCGAGTTTGGGGAGGGCGAACCAGCCCTTTTTAAAAATGCATTGGAATTGAAAACAATCTTCATTAGTTTTTGAGGTTGCAATGGTAACAAATGGATGTTGCAAAGAAGAAGAAAAATCCAATTCAGTCTGCACAGATTTACAAAAGAAAAACTGGATGTTGTCCTCTAGTACTTTCCTCAGAATTGTCGGTTGGGAGTTGTTTTCCAGGACCCTTTTCTGAACATTGGTACATATGTGCCTGCAGAGGGTTTTAAAACGTTGACAGTGGGATCATGTTGATGCGAGGAGGAACTCAGCGTTGTAAAGTGGGCATCTCTTCCTGCCCTTGGTCGGTCTTGGCTATTTGAGGACAGGACAGGGAAGGAGAAAGAGAGGGAAAGAAACATCAAATGGTTGCCTCTCACACACCCCTAACTGGGGACCTGGCCCACAGCCTGGACATGTGCCCTGATCAGGGAATCCAACATGTGACCTTTTAGTTCGAAAGCTGACACTTAGTCCACTGAACCATACCAGCCAGCCAGGGCAGAAGTGTATTTCATACTTTCTAAGTATAAGGCCTTTTCAGTCATCTTTTGTTACTGATTTCTAAAGTAAATGCAACTAGAACAAAAAATGTTACTTTATATAATTTCAATCCTTTGAAGTTTGTTGAAACTTGCTGCATAGTACCAGTGTGCTTAGAGAAGCTGCCATCTCATGTTAAACTTTGGAATAACTGCAGGTCAGCAGGAAAATAGTGGGTATAGTGAATCACATAGGAATGTTGAATCCAATGTTATTTAGATGTGCATTTCATCACTTTAAAAAGAAGGATTTTTAAATAACCCTTTGTTACTGATTTCTAGATTAACTGCAATTAGTGCCAATAATATGCTTTATATAATTTCAATGTTTTGAAATTTGTTGAAACTTGTTTTACAGTACTGTATGATCAGGTAAAAAAGTTCCAAGTGTGCCTCTTTTCTGCCATCTGGTGTTCACATCTGTAATAACATTTTAATGCAGATAAGAAGGAAAAGTTAGTTGCTTGGGTATAGTGGATCATCCCTAAATGTTGAATCCAAGTTTGCTGTTCATGTTAAGTTTTTTTAAAAAGATATTTTAGTTATTTATTTTTAGAGAGAGGAGAAGGGACAGAGAAAAAGAGGGAGAGAAACAACAATGTGCTGATGTATGTAAGAGATGCATCCATTGGTTGCCTCTCACTTGCCCCTTACTGAGAATTTGGCCCACAATCCAGGCTTGTGCCCTGACTGGGAATCCAACCAGTGAACTTTCAGTTTGCTAGCCCATGCTCAGTTCACTGAGCCACACCAGCCGGGGCTCATGTTAAGTTTTTTTTATATTTTCTACATGTGTATGTGGGGTTGGGTGTGTGTGTGTGTGTGTGTGTGTGTGTGTGTGTGTGTGTGTGTGTGTTATGTATGGAAAACAAGATTGGCGGTTCAATCCCTGGTCAAGGCATATGCAAGACTCAACCAATGGCTCTGGCTGATGTGGCTTAGTGGCTTGGGAGTCTACCTGCAAACCAAAAGGTCGCCAGTTCCATTCCCAGTGAGAGCACATGCCTAGGTTGTGGGCCAGGTCCCCAGTTGGGGGCATGCGAGGAGCAAATGATAGATGTTCCAAATGAAGAAATAAATCAATAAATTAAAAAAAATTAAAACAGAACACAATTTCCGTATGGATCTGCATTTATTACTGGACCTTATATTTTCCATCAGTTTATCTGTTCAGAGGGCATTACTCCACTGTTTTACTTCTTGTAGCTTCATAATACAACACATCTTTTATTTTTTCTTATTGTAATAGGTGAACTGAAATTTAGCTTGTTTTATTTTAAAAAATGTTGCTGAGCCCTGGTGAATATGGCTCAGTTGGTTGGAGCGTTGTCCTGTTAAGTAGGATAGAAAGCAAACCAAGGCAGGGAGTAGGAGGGAGACTTTCTCATCCACTGACTCAGCAGTCCTGAGCCTGATCTGATAATATTTCCACGTGTTCAGAATATCTCAAGAAACACCATGATAGCACAGGAGATGGGAGGAGCCCTTGAAATTCTATGTATTGTTTCCATTATCTGGGAAAGAAAACCTTGAAACTGTATTCACCCCCTGGCCTGGTTGGTCAGTGGGAGGGAGGTCCACAGTGCCCAAAGAAGAAGCCCACAAAACAACTTTGGTTAATTACCTACCTCTGGTCAGCATCTGTTTTACTAGGGAGTCCCTAATGTTTACAGAAAGAGCCCATAAATAATTTTGGGTAACTGTCCCAACTTTAATTAACTCTGTCTTTTCACATATCTGTTTTACAACAAGAGGAACAAATGGGGTCTGGAGTGAGATAAGGATTCAGGCTAACAGACCCCCACACATATATAAGTTTGGGTAGTCATGAGCCACCCAGGGAAAGCTGGCACCACCTTTACCCATCAATCAATATGTAATTTCTTCACCCTCATCTTGCCAACTATATAAGTCCTCAAGACAAAGGACCGGTGCTCTTGCCACCCTTGCCCTTGCCTGTTGCTGCCCTTAACTTGCCCTGTCCTGAATCTACACCTTTCACCCCCACCTTGGCAAGGCCCATTCTCTTCCATGAGAACATATCACTAATAAACCCTGTTTGCACGGTAATAGACTTGCCAATCTGTAATTCTTTACTGCATTGGCAAGAAGAACAGAGTTTCTCTTGTAACAATCCCATAAACTGAAAGGTTATAGTTCGATCTCTAGTCAAAGCACATGCCTAGGTTGTGGGTTTGGTCCCTGATGGGGAAACGTATGAGAGGCAACCTTTCGATGTTTCTCTCTCACATTAATGTTTCTCTCCCTTTCTGTCTCCCTCCCTTCCCTTCTCTTTAAAATCAATAAGCATTTCTTTAGGTGAAGATTAAAAATTTTAAATATATTTTATTGATTATGCTATTACAGTTGTCTCAATATTTTTCTCCACTTTATTCCCCTCCAGCCTGTACCACCCCTCCCACCATCATTCCTTCACCTTAGTTCATGTCCATGGGTCATACATATAAGTTCTTTGGCTTCTCCACTTCCTATACTATTCTTAACCTCCCACTATCTATTTTGTACCTACCATTTATGTTTCTTATTCCCCCCTGACCCCCCTCCTACTCCCTGTTGATAACACTCCATGTGATCTCCATTTCTGTGATTCTGTTCCCGTTTTAGTTGTTTGCTTAGTTTGTTTTTGTTTTGTTTTTAGGTTTAGTTCTTCATAGTTGTGAGTTTGTTGTCATTTTACTGTTCATATTTTTTATCATCTCTTTTCTGAGGTAAGTTCCCTTTAACATTTGATATAATAAGGGCTTGGTGATGATGAACTCCTTTAACTTGACCTTATCTGGGAAGTACTTTATCTGCCCTTCCATTCTGAATAACAGTTTATAGGATAGAGTAATCTTGGATGTAGGTCCCTGCCTTTCATGACTTCAAATACTTCTTTCCAGCCCCTTCTTGCCTGTAAGGATTCTTTTCAGAAATCAGCTGATAATCTTATGGGCACTCCTTTGTAACTCTGTCCTTTTCTCTTGCTGCTCTTAGGATTCTCTCTTTATCTTTAATCTTGGGTAACTTAATGACGATATGCCTTGATGTGTTCTTTGGGTCCAATTTCTTTGGGACTCTCTGAGCTGGACTTCCTGGAAGTCTATTTCCTTTGCTAGGTTGGGGAAGTTTTCCCTCATTATTTGTTGAAATAAGTTTCCAGTGTTTTGTTCTTGTTCTTCTTCTGGCACCTCTATGATTCTGATGTTAGAGCATTTAAAGTTGTCCCAGAGTTTCCTAAGCCTCTCCTCAATTTTTTGAATTCTTGTTTCTTCATTCTGTTCTGGTAGGATGTTCATTTTTTCCTTTTGTTCCAAATCGTTCATTTGAGTCCCGGTTTCCTTCCCTTCACTGTTGGTTCCCTGTCTATTTTGCTTCATTTCACTTTATGTAGTCTTCATTTGTTCCTTCATTTTATGACTAAGCTCAATCAGTTCTGTGAGTATCCTGATTACTAGTGTTTTGAACTCCTCATCAGATAGGTAGGATATGTCCTTGTTGCTTAGCTCTTTTTTCTGGATTTTTGATCTGTTCTGTCATTTGGGCCATATTTCTTTGTCTCAGTGCGCCTGTTATGTTGTAAGGGTGCAGGGCCTTAGGTATTCATCCTGGGTGAGGCAATGTTGTGTGTTGTCTGTGAGGGAGGGGTCAGAGAGGGAACAATGTTGCTCACTTGCTCATCTCTAGCCCCCCTTTCCAATGAAGTCACTCATGTGAGACTGGGAGTTTCTCCCACTGTGGCAACCCCTGCAATAGTTTAAAGCTAGCTTTGAGTCTTTAGTTTCCCATGCAGCCAGCCTGGTCTTGCCCACTTGGTCTGCTGCCTTGCCACACATCCTCTCTGCTCAGCTGCCCATCTTCTACTGGTCTGGGTGAATGTTTCCTTAACTCCTTGGTTGTCAGGGTTCCATACAGTTTGATTTTCTGGCGCTTTTGATTTTTTTTTTTTTAGATTGGTTGTTATCCTTCTTCTGGTTATGCAAGGAAGTGAAATGTTACTACCTACACCTCCATCTTGGCCAGAACCCCAAACTCATTTTTTAAAAATGACAGTGCATGTTATTAGAAAAAAACAATAATGTTCACATAAAGTATGATAGTTTCCAAATAAAAAAAAAAGATCTTAAAGTGAAAATTTCAAAATGTTACAGGGGTTTTCTCTGGGTGATGAGATTAACAATCTCTTTTAAAAATTACTTTAAAAAAGCTTTCTTTAGTAACTTTTAAGAAGTCTGATCTTTGAAGACAGCATCTGTGGCTGACATACCTCCCCAAGGGCAGCTCTCAGAGGCTGGGTCAAATACTTTTCAGGACAATTAGGACCAGGGCTAGGCCTGGGGACCAGACAACGGACAGACAGGGCAGAGCCTTGGAGTCAAGACAGATCTGCCAAGCTTCAGGATGACTTACAGGATCCCAGCTGTGGAGGGCAGTGAGCTGTTCTGTGTTCTTGGCTGATGGTTCTGGCCCCTGACGCCCTCACCTGCCCAGCTATGGTCCCCAAGCCGGCCTGCAGCTTCCTTACCTTGGTGGCAGACAATTAGGACATATACTAGGCAGGACTGGCCATAGCTGCAGTGGCAGCAGTAGTCACAGTGTCGAATGTTTGATGTAGGCAGCTGGCCATGCCATCCTGTTGCCTCAGCCATGGATGTCCTTTCTGCCCAAGGACTATTGACCTGCCCCATCCAGATCATTCACAGCATCAGGTGGAGGAGTTGGGAATCTGGCAGGTGCAGCTGAAGTGACCTTACAGGCCCACCAGGTATCAAAGGGACAGGACAGTGACCTCAGCTACATGTCAGGGCAAGAGACTCAGAATTCAGCAGTTGTCAGGCTACAGTCACTCCTTGAAGCCTCCTCTTCAAAACAAGGATTGTGGCTGCCAGCCACTGACCAGGAGGTGGGAGGGGTGTGTAAACACCCAGCTGCCTGCACAAGGTAGTCTGAGACCGTGTGAACTATGTGAGCAAGGCTGAAACAAAAGGGCCTGTTTATGACTTAGCTTTGAGAGCCTCACACCATTTTCACAGCACAGATCAGCCCTGTTGTGTGAAGCAGGGACTGTACAAGGGCAGAGGTGACAGCATGTGGATTCAGGGGACACCTTGGAGGCTGGCAGCTACACTAAGAATGGGGTTTGGTGCTGAAGGGGAAGGAGAGGGAAGAAACCTCTCTACTCATCTTGAATCGCTAAGCCTTCTGGGAGAGCTCCAGGATCTGTCATGGTGGGAGGTCATGGTGACTATCACCTGGAAGTCTGTGGGTTCCCCTCCCCACTGTATCTCAGTGCCAGTTCCTCTGCCAGCATTACACCAGAACTCTGTCCCTATCACATGGCCCATGCTGAAAGCCACAGAATGTCAAGTTTATGGTGTTCTCTCTGGGCTGTGGTGGTCGGGGGAGAAACAGGGAAGGGAAACAAAGCCCAAGAAAGGCACACACCTTCCTTTTAAGAAGCATAAAAAAGAAAATAATAGTGGCTATTTATTATTGAAATCCACATAGTTTATGTAGACACTCTTCACAAGCCTGGCACTAGGAGGACAGAATGGTCATTGTTCCAGGCTATGGGGCTTAGGTGTCCCCCTTTGGTGAACTCACCCCAGCAGGAACAGGGTGGGTCATGCTTAGCTCTCCCTCATGTAGGAGAGGGTATGATGGTGTCCCTACTAATTGTTCACCATCTCTCTGTATTGAACTCAGCTCTGGTCCTAAGAAAAATGTGACATCTGGAAGTTGTTAGCACTCCTGCTTATACAGATGTAGATGTTTATCGTGTTCTCAAACCTTGAGTCTTGCTGGACTCCCACCCATGGGGTTCATGGGAATTTTGTGCTCCTGGGCCATTGTGGACAATATCTGGGGATGGGGGTCAGAAATGACCAACGTCGTGCATATCTACTCTGCTTATTGCATGTCCATTTTCCTATTAGACTTCACTTTACAAACAAAAAATTTAAAGATACAATAAGTAGCCCTGGCTGGTGTGGCTCAGTGGATTGATTGGTGGTCTGTGAATCAAACGGTCTGTGGGAAACGGTTTGATTCCCAGTCAGAGCACATAGTTGGGCTGTGTGCCAGGTCCCCAGTAGGGGCCATAGGAGAGGCAGCCACACATTGATGTCTTTCTCCCTCCCTTCCCCTCTCTAAAAATAAATAAAACCTTTAAAAAATAAAGATACAATAAGTAATAATTTCGAGATGGTGTCAGTAGTGTATGAAGCCCTGTGGGACCCAGGTACAAGGAAAGTGCATTATAGAAGCTCCTGTGTTGTGGGCTTCATGAATGCCATATGCATATTTGGTGAACCTGTCACAGGAGAAACTCAGGTCTTCTTGCCAATGCAGTAAAGGATTATAGATCAGCAAGAGTATTAGCGTACAAGCAGTGTTTATTAGTGGTAAGTTCTCATGGAAGAGGACAGGTCTTCCTCTTCCTCTGAGATGGGAGTGAAAGACAAGAGCTTAGGTGGCAAGAACATCAGGTCCTTTGTTCTGAGGCCTCATATAGTTGGTGGGATGGGGGTGAAGGAATTACATATTGATTGGGGGTAAAAGTTGTGCCAACTTCCCTGGGGACCATGACTACCCAAATGTAGGTATGTGTGGGGGTCTGTTAGCCTGAATCCTTATCTTGCTCCAGACCAATTTGGTCATCTTGTAAAACAGATACATTACAGCAGTTAAAGTTGAGGAAATTACCCAGTTTTCTGTGGGTTATCTCTGTAAGCAGTAGGGACCCTCTCATTAAATAGTGTCCAGAGGCAGGCAATAATCAAATTTGTTTTATGGGCCCTTTCCTTGAGTACGGTGGACCCCCTCCCATCTTCCAGGCTTTGGGAAGAATAGTTTCAAAGTTTTTCTTTCCCAGATAGTAGAAACAATACATAGAATTTCAATGTGTTAGCATGGTGTTTCTTGTGATGTTGGAACATCTGGCAATATAATTGGACTAGGCTCAGGACTGCTGGGGTAGTGGGTGAGACATGTCTTCCTTGCCCTCCCTGCCTTGGCTTACCATCTATCCTACCTAACTCACCAGTGCAGGCAGATGCTGTTCCCAGGGTCAGTTCTCAGAAAAAGGTGGGCAAGTTTGTTTGTACCACCTGCCTATGTTGAGGAGGCTCTGAGGATGCCCAGGCTCAGAGGGAGGGTGGTAATCTGGAAGGGTACCCATTCTTGACCTCATGCCTCCTTCTCAGGGTAGCCGAGTCTATGTGGGGAAAGCAGTGGTGTCTGCTCAAAATGTGAACTTGGCTACAGACCCTTACCCTGTCCTTATCTTCCATTGTGCAGCACTAAAGACCCAGAAGACATGGGCACTGAAGGCTGTTCAGCAGGACTGGTGATCTCAGGGATCTTCTGTGCCAGATTCTGTCTGTGCTGACTCAACTTTGAATGTCAAACCAAAAGGCTGGAGTTTCCATTTCCATTGTACAGACTAGGAAGCAGGCAGAGAGAACTTGAGAATCTTGCTTAGGTCACACAGCTGGAGAAGACAGAGCTGAGACTCACATCTACTATGGAACGATGTGGAATATGTATGCTGTGCAGCAGGAAATGCTGACCCTCCAGGGGCAACAAGGAGAGTGAGGAAGACCAGGCACCCATACTGAGCCAGGCTCACATCCGTGCACAAGCATACACCCCTCCCTGCTGTTCACCTCTGAGGCTCCAGAGGTTGTAGGAAACCAGAAGAGCCCAGAGAAGCCAAGGGAGGAGGAAAGGGAGCCTATTAGGAGAAAAGGCCCCAGTTCTCAGGAGTCTTGGAAATTCCCTTCCCTGGGGAGTCTGTCTCAGATTCCTCTCTGGGCAGTAACCGTGAATAAAGCCTTATGCCTTTGCAGGACTTGAATTTCTATGGCTGAGAATTTGAGTTCACTGTGGCCCTTCTGGAACCCTCTGCTTTCAGTGATAGGGAAAATGAGGGATGTGGGCTTCATATTTGTATGGAGACAAAACTTTTTTGAATAGGATGTCATAAAACCATGGAGGAGATTGGTGCTGACATCCCCATATCACTCATGAAACTGTGTATCTCATCTCTTGTCATGAAACTGGAGGATTTGTTTAACCTGTTACTTCTGTAATAATTACAATCTTGGGGAGAGTAAGGTACTGTAGACTTCTATGAGTACTGATATGTGACTTAATGCTAATGACTCACTCAGTACATCTGCAAACATAGGCTTCACGCCTGAGTGTGTCCTCTGGTGTCTGATGAGATGTGAGTTCCGTGTAAAGCCTTGACCACACTCCCCACAAACATGGGGCTTCTCCCCCGAGTGTGTCATCTGGTGTATGATGAGAGCTGACTTTCATGTAAAGCCTTGCCTACACTCCCTGCAAACATAGGACTTTTCCCCTGAGTGTGTCCTCTGATGAGATGTGACCCATCATTGAAACCTTACCAACACCCTCCATGCTCGATCGTTACAATTCTTGACACTCCTACTTTCACAAATACCTTGCCTGTGCCCTCTGGACTCTCTTTCTGGCCTCTGTGGGGCTCTTCCTCCATCATTCTCTCATGCTCACTAGAGCTCTTCATTTGTTCTTTGGAAGGTTGAAAAAAGGGTCTTGAGATTCTCCTCTGACCAATCCTTTTAAGCAAAGGTTTGGACCTTACTTTGACCTCTTTACCTTCATCTTTATCATTCCAGTTGTGTGCACTAGTATGTTGGTGCTGCTGATTCTGATCCTCTGGACAGGGTTCCTCTGCTTGGAGGTGTTTTCTTGCAGATGTTCCTGGGAGAATCTGAGAGGGATGATTGAGTTTCACATGTTGGCTGAGGAATTTCTGACTGGAGAAGGCCAGAGAGCAGGAGGAACATGGCTGGAACTCTGTTTTTTATTTTGCTGAAAGAGAAAGGTTTGGTCAGGGCAGATGTTGATGAGAATACCTGGGCCCTATGATTAGTCTCCTGGTAAGACCATCCCCATGAATCCTTCTTACTGTGGTGACAACACAAGCTGTCTCCCACAAAGTGTTCATTTGCAGTCTATTTTCCTTTTTTATTTTTATGCAGTGCATCTTCTTCAGAAATCCAGAAAGCCCACATCAGGGGTCTTTTTTAATATTGCCCAGACTAGGGGCTTTTGAGGAACACGAGAGGCCATTTCATTCCCTGTGTGGATGGAACTGCAGTGACCTTTCCCATCTACAGGTATCTTCTAAGTCATGTTAAAGAGGAAAACCACAGGCCCCAACTAGGAATTGCTTCTCTCTCAGTTTTCCAAAACAATAAAATAAAATATCCTTCCTCAAGCCTCACACCAAATGTTTATACTTCATCTCATTCAGTGTTAGCCCATTTCAAATACACTAAAAAGTTTCAAAATATTTCCAACCACACTTCTTATACACCTGATTCCTGTTCCTCTCTGGCCAATCCACCATCCTCTCTCACTTGGAGATGAAATAATCTCTGAGGGGAATCCCCAGTGGAATTTATTTTCTAAAAATTAACAAAGCATAATCTTAGAACAGAGAACATACCACTCTACAGCTGATGACTGCACAATTTCACTCAGAAAAGTCCCCAGTGTCTCAACTCAGATCATAAGCACTGCATTTACAGGCTGCTAAGCATCTATCTGAACTCTGTTCTTACCCTCTATTGTAAGACTGAGACCTTAGCCAGCTCAGTGCCCCATCTCTTTTCTTCTCTGCACTAGCTGCTCCCTTTGCCTGGGATCTTTTGCCTGCAGGTATTTTTATACATATTATCTCCTGAGAGAACCCTTCCCCAGCCATCTGCCACACCACACACTCCCCTCACACTGATCCCTAGGCACTTGTCCTGGATTAGTTAGGACCCTGTATAGCACAGAGTAGGAACTCACATGACAATTAACTGAAATAACGAATGAATGTGCCCTGAATAGTGTGGCTTGGTGGGTTGGGTGTTGTCTCACAAACTGAAAGGTTACAAGTTCAATTCCCAGTCAGGGCACATGCCAGGGTTGTGGGTCAGGTCCCCAGTTGGGGGTGTACAAGAGACAACCAATTATTATTTCCCTTGCACATTGATGTTTTTCCACCTTTGTCCCTCCTTTCCCCTCTCTCTAAAAATAAATAACGTCTTGTAAAAAAAGACGTTATTTATTTGTTTTTAGAGAAAGCGGAAGGGAGGGAGAAAGAGAGAGAGAGAGAAACATCAGTGTGAGGTTGCCTTTCTTGGGCCCCCTTCTAGGGACCTGGGCCACAACCCAGGCACGTGTCCTGACTGGAAATTGAACAGGTGACCCTTTGGTTCACAGGCTGTCACTAAATTCTCGGAGCCACACCAGCCAGGGCAAAATCTTTAAGGAATAATGAATGCATATAAATATACACATTGTATTTAGAAGTATGGAGAAAATTAAGAAGCAGCTATAAAAGGGTCAGAAAAACTGACTTGTTGAGAGAGCTGGTTAGTACTTGAAAACTTTTTTTTAATATGTGTCTCTCAGCCTTTCAGTACAATATGTGTCTCTCAGCTGTTGTATATTTTGCTCATGAAATATTTAAAAAATTAAAAATATAAATTTTTTTCCTAGGCATCAAAGGCATATGAAATGAAATGTGAATTTCTAAAGCACCTTATTTGAAACTTTACCAAGTATAGAGTGGATTTGACTCTACTTAAGAGTTGGATCATGAACATTTTTGAGGAGAGTTCTTTCTTTTCTTTCTATTTTAAAGAACAGTGGTGCCCACCTCTCTCATCCATGAGCTCTTTCTTCCACATGCTGTCCCACTTGATTCCCAGCTCCTGGCCATACTTGCCCCCATACCAGACGAGCAGCTCACAGCCTGGTCTGATGTCCTGGCAGATTTGGTAGAAAATCTGCCTGTGATATTGAAAGGCCACCAGGTTCTGCTCTTCATCATCCTGGGCACAGTTCACATGTCTGGGATTGAGGAAGATGAAGGGAAAGAAAACCACAATGGTGAGTTCCCACTACCTGTTACATTCATGTTCAGCTCCTCACTGATTCTTAAGGCCCTCAGGCTCTGGTGTTGCCCACTGCCCCTCATGCTCCTGGGGAATCTTCTGTTCAGTGTCTGAGCGTCTGTCAGAATGTCATGTGAACTCCTATCTGCAAGTCCTGCTTGCAGTGCTAATGCTGCCTAATACTGTTTTCTAAAACCCAGTTCTAGACTTAACTTTCACCCTGATTGGCCATAATCCAGTGATCTCTGGCTTCTCCAAACTGTAAATCAAGTTGTTTCATACCACAGAATCTGATGCTTGATCTAGGGTTCTGTTTCTAAATTAGCTCACTAATTATTCAGTACTCAGCCCAAATCTATCTTCTTTTGAGAGGCCTTCCTCCAACTCCCCTACACTTAATTTAGGATACCATTTACTTGCCTCCTCAAGGTTCCCTTAGAAAATTGGATGTCTTTTTGTCTTAGTAAAATAAAACAGAACAGTAGAAGTTGATTCACATTCTGTTAACCCTGATAAAAGAGAGCCCCTCAGGAAAGGGTCTTATGACCATTCCTCTGCAGGTCTCAGAACCCAGTTCTACTTTGAAGTGAGGTTGGGATGGTTTACTGCCCTCACAGGTTTAGGCCATCCTTGGTTTATGCTATCCCTACACTGTGCACTTTCTGGAAATTATAGTTAAATGTTTCTAAAAGTAATTATTTCATGTCTGTCTGTAAGAAGTCCTTCATAAGGACATGGGTTATATGATCTGTTTAAGTAATGTATTCCTACATTAAGTAAGGAATTCCTATTCCTATTAAGTAAGTAATTCATCTAAACTGGAACATAGTAAGTGTTTAATTAATGTTCATTTGATAAATTAAAATGTAACACCGTGTCCTTGGTGAATATAGGGTCTTCAAGGTCCCTTCCAGTATCCAACTTGTGTGTAGTAGGGAGATTTATATTTTGAGGACACATGCTATACTTTTTTCCTAAATTTCTCCTGATATGAAAGAACACTATATGGAAAAAAGAGGAAAAAAGGATTAAGGGAGACCATTGAGGGAGGCATGATGACAGGGAAAGATATATGGGCTTGTGGGGGATGAGTGTCCCTCTGGCACCCAGAGACCTGCTGACCTCACCTCATCCAGTTGGCCCAGGATCTGTCCTTTCCATTCACATACTCATAGCAGTTTCCCTTTGGTGATCTGCATTTCAGAAAAGAAGTTAAAGAGCTTTTATTTTTTTCGTGGAGATGTAATAGTCAGAAGAATTATTTTATTCTACTGTCATGAAAGCTCTTTCAGCCTGCATGGGGATTCAACTGCCAACTGTGACCACATGATATTTTTGTTACTCATCATCTACACATCTGAGTCTACCTGTTCAATCAGAGCAAGAGGCCCACAAGGGAGGAGCCACTCCTTTTCATCTATACAACTTTGCTCCCACTTACCTTCTGATCCTTACACAGGACCTCTATGTTCATGTAAAGTCCAGTCAGTACACAGAGCTAACCATATTATTCCCTCCATGCCTAGAATATAGGTGAGGTGAGGTTTCTCCAAGCCTCAGAAGGAATGTGGGAAGGCAGAGGACAGTGGAAGAGGTAAATAGTTCTCACCAGCCAGGAGTATCTGCTCTTGGCTGCCTCTTCATCTTCTGTGATGTGTCCTTCATAAGGGCCAAAGTGCAGACCCACTGGCAAATCAGCTGCCTCATTCCACTCTCTAAGCCCAGCCTCAGGGATGCCTGATGGCCCGATTCTCAACCCAGGTGGCAGGGTGAGGGCTGAGCGCTGGGGATGCCCCTTGTCCACTGCACTGTCCTTTACAAATGTAGGAGGCCCATGCACAGCACAGGTGTCGATGAAGAAGTTCTGACACTTCTCACAATCTGGAAGTGAGAGCAACAGGGGTTAGGGAAGGTATAATGCATGTTCCTGGACACAAAGAGCTTCAGAGGGAGTCCGGCACTGACATCATTGAGACTCAACCTTGTACTCCAGGTCACTAGAGGAAGGGAATGATTTGGGGACCAAAGGACTAGATGAAATTATTGTATCATAACATGCTTCTTCGTGAGGGTCACTTACAAAGGTAGTCATCATCCTGGGGCTCAGTGACCTCTTGGTACTCACAGTCCTTTCTTTCTGGTAGGCTGTTCATCTTCACACCCATCTCCTTTCTCCTGAGTTCTAAGTTGGAGAAGGACAGGGGAGCAAGGTTGGTTGGGGTCTGGAGTGTTAGTTCCCATTTTGTCAGATAACACACAATCTCCTCCCATCAAATTATTACCCATCCTTTTGCATACTCTGGTATTTTACTCCAATGACTATTGGTTCAGAAGAGTAAGACTCCACACTAACTACAGATGACTGATTGAATTTTAGTTTCTAGATCTTCCTATTACCATGTTTACTTGTGCCGTGGTCTGACTGCAGCTAGGTCCAGGGGTTCCTGAAAGGTGGGTAAGGCATCGGTGATGGGAGACAGACGACAACACACCTCAAAGGACGGTGATGCTCTGTTCTGTTTATTGCAAGTACAAGCAGGTTTTTATACTTTCATTTTTGATAGTGATTAACATTTGCGATTAGGTGAAGCAGAAAAAAATTAATACAAAGGTAACCAGGAAAAATACAAAAGTTTCCATAGATTCAATTATATTAAACAAAGATTATTTTGACCAGGAGAGCCATAAATCAGACAATTAGAAATAGCTGTATGTAGAGTTTGAATGTCTTATTGTTTATTAAAGTTCTCAGAATTTGTCATCTGACTCCCTGGTAACTGTTTTTACATGCTTAGTTTGTAATAGCTGACCAGCTTTTCTTATTTTTTTGCCTGTCTAATTCTACTTGATATATATTCCTATTCAAGGTAAAGGCAGGGCTGTTACTCCAACAACTTTTAGACATTCAGGGGCTATTTTATTAGAGGGGATTTTGTTCTCTGGTCAAGAAATTATTTTATACAACTTCATTGGAATTATGTGAATCAGTAAACCTGAGATACAGGTGTCTAACAATCCTACCACCTTTTAATCACCAAAACAAACATGTAAGGAGAGATAAACAGGAAATCCAGCTACAGTATACCTTTTTTGTTCCTTAATTAATAAACACCAGGGAGGCCTGCTTCGAGCTAGCCTTTCCATGAAATTTAGACTATTATAAGGCACTTGGACTCCATCCTTATTGACCATTCTAATGCCATCCTCATCACATGCTCCTGTATAAGGCAATGGGGGATCTGGAACCCTCTGGAGACTATTAGCTCCTCTTGGGGGAATACCATAATTTGCCATTAATCCAATATGCTACCCAGGGGTATCCCTGGGCTGTGGGTAGGGGTCTATATAATTTTTTCTTGTTTTCTTGACTCTTTGTATCTATGGGTAAGGAACAGGCGTGAGAAAGTCTGCCAATAGTTCAGCCTGTTGTAACTGATTCATGAATTCCTTTATGGGAACAGTTGGGGATAATTTCTTACTCAGGTTTATAAACACTGTTGGGAACAAGGAAATTAAGAACTAAATTTAACCTTAATAGACAAGAACCACATTGTAGCTAAAAAGAAATGATAAAAGAGCCAGAGTACAGTTAAGCAAACATCCTGTGCCTAGCAGATGCTCTCCCCTGGGTAGGCTAGATAAGCAATGCTTTGTAGTTTTAATCAGAAAATAAGAACCTAGCTAGCTAGAGCCAGGAGATTACTAGGTTAATGAACAAACACCCTGCCTTCCCGCCTTATGAAAGAATGCTTGGTTTGAAATTCCCGCGCGGTCTTTGTAAGCGAATTACTAACTGCCACGTCTGCTTCTGTATAACACTTGCTTGCCCGCCCATATATAAGGATGCAGTTGTAAGCGCTCGGCGCGGCTCTTGTTTGCAGCTCCTTGTGGGCACTGTGTCACTGGACACTGAGAGTTCGCCCCTGTGCAGGTTAAACTTGGCCAATAAAGTAACATCTTTGATACCCTGAAAGTCTCCGATATTTGTTCTCACGTTTGCTGGATGCTACAAACACCTTGTTTAAAACAATTTGGGCATAATTCAATAGTCTAGGGAGAACTAGTTGTCCCTTCAGAATTTCCCTCAAAGTTAATCATTGACTCACTTCGAGACTTTTTCTCCTCATGGCCTGTTCTTACGGGAATCAGAGTACAAAGTAAGACCATGATCAATATTAGCAAGGAAATTATTAAGAGCAATCCCCAGGAAAATTACCGCCTCCCTTTGTATGCCACGCTCTCTTCCAGGAAGATGGATTCCTTGAATTCCCTCTTTCCACATTCGGACCTTGTCAGAAAACATGGTTGGAAGAGGGCGTGGCATACTTGCCAACCTTTAATTACTCATAACATATTTATTGAGTGAACTTTATATGTTAGACATTGAGGAAAGGCCCGGGCACACAACATCAATAGTGTGGTTGCTATTATCACAGATGGATTTATTGGACAAGTTGCAGGTGTCAATTGTTTTAAATTTAATTTAATGTTTTCAAACTATATGAGCGATGTTTCCCTATCTTCTCTTTACACATTAGCATTCAGGAGCTCAGAGAATTTATAGGATTTGCTCAAAGCTCCAGTGCTAACTTCAGTCTCAGCTTAGCACACCTGAAGTCCAGGCCCATCCAAAGTCCGCCCAGCATACCTAGGTCATACTTATCAGCCCTTCTATAGGACTTAGAGGAAATAAAGTTTCCAAATTATTTTCTCTTACCCAGTATTTGTCTAGTGTGCTTTTCAAAGGCACATGCTTCTCCGGGAGGGGACACTGGTTTCTGGGCATTCTCTGAGTCACTTGCAGTCATCAAATTTACTGTTCCTGACAATTCCTTCAAACTATATTCATTGCTTAATGGCACCCTGGATGTTGCCTTCAATGTAAGAGGCACATATTAAAAGATAACATATTTAATTTTTTAAGGCTTATGATACATTTTACATGCATGTCTTTAAAACTTCAATCTTGGAAATACCTAGGGAGTATGGATATCAGAGGGGATAGAGCCAATGTGGGTAATGAATCCAAGATTAGAACTCACACCTAATGGCTTTTTCTTTCAACTGTCTCTATAATATTGAGTGTGAGGGATATTGGGAATAGAATAAAGAAATAGTTGGCAGAAACCTATCTAGACAATAAATAAAATGGTGATAAAATCTGCAATATTACTTAGAAAGACTATTTGTACTTAAATTAGCCAGTTCCCACCAATTCTGTTTGAATAAGGCTGTATCAGTAGCTAGTTGTCTTCAGTTTCATGATCTATAGCATGCTAATTTTCAATGTTACAGTGAAATGTGCAATTAAATAATGCTCATCAAAGTGTTCTGTGAATTGTGTAATACAGTATGAATGTGAAGTTACAGTTCTAATATCAATTTACTCCTCAGCTATCTCCATATTTCAATCTCATGGAAATTACCTTTACCATTCATTGGTCATCTTCTAGTTTAATTTGTTATTGTGAAATCATTCATTCAGCAAACATTTGGGGGCCCTCTCAGGAGTCCTGATCTGGGCCTGTGACCTCTGAGAAGTCTCAGGTATGGACCAGTCTCTCAAAGAGCTCACAACACAGAGGTAGGCAGGCTGAACAAATGATTCTAAACAGGATGAGAGTAGCCTCATTGGAACTCAGAGGAAGAAGCTGTATTTCACGTTACAAGAAATGGCATTAGAAATCAGTTCCAGACACATGAGTTTCTGTTGAAGAGTGTGAAATCTATATGGAGTCCTTAAGTCATTTTATTATTTGTTGTTTCTCAGTCATCAAACTTGAAGCTACTCAGGGGTGGGAGATGCTCTTTGATTAGAGTGGGAGGCTGTGATCCTGGACATTTTACTTTCTTCTTCATATGGGACCATTCACTGTACAAAATGCCTGCACATTGTATGCTTTCCTTAGTCAGAGGGTCATAGTGCATCTCTCACTTCAGCATAGCAGAGAAGAACTTCAGTTGAAATCATCAGTCAGATGAATCATGTAATGACATATGGATAAGACAATGTAAACTTTATAAACTATGAAAGTTTATTTTTCTAATTTTTATAAAAGATTTTTTTAAAGATTTTATTTATTTATTTTTTAGAAAGGGAAGGGAGATAAAGATAGAGAGAGAAACATCAATGTGCGGTTGCTGGGGGTCGTGGCCTGCAACCCAGGCATGTGCCCTGACTGGGAATCGAACCTGTGACACTTTGGTTCGCAGCCCGCGCTCAGTCCACTGAGCTTTGCCAGCCAGGGCAAAAGATTTTGTTTATTTTCCTGAGAGAGAGAAAGGTAGGAAGAGAGGGAGGGAAACATTGATGTGAGAGAGAAACATTGGTCACTTGCCTCTTGCTAATGCCCTAACCAGGTACCTGGCCCACAACCCAGGCATGTGCCCTGATCAGGAATCATACTGGTGATCTTTCCCTTTGCAGGATGACACCCAACTGAGTCATGGTGGCCAGAGTAAAGCTATGAAAGTTTCAATGAGTTTGTAAGTGGTTTAGAGAAGCAACTATGGGTTGGATTGCACTACCCTTGATACTGAGATCTTAGACATATAGTCAAACATTTCTATATCTCTGAAAGCTCACTTCCCTCATCATAAATGGCGATATTTATAGTACCAACCTCATCAGATGGTACCGTTTGAGTTTATTCGCATAGAATTCTTAAAGTCTGAAACATTGTGAGAATGTGAAACAAATGGTAGTTACTGTAGTTGCTGTAGTTGTTAACTATTAAGATGATGATGAGCCCTGGCTGGTGTGGCTCAGTGGACTGAGCAGTGGCCTGCAGACTGAAAGGTCACCAGTTCCATTCCCAGTCAGGGCACATGCCTGGGTTGTAGAGCAGGTCCCCCACTTGGGGGCATGTGAGAGGCAACCTATATATGTGTGTTTTGCACATATTTCTCTCCCTCACTTTCTCCCTCCATCCCCCTCTCTAAAAATTGATAAATAAAATCTTAAGAAAAGGATGATAATTTCGGACAGTGTGTTGAAGAGACCAGGAAGGGAAGGTGTCAGTTCCTAGGATACTTTCTGCATTTTCCTACTTTTACCTGCCTTTCTATCCATGAGGAAAATTTTGTTGTCAACAGGATTTGGGCAATACTTACCTTCTTGTGTTTACTCTGTTCCCTTCTGAAGGCCACCCAAGGTTTCACTGAAAGATGATGAGAAACCAGTGTTTTGGTGGGTCAATGTTTCCAAAAGCTGGAGATTCTTATTAGGGACACAGAATTTTGAATGAGAGTAGTCCAAGAACAATCCCAGAATGACTGGAAAAGGTTTTCTGAGGTCTCATTAAGGCCTAGGCTTCTATTTGGGCCATCCACTAATTTCATTAGAATGAATAAAAAACAGACAAAGTGTTATCTACACACCCTCCTATGTTCATAAAGCATCTATTATGTTTACTAAAAAATAAATTGGCCTCTCCTGACAAAAATGTAATAAAAGTAACTGCACAGAAACTCCATGTCTTCAATATAACCCTTGCTCTGTCCTGTTTTCTTCATTCAAACTGGCTTTCTCCAGGCTTAGGGCACCAGGACCACCTGGCCTCCTTTCTCTGGTATCCTCCCCCCTGTGCACATACGGGCCATCCACATCCTTCCTTAATCATTAGACTCTGTTCACCATAACAGTCTGCTGACCCCAGAAACAGAATCCCACTCATGTTAAAGATCACATCTTCTCCTCAGAAAACTAAAAATGGATCTGCCTTTTGACCCAGCAATTCCACTACAGGGATTATATCCTAAGAACCCTAAAACACCAATCCAAAAGAACCTATGCACCCCAATATTCATAGCAGCACAATTTACAATAGCTAGGTGCTGCCATTGTTCCCCACCCCGCCTCTGCCCCTTCACACAACATCACAATCTAGCACAATCTAGCGACTGGGATGCCCAGCCCTGGTGAACACCTAAGTCTCCACCCCTCACCATAACAGGAGTGACCGGACCAGAGAGAGATGGCACAAATAGAAGAACAAATCAGTGCCCCAGAACTCATCCTTTTGAGCGACCAAGAAATAGCTAACCTATCAGATGCACAGTTCAAAACACTGGTGATCAGGAAGCTCACAGAATTGGTTGATTTTGGGTGCAAATTACATGCAAAAATGCAGATTACCATAAAAGAAATGAAGGAAAATGCATAGAGAACCAATAGTGATGGGAAGGAAACTGGGACTCAAAACAATAGAGTGGACCAGAAGGAAGAAAAAAACAACCAAACAGGAAAGAATGAAGAAATAAGAATTCAAAAAAATGAGGAGAAGCTTAGGAACCTCCAGGACACCTTTAAACGTTCCAACATCCGAATTATAGGGGTACCAGAAGGGGAAGAAGAAAAGCAACAGATTGAACACATATTTGAACAAATAATAAAGAACTTCCCCATTCTGGCAAAGGAAATAGACTTCCAGGAAATCCAGGAAGCTCAGAGAGCCCCAAAGAAGTTGGACCCAAGAAGAAACACACCATAATTACATTAGCCAAGGTAAAAATGAAGGAGAGAATCCTAGAAGCAGCAAGAGATAAGGGGACGGTCACCTACAAAGGAGTTCCCATCAGACTGTCAGCTGATTTCTCAAAGGAGACCTTACAGGCAAGAAGGGGCTGGAAAGAAATATTCCAAGTCATGAAAGACAAGGACCTATATCCCAGATTACTCTATCCAGCAAAGCTTTCATTTAGAATGGAAGGGCAGATAAAGTGCTTCTCACATAAGTCAAGTTAAAGGAGTTCATCATCACCAAGCCCTTATTTTATGAAATGTTAAAGGAACTTATCTAAGAAAAGAAGATAAAAAAAACATGTATAGTAGTAAAAGGACAGCAAACTCACAATTATTAACAACCACATCTAAAGCAAAACCAAAAGAAACTAAGCAAACAAGTAGAACAGGAACAGAACCACAGAAATGGAGATCACATGGAGGGTTGGCAACAGAGGAGTGGGAGGAGAAGAGAAGGGGAAAAGGTACAGAGAATAAGTAGCATAGAAGGTAGGTTGAAAATAGATAGGGGGAGGGTAAGAATAGTATGGGAAATGTAGAAGCTAAAGAACTTATAAGTATGACACATGGACATGACTAAAGGGGGGATATGGGTGGGAGAGGGTGTACAGGGTGGAGGGAAGTGAAGGGGGGAAATGGGACAACTGTAATAGCATAATCAATAAAATATATTAAAAAAGAAAAAATATCAGAGAAAAATTATAAAAAAAGAAAAAATATATATGACTATGTTGCAGACTTCAAAGTTTAAAGGAATAGCCCGTCACTGTATGATACACTTGTACATCTTGCTCATACGCTGGACCAGAAAACCCTGTTCCCTGGTTATGTCCTGTGATGCAGCCTGACCAAACCAGGTTGGTGTTGGGAGGGCAGCTCTGGCTCCTCCTGCTGCTCATCTTGCTGCCTTGTAACCCCTTCTTCATCAGAGTCCTCAGGGTCCTCCTCCTGGAGCTGGGTGGCCTGCCTGCGGTGGCGACACCGGAAAGCTGGTTGAGGGGCCCTGAGACCTGGAAAGAGACGAAACCTTTATCCTGAAAGCAGAGAACTTGGAGGAGGAACAAGCCCCAGGAAGCCCGTGGGACTGGCTCGGATGGGATGGGAGAGTAAAACGAGTTTCCCTGAGCACTGCACTGTGCGCCAGCCCTGCTCTGACGTGAAAGAGCAAATTCCCTGCGATCAGTGTCCATACGGGAGGGAGCTGCAGGCGGATGGAGCCGCCCAGCCGCCTGTCGGATCACCAGGCCCCTGGGCCTGGCGCCTGCGCGCTACCTAGTCTGAGGAGCATGTAGAAGTTCCTCTTCACGTTCCGGTACCGGCCTTTCTCCCAGTCTCCCATCTCTGTCCACTCCTCCCTGGAGTAGAAACATCTTTCAAAGCTTCTTCGGCCTGGAGAGGAGACAGGAAACACCAGTAAGTCAGTGATGGGAGTGAGAACACACGGTGGACCTTCCCTGGTCCCAGGTGCAGGGAGCAGTCGGGGCCTTGATGGTCTTTGTGTCGCAGGCACGCAGGCACGGAGCCCCTGTCTGAGTCGAGATCCGGTCCCCGAGTGGCCGTTCCTCTGGGGTGTGTCCCGGGGGCCTGCTCGCACTCTGGGCCTTCTCCCACTTCCCCAAACGACCCTGACCGACCCTGCGACAGGGAGTCTCGTCTCTCCCACCAGCGCTCTGCACTCACATAGCGAGGGTCACCCCGAGGGCCGGGCGTCTGCGGCGCCCAGTCCCCTTGCTCCCTGCCGGCCCCTCAGTTCACCTGAGGCGTCCGCCCCCTCGCCCTGCTTCTCCGTCAGGGTGCTCCTGCGGCCCCTGTAGGGGTTCATGGCGTCCTAGCCCTGAGTCCCAGGAGCCTGTGGAAGAAAAGGGGCTGAGAGGCCCGAACCCCTTTATCCCGGTTGTCAGGGCGCCCAGAGAGGGGGACCACGGGGCCCTGCGGGAGGAGAGGCTGGATGGGCGGAGCTATCCGCCGACACGCCCACGGCGGGGGGGTGGTGCGCCCTTGTTCCCGCCCTTCCCTCTATAAGCTGAGGCCCCAGGCATCTGAGGGGCCTTGTCCACCAGGCCGGTTTGTGGCGGTGAAGGAAACGCGCTTTTCCCAGAGAAGGGCCCCGGAAGTGCCCCCGGGGGTCTGGAGAAGCCTGCACGAAGCGCAGGCGCAGTTTCCAGCAGACTGCCGTCTCTCAGGCTGAGAGGCTTGGGGTCCCTCAGGACTGGATCCTTCGTCTTCCGGGCAGAGGACACAGACTCCCTGGGGGAGAGGGTCAGACCCTCGCGGCTGAGATTTGGGGCATCTCATCGAGGGGCTTCCGGGTCCCCACCACTGAGTTAGTTTCCAGGACGACGGCATTCGGGGTCTCTGAGTTTGGGGAGATTTGGTCTTTCTGGGCAAGCTTCAGGAAGGGTGCCCTGAGCTGAGGGGGACAAGAGTTTTCGGACTGTTTGGGGGTCTAAGCGTTGTGGGTTAGGAGACATGGGGTCCTCTGGGTTAGTGGACACGGGTCCCTCGATGCTGAAGGGGTTTGGGGCCTCTCAGGATGAGGGAATATATGGTCTCTTAGGCTGGACTTTGAAGGTGTCTGGCTAAGGGTTCCACGTGCTAAGGCTCTCTGCTTACCGGCCAGTCTCCTGGGGCCTCTGCCACGCAGCACACCTCGGCAGAGTGTCCTCACCAACCCCCTGGGCTTCCCGCCCTCGGGTGGAGGGAGGGCGTTTGGTTCGAGGTTCCTGCCTGGATAGCCAGTGGGAGCAATTCGCCAGTCACTGCTGCAATCCCAGCGCCCTGCCCACCAATGGGCGGTCAGAAGAAGTTGAAAGGGCGGGACGGGGGGCGGAGCTCCCTCAGTTGGGGGCTGGCCAGCAGAAGACTTACCCCATCCCGCGAGGATTGGCTGCTCTGGGTCTACGAGCCCATGTCAGCAGCCTACAGCAAGAACCACAGCTTGGAGGTTTCCCTGGCTAGTTTTCCAAAGGCTGGTGAGGGACCCTACCGGCAGGAGCTGGGAGCTCCGAGTACGGGTCAGTCTGTAGGGTGGACATGGCCCTCCTGCCACCTGACAAAGTGTCTTTTGTTCCACCAGTCTGTGGTCAGGATCCCCAACTTTCGTCTAGGCCCGTCAGTGCCCTCCCGTATCAAACCCACTTTCATCAATGGCTGCACAAGCGGTGAGGGCGGGTTCAAGACTGCATTGCATTCCGGGAAACTCTTGTCAGTAAATTCTGACCACACAATTCGCAGACGCAAAAGAAGTCCCAGAGGGCTCAAACATTTAAACACAACAAATAAAATAATAAGTATACTGGAAAACACACTGGGAGAATTTCACATCTCAAAGAAGTGGTGTTATGAATAATAAGTATGTTTAAGTAAGTCAGGTTTAAAAAGATTTCAGAAATAAGACAAGATAAAACCAAATAAAACTAAATAAGTTTTTAAAATGCTGAGGAAACCTACAAGTATTTTGCATAAAAATAAGATACCGAGTTTGAGAACAGGGGTCCACAGAGCAGGGTCAGTGTAGCTGCTACTAGGTTTATTAAGTGCACTGAGTGCCTCTGGTCCTTACCTCGTTTTCAGCACGTACATATAACTTGATTTCCATGGATTGCAAATGAGCCAACTAACTAATTATTACTGTGAAACTGCATAAAGGGAAACCACACTAAAGTGGGGTTGGGGGTCAGTGGGGATGCTGTCACATAGCACCACCCGGGGTCAATTACAACAAAAATTACCTGTCAGGCCCCAACATGAAGATGTACCACATGCTCCCAGGAGAAACCGACTCCCCAGCAACTCAGCCAGAGTGAAACCATCATCACCCTGAAATGAGGATTTTCTGCACTGCACTGTTGTTTGAAATGATTCCTCCCAGCTTCCTCTTTTTTCCCGGTAACATAATGTTCCTCTCTTGTGGAGCTTGCTTATGATTTGTGCTACAGCTTGCTTGTCCTAAATTGCAATTTTGCACTGTTTCCGAATAAGCCCCTTATCTGCTGGTAAAGTAACTGAATGCTATATTTTTAAGGTAAACATAATATGGTGGCCTGTATGGGGATCCAGAGGACTCCTGACATGTCTGAGGCTGATGAGCAAGCAGGTGCAGTGTCCTTGCTCTGAAAGACTAGGAAAAGGGTCCTTTGGTGCAGACTCCCCCGTTTTCATTTTGAAAATAGCCATCCAGAAATATCAACCTCATACCCTGTGACCCAGAAATTCCACTTTTCAAAATTTTCCCCTAGTAGCCCTGGGCTGGTAGTTCAGTTGGTTAGAGTGTTCTGCCTATATGCCAAGGTGGTCAGTTGATGCGATCACCGACTGGCAGTGACTGCAGAACGCTGTGGATGGCTCGTCGACACACGAGAAAAACATACACAGAGACAACCAGATCCTGTGGGGAAGTAGGAATGGAATGTCCACTCTCTCTAGTGGGGAGCACCATGGCCACCCTCCTTAGGGGAGAGTGCCCCTAAGGGAGAGCGCCCTGTTCTCCTGCCCAAGCAGGCTTTTTATTGGGTTTGTTTGCATAAGAATTCAGGTAAAGCTCATTACTCATTGCCTGGAAGTAAGGATCAAACAATAGATAACAAGGAGCTCTGAGGACCTATTTTGAGTCAGGGTCAAAGAGCTGTAAAAAACTTTAAGGAACAAACTTACTTCTTCTTTGGACCCTTATCATTCAATTGAGAGCATTCTAAACAAAGCAGGTTTCACAGGATTTTACATATTCTTTCTTAGGCCTGATCACCCAGGGAACCCACCCTTTCCAGCACAGGGTGGCACCACCCTGTCATTGTTTCAGGTTTAGGTGGGGCAAGGGAAGTAAGGCAGCCAAGAGATTAGGAAATTCTCTCACAGAGAATGAGGACTCAGGCTATCTCAAAGCGAGGGTTCATCACCCCCTTTTGCCGTACTTCTCAAAGTCCTTCCTTGTGGGCCTTCCATGTGATCGTGCCTGTCTTAGACCGTTCCCACCTTGGGGATCTTACCCATCATTGGCTAACCAACAAAGCATTGGGGGCCAGGCAGGGTGAAGTAATAGAGCAGAAGTAGAGCTCCTGCTAGGGAGATAAACTTTTGTCTTCTGGCTGGCTTATGGTCCAAGGTCATTCCCTTAGCCTTATCCTTGTTGGGAGTTACAGCTTCTGATACTGGCAGGGTGGGTCCCAAGAGTCAGTTCATTCTCCAATCAGGGCACAAACAAGAAGCAACCACTGACTGAATACATAAGAGGAACAACTAACTCTCTCTCTTCCAAATTAATAAATGAAATTATAAGAAAAGCATTAAAATTTCCCCCCGTTATGCTTCCCTGTGTGTGAAGTGAAGTATGTTTAATATATTTTATCCAATACATAATAACATATAATTTTAAAGTTTTCACTAGAAGAGAATTTCTTAAATTATGGTTTGCTCACACTGTGAAATATTATAGAACATTAAAAATAGGTGAGAATATATGGTATTTCATTAAAAAAATAAAACCTAGTAAGGTGGTTCTGATGGATTTTAACAGAGAATGACTTCTAAATAATGTTGTTATGTGAGAAAAGTATCCTGCAAAACAAATTGTGTTAAAAAAAAAAAAAACCCAGGCAGAGCACATGCTGAGAGGAGACACAGGGACTAGTCACTGGAATCAGGGCCTGGGCAGTGTGGAGGGGAAAACTTGCTTTTCCTTCATGTCATTTGGAATGTTGTGTCATTTGTTTTCTCCTTTACTTAAAATAAACTTACTATAAATATTTTTGTAGATAAAAGAATGGATTAGAAGTAGTTGGTTATATATGTATGCATTTAAAAATGACTCAACAAAATTTCTGCACACCCTCATTAAATCCAGTGGCACATGCTGCCTTCCTTATCCCAGTAGCACCTTGGTCACCCAAAGTGTCCAATTTGCATCCAAAACTGGATTCCAGCAGGAACATTTCCATAGTGCAAAATATACCGTGTCACACACTTACTGTTTGTGAGATGAAAACCATTTATTATAAAAACAATGAATTTTATATTTAAGTATTGGATCCAAGGTCACTTATAGAAATGCTCTTAAGAATATTATAAGCCCTGAGTAGTGTGCTTCAGCTTCTGTGTCTGGCATCTGGCAACTAGGGTTCATTGTCCAGCTCCAACTCTGGAGTCTGGCTGTGGGGTCTTGGTTACAGATCTGGGTCCTTTCTCTGAGGTCTGTGGCCTGGGTTTGACTCTATTTGGCTATGGGTCTCAGATCTGGGCTCTCTTTGGGTGTGGCTTTAGGGTCTCTGGGTTTGTGTGTGGGGTCCATGTGCCTGCCTATAAATTTATAGTCATTAGCTCCAAGTCAATGCCAAGAGGGGTCCCAAGGTTGGGGTGTGGTAAAGAAGGAAACTTTAGGGCAAACACCTCAATTTTATACAGAATGGCTGTGAGTATAGACGACGGGTTGTTAAGAAGCTCAGTATTGTTACAGATGAATTATGAAGCACCACACTGTGTATCAGGTCAGTAGTGTGGCTTCTTAGTTACTTGGCCTCAGGGCTGTGAGGAGACCCTGAAGTGAGGCAGCCCTGGGGCAACTCCCTCTCCTGCTGTGCTGTTTAGGGCTTCTCCACTCATGTACATGACTTCTCTTCATTTCCTCTGCATTTGCACATGAAGTGAAAATTGGAAAAGGAGCCCCTCTGAATGACAAGATCAGGCTGGATGAGCAAAGACAAGGCCTCTGGTGTTGTCACCACAACTGACTAGATTATTATTATTTGTAAATTATGCTGTGTTTTCCCATAGTACTTTTTAAGCCCAAACTAGTTGTTTATTCTCATGTTGAGTCTCGCTGGACTTCCACCATTGGGCCCACCGGAATTTTGTCCTTCTGGGCCATTGTGGAGATTATCTGGGAATGGGTGGCCAGGAATGAACAACATTGTGCATTGTGCAGGGTGGGTCATGCTTAGCTCTCTCTTATGCAGGAGAGGGTATGATGCGGTCCTCACTAATTGCCATCTCTGTGTATTGAACTCAGCTCTGGTTCTAAGAAAAGTGCGAGCTGTTAGCAACCTTCCTCATGCTTATGCAGATGTTTAATCTGTTCTCACCTGGGTCTCACTGGACTCCCACCCACTGGACCCACGGGAATTTTGTGCTCCTGGGCCATTGTGGACATTATCTGAGAATGGGTGCTAAGGAATGACCAACATCATGCATGTCCATCATGCCATCAGGCTTTGCTTCACAAACAAAAGTTTAAAGATACAGTAAGTACTACTTTTGAGATGGTGTCATTGATGTATGAAGCCCTGTGGGTCCCAGGTACAAGGAAAGTGCATTATAGAAGCCTCTGTGTTGCAGGCTTCATGAATGCCATATGCAGATTGGGTGCACCTGTTACTACAGAAACTTAGTTCTTCTTGCCAATGCAGTAAAGGATTACAGATAAGCAAGTGTATTAGTGTGCAAGCAGGGTTTATTAGTGATAAGTTCTCATGGAAGAGGACCGATCTTGATGAGATGGGACTGACAGGCAAGAGCACCAACTCCTTTGCTCTAAGGACTTATATACTGGTAGTTGCTGGGATGGGGGAGAAGTTACATATTGATTGGGGGTTAAAAGTGGTGTCAGCTTCCACAGGGAATGTGACTACCCAAACGTATCTGTGTGGAAGTTGTTAGCCCGAATTCTTATCTCGCTTCAGACCCCATTGATCGTCTCGTGAAATAGATCTGTGACAGAAGACAGTTAAAGTTGAGGCAGTTACCCAAAGTTACCAATGATGTCTTTCTGTAAGCACTAGGGACCCTCTCATAAAACAGTGGCCACAGCCAAGCAATTAGCCAAATTGGTTTTATGGGTCTTTTCCTTGAGTGCTGTGGACCCCCTCCCATCTTCTAGGCCTTGGGATGAATACAATTTGGAAGCCTTTCTTTGCCAGATAGTGGAAATGATACCTAGAATTTCAATGCATTAGCATGGTGTTTCTTGTGATGCTGGAACATCTGGCAATAGAATTGGACCAGGCTCAGGACTGCTGAGTTAATGACACAGATTTTCCTTGTCCTCCCTGCCTTGGCTTGCCATCGAGCCTACCTAACACCCCAGTGCAGGCAGGTGCTGTTCCCAGTCAGTTTTCAGCAAGGGGCGGGGGAGGGTCTTGTTTCAAAGGTTATTCTCAGTAGAACCTGCCAGTGTTGAGGAGGCTGAGAGTGCGCCGGCTCAGTGGGAGGGTGGTAACCTGGAGGGAAGCGCATCCCCCACCCCAGGCCTCCCTCTCAGGGCAGCTGAGTCTATGTGGGGAAAGCAGTGGGGTCTTCTCAAATTCTGAATTTGGCTGCAGACTCCTACCCTGTCCTTATCTTCCTTTGTCCACCACTAAAGACCTGGAAGACATGGGCACTGAGGACTGTTCAGCAGGACTTGCGATCTAAGTGATCCTCTTACCAGATTCTGTCTGTGCTGACTCAACTTTGAATGTCAAATCCAAAGGCTGGAGTTCTCATTTCAATTGTACAGACTAGGAAGTAGGCAGAGAGAAGTTGAGAATCTTGCCTTAGGTCGCACAGCCAGAGAAGACAGAGCCGAGACTCAAACCCACTATGGACTGTTGTGGAATCTGTATGCTGTGCAACAGGAAATGCTGACCCTGAAGGGGCAGCAAGGAGAGTGAGGAAGACCAGGCACCCATACTGAGCCAGGCTCACATCCATACACAAGCATACATCCCTCCCTGCCATTCACCTCTGAAGCTCTGGAGGTTGTAGGAAACTAGGAAAAGAGCCAAGAAAAGCCAAGGGAGGAGAGTAGGGAGCCTATTAAGAGAAAAGGCCCCACTTTCAGGAGTCCAGGGAATTCCCTTCTCTGGTGAGTCTGTCTCAAATCTCTCTGGGCAGTAACCATAGTAGACTGACTCCAGACTTACCCATTTGTAGGGTTGAATTTCTGTGGCTGAGTGTTTTTGTGGCTCTTCAGGAAACCTCTGCTTTTAGTGATGGGGAGAATGAGATATTGGGCTTCATATGTGTATGGAAATAAAACGTTTTAGAGTAGGAACTCAAAAATCCATGAATCGGATTGGTGCTAACATTCCCAAAATCACTTTGTCCATCTCATCTCTTGTCATGAAAGTGGAAGGTTTGTTTAGTTTAACCAGTTATTTCTGTACTAATTATAATCTTGGGGATTGTAAACGGCTGTAGACTTCCTATGGCTATTGATAGGCAACTTAATGCTAATGACTTACTCACTCTACCTGCAAACATAGGGCTTCTCCCGAGTGTGTCCTCTGGTGTGTGATGAGATGTGACTTGCGTGTAAAGCCTCGCCCACACTCCCTGCAAACAAAAGGCTTCTTTCCAGAGTGTATTGTTTGGTGTCGGATGAGATGTGACTTGCATGTAAAGCCTTGCCCACATTCCCTGCAAACATAGGGCTTCTCCCCAGAATGTGTCCTCTGGTGTCTGATGAGACCTGATTTGTGTGTAAAGCCTCGCCCGCATTCCCTGCAAACATAGGGCTTCTCCCCAGAGTGTGTCCTCTGATGTGTGATGAGACCTGACCTCCAGGTAAAGTCTCGCCCGCACTCCCTGCAAACATAGGGCTTCTCCCCAGAGTGTGTCCTCTGGTGTGTGATGAGAACTGACTTCCATGTAAAGCCTCTCCCACACTCCCTGCAAACATAGGGCTTCTCCCCAGAGTGTGTCCTCTGGTGTGTGATGAGAACTGACTTCCATATAAAGCCTCGCCCACACTCCCTGCAAACATAGGGCTTCTCCCCTGAGTGTGTCCTCTGGTGTGTGATGAGAACTGACTTCCAGGTGAAGCCTCGCCCACATTCCCTGCAAACATACGGTTTCTCTCCTGAGTGTGTCCTCTGATGTCTGATGAGATCTGACTTGGAGGTAAAGCCTCTCTCGCACTCCTGGCAAACATAGGGCCTCTCCCATGAGTGTGTCCTCTGGTGTTTGATGAGAGCTGACTTCCTTATAAAGCCTCGCCCGCACTCCCCACAAACATAGGGCTTCTCCCCTGAGTGTGTCCTCTGGTGTGCAATGAGATGTGACTTCCGTGAAAAGCCTCGCCCGCATTCCCTGCAAGCATAGGGCTTCTCTCCTGAGTGTGTCCTCTGGTGTCTGATGAGATCTGACTTGGAGGTAAAGCCTCTCTCGCACTCCTGGCAAACGTAGGGCTTCTCCCATGAGTGTGCCCTCTGGTGTCTGACGAGGGCTGACTTCCAGGTAAAGCCTCGCCCGCATTCCCTGCAAACATAGGGCTTCTCCCCAGAGTGTGTCTCCTGGTGTGTGATGAGATGTGACCCATCACTAAAGCCTTGCTGAAACCCTCCATACTTGATCATTAGAATTCTTGACATTCCTTTCAGAAGTAACTTGCCTGCACCCTCTGGACTCTGTTTCTGGCCTCTGTGAGGCTCTTCCTCCATCATTCTCTCATGCTCATTAGAGCTCCTCATTTGTTCTTCGGAAATTGGGAAAAAGGATCTTGAGATTCTCTTCTGACTGAACCTTTTAAGCAAGGATTTGGACCTTTGTTTGACCTCTTGACCTTCAGCTTTATCATTCCAGCTGTGTGTATTAGTATGTTGTTGCTGCTGATTCTGATCCTCTGGACAGGGTTCCTCTGCTTGGAGGTGTTTTCTTGCAGATGTTCCTGGGAGAATCTGAGAGGGATGACTGAGTTTCATGTGTTGGCTGAGGAATTTCTGACTGGAGAAGGCCAGAGAGCAGGAGGGACATGGGTGGATCTCTGGCTTTGGTTTTGCTGAAAGAGAAAGTTTTGGTCAGGGCAGATGTTGATGAGAATACCTGGGCCCTATGATTAGTCTCCTGGTAAGACCTGCCCCATGATTCATTCTTACTGTGGTGACAATGCAAGCTCTGTCTCCCACAAAGTGTCCACTCATAGTCTATTTTCCTTTGTATTTTTATGCAGTGCATCTTCTTCAGAAATCCGAAAAGCCCACATCAAGGGTCTTTTCTAATATTGCCCATACTAGGGATTTTCAAGAAGCATCAGAGGCCATTTTACTCCCTGTGTGGATGGAACTGCATTGACCTTTCCCTTTCATAGGTATTTTCTAAGTCATGTTAAAGAGGAAAACCACAGGCCCCAACTGGGAACTGTTTCTGTTTTCCAAAAGCAGTAAAATAAAATGTCCTTCCTGCTCTTGCTTGTGTGGTTCAGTGGATTGAGTGCCAGCCTGATAAACAAGAGTCACAGGTTCAATTCTCAGTCAGGGCACAAGCCTGGGTGTGGGCCAGGTCCCCAGTAAGGGGCATGTGAGAGGCAACCACACATGGATGTTTCCCTCTCCCCCTCTAAAAATATATAAAATCTTTAAAAAAAGTCCTTCCTCAAGCCTAATACCAAATGTTTATGCTTCATTTCATTCAGTGTTAGCCCATTTCAAATACAATGAGAAATCCTGTTTCAAAATATTTCTCCAACCACACTTCTTATACATCTGACTCCTGCTCCTCTCTGGCCAGTCCACTGTGCTCTCTCAGTTGAAGTAATTTGTGAGGGGATTCCCCACCGGTGTTTATTTTCTAAAAATTAACAAAGCACAGTCAGAACAGAGAACACACTTTCACTCATGAAAGTCCCTAGTGTCTTAACTCGGGTCATTGGCACTGCATTTCCAGGCTGCTAAGCATCTATCTGATCTCCATTCTTACCCTCTATGCTGAGACAAGACCTGAGTGACCCTTAGCCACTTCAACGCCCCACCTCTTTTCTTCCCTGCACTACTTGCTCCCTCTGCCTGGGATCCTCTGCCTGAAGGTATTTTTGTAAATGTTATGTCCTGAGGAGCTGCACCTCCCCTCACACTGATCCCTAGGTACTTGTCCTGGGCCTGGGTTTTCCTCCTTCACTGGTTAGCTCCTAAAGAGCCATGATTCTGATCCTCATGTTAACCTGTATTTCCAATTCCGAGGACCCTGTGCCACAGAGAAGAACCTCACAGGATAATTCACTGAAGTGATGAATGAATGTGCCCTGCCTGAATGTTGCGGCTCAGTAGGTTGGATGTTGTCCCCAAACTGAAAGGTTATAAGTTCAATTCCCAGTCAGGACACATGCCAGGGTTGTGGGCCAGTTGGGGGTGTGCCAGAGACAAATGATTAATGTTTCCCTTGTACATTGATCTTTTTTCTCCCTCCTTTCTACTCTGCAAAAATAAATCAAATCTTTTTTAAAAAGATTCATTTAAAAGATTTGATTTATTTTTAAAGATTCATTTAAGATTTGATTTATTTTCAGAAAAGGGGGAAGGGAGGGAGGGTGAGGGAGAGAAACATCAATGTGTGGTTGCCTGTTACCTGCCCCCTACTGGGGAACCTGATCTGAAACCCAGGCATGTGCCACAACTGGGAGTCAAACTGGTGACCCTTTGGTTCACAGGCTGGCACTCAATCCACTGAGCCACACCAGCCAGGAAAAAATCTTTAAAAAATAATGAATGCCTATAAACAAAAATGTTTTGTTTAAAAGTATGGAGGAAAATTAAGAAGCAGCAGCTATAAAAATGTCAGAAAAACTGCCTTGGTGACAGAGCTGGTTAGTGCTTGAAAACTTTTTTGCCTCTTAGCCTTTCAACACTATATGTGATTGTATATTTTGTATATGAAATATTTTTAAAATAAAAAATATAAAAATTTTGCCTAAGAGCCAAAGGCCAATACATGAATTGTGAATTTCTGAAGCATCTGAGTTGAAACTTGACTGACTTTAGAGTGGATTTTACTCTACTGAAGAGTTGAATCATGAACATTTCTATGGAGAATTCTCTTTTCTTTCTGTTTTGAAGAACAGTGGTACCCACCTCTCCTGGACGTGAGCTGTCTCTTCCACTTGCTGCCCCACTTGCTGCCCAGCTCCTGGCCATACTCATTCCCGAACCAGACCAGCAGCTCACTGCCCGGCCTGATGACCCGGCAGGTTCGGTAGAAAATCTGCCTGTGGTATTGAAAGGCCACCAGGTTCTGCTCTTCATCATCCCGGGCACAGTTCACATACCTGGGATTTGAGGCAGATGAAGGAAAAGAAAACCACAGTGATGAGTTCCCAATACCTGTAACATTCATGTTCAGCTCCTCCCCTATTCTTAAGGCCCTCAGGCTGTGGTATTGCCCACTGCCTAATGCTCTTGTGGAACCTTCTGTTCAGTGTGTGAGCATCTGTCAGCATGTCATGTGAACTCCTATCTCCAAGTCCTGTTTGCAGTGTTAATCCTGCTTAATACCATTTTCTAAAACCTAGTTCTAGATTTAACCTCTACCCTGATTGGCCATAATATCCAGTGGTCTCTGGCTTCCACAAACTCTAAATCAACTTGTTTCATACCACAGAACCTAGTGCTTGATTTAGGGTTCTGCTTTTATGTTAGTTCACTAATTATTCAGTACTCAGCCCACATCTATTTTTTCTTGACAGGTCTTTCTCCAACCCTCCACACACTTTATTTAGGGTACCATTCACTTGCCTGCCCAAGGTTACCACAGAAAATTGGAGGTCTTTTTGTCCTAGTTAAAATAAAACAGAACAATAGTAGTTGATTCACATTCTGTTATCCCTGATAAAAGAGAGCCCCTTTCAGGAAAGGGGCCCATGACCTTTCACCTGCAGGCCTCAAAGCCCAGCTCTAGTTAGAATTGAGGCTAGGATGGTTTGCTGCCCTCACAGGTTCAGGCCACCCTTGGTTTGTGCTATCTTGACACTGTGCTCTTCTTGGAAATGACAGTTAAGTGCTTCTAAAAAGCAATTGTTTTATGTCTGTTTGCAAGAAGTCCTCCATAAGGACATGGGTTGTGTGATCTGTTTAAGTAATATATTCTTTCATCAATATATAATAACTGGAATATAATAAGTGTTTAATTAATGTTCATTTGATAAATTAAAGTGTAATCCAGTGTCCCTGTGTGAATCTAGGCTCTTCAAGTCCTTTCCAGTGCCCATATTGTGTCTAGCAGAGAGCTTTATATTTTGAGGACATATGTCATATTTTTTTCTTAAATGTCCCTTGATATGAAAGAACACTGTATGGAGAAGAAGAAGTAAAGAGGATTAAGAGAGACCACTGAAGAAGGCATGGGAGGGAAAGATATATGGGCTTGTGAGGGATGAGTGTCCCCTCTGGCACCCAGAGACCTGTTGACCTCACCTCATCCAGTTGGCCCAGGATCTGTCCTTTCCATCCACATACTCATAGCAGTTTCTCCCTTTGGCGATCTGTGTTTCAGAAAAGAAGTTAAAGACCTTTTATTTTTTGTGTGGGGAGGTAATAGTCAGAAAAATTATTTTACTCTCCTGTCATCAAAGCTCTTTCAGCCTGCATGGGGATTCAGCCGCCAGTAGTGACCACATGATAATTTTCTTACTCATCATCTACACATCTGAGTCTACCTGTCCAATCAGAGCAGGAGCCCCACAAGGGAAGAGCCACTCCTTTGTGTCTGCACCACTTTGCTCCCGCTTACCTTCTGATCCTTACACAGGAGCTCTGTGTTCATGTAAAGTCCAGTCAGTACACAGAGCTCACCATATTGTCCCCTCCATGTCTAGCATGTAGGGGGTGACGTCCTTCCAAGTCTCAGAAGGAATGTAAGAAGCCAGAGGGCAGTAGAGAGGTAAATAGTTCTCACCAGCCAGGAGTATCTGCTCTTGGCTGCCTCTTCATCTTCTGTGATGTGTCCTTCATAAGGGCCAAAGTGCAGACCCACTGGCAAGTCTGCTGCCTCATTCCACACTCCAAGCCCAGCCTCAGGGATGCCTGATGGTCTGATTCTCAACCCAGGGGGCAGGGTGAGGGCTGAGCGCTGGGGATGCCCCTTGTCCACTGCACTGTCCTTTACAAATGTAGGAGGCCCATGCACAGCACAGTTGTCAATGAAGAAGTTCTGACACTTCTCACAATCTGGAGGCGAGAGCAACAGGGGTTAGGGAAGGTATAATGCATGTTCCTGGACACAAAGAGCTTCAGAGGGAGTCCGGCACTGACATCATTGAGACTTAACCCTGTACTCCAGGTCACTAGAGGAAGGGAATGATTTGGGGACCAAAGGACTAGATGTAATTTTTGTATCATAACATGCTTTTTAGTGAGGGTCACTTACAAAGGTAGTCATCATCCTGGGGCTCGGTGACCTCTTGGTACACACAGTCCTTTCCTTCTAGTAGGCTGTTCATCTTCACGTCCATCTCCTTTCTCCGGAGTTCTAAGTTGGTGAAGGACAGGGGAGCAAGGTTGGTGGGGTGTGGAGTGTTAGTTCCCATTTTGTCAGATAACACACAATCTCCTCCCATCAAATTATTACCCATCTTTTGCATACTCTGGTATTTTACTCCAATAACTATTGGTTCAGAAGAGTAAGACTCCACACTAACTACAGATGACTGATTGAATTTTAGTTTCTAGATCTTCCTATTACCAGGTTTACTTGCCAACCTTTAGTCATTCATAACAGATTTATTGAGTGCACTTTATATGTTAGGCATTGAGGAAAGGCCTGGGCACACAACACCAATAGTGTGGTTGCTATTATCACAGATGGATTTATTGCACAAGTTGCAGGTGTCAATTGTTTTAAATTTAATTTAATGTTTTCAAACAATATATGAGCGATGTTTCCCTATCTTCTCTTTACACATTAGCATTCAGGAGCTCAGAGAACTGATAGGATTTGCTCAAAGCTCCAGTGCTAACTTCAGTCTCAGCTTAGCCCACCTTAAGTCCAGGCCCATCCAAAGTCCGCCCAGCATACCTAGGTCATACTTATCAGCCCTTCTATAGGACTTAGAGGAAATAAAGTTTCCAAATTACTTTCTCTTACCCGATATTTGTCTAGTGTGCTTTTCAAAAGCACAAGCTTCTCCGGGAGGTGACGCTGGTTTCTGGGCATTCTCTGAATCACTTGCAGTCATCAAATTTGCTGTTCCTGACAATTCCTTCAAACTATATTCATTGCTTAATGGCACCCTGGATGTTGCCTTCAATGTAAGAGGCACATATTAAAAGATAACACTTAATTTTTTAAGGCTTATAATACATTTTACATGCATGTCTTTAAAACTGCAATCTTGGAAATACCTAGGGAGTATGGATATCAGAGGGGATAGGGCCAATGTGGGTAATGAATCCAAGATTAGAACTCAGGCCTAATGGCTTTTTTCTTTCAAATGTCTCTATAATATTGAGTGTGAGGGATATTGGGAAGAGAATAAAGAAATAGTTGGCAGAAACATATCTAGACAATAAATAAAATGTGATAAAATCTGCAATATTTATTAGAAAGACTATTTGTACTTCAATTAGCCAGTTCCCACCAATTCTGTTTGAATAAGGCTGTTTGATACAGTATCTAGTTGTCTTCAGTTTCATGATCTATAACATGCTAATTTTCAATGTTACAGTGAAATGTGCAATTAAATAATGCTCATCAAAGTGTTCTGTGAATTGTGTAATACAGTATGAATGTGAGATTACAGTCCTAATATCAATTTACTCCTCAGCTGTCTCCATATTTCAATCTCATAGAAATTACCTTTACCATTCATTGATCATCTTTTAGTTTAATTTGTAATTGTGAAATCATTCATTCAGCAAACATTTGGGGGCCCTCTCAGGAGCCCTGATCTGGGCCTGTGACTTTAGCCTCTCAAAGAGCTCACAAGGCAGAGGTAGGCAGGCTGAACAAATAATTCTAAACAGGATGAGAGTGGCCTCATGGGAACTGAAAGAAAGAAGCTGTTACTTCACCCTATAAGAAAGGGCATTTGAAATCAGTTCCAGACAGGTGAGTTTCTGTTGAAGAATGTGTAACCTATATGAAGTCCTTAAGTCATTTTATTATTTGTTGTTCCTCAATCATGAAACCTGAAGCTCCTCAGGGGTGGGAGATGCTCTTTGATTAGAGTGGGAGGCTGTGATCCTGGACATTTTACTTTCTTTTTCATCTGGGACCATTCACTGTACAAACTGCCTGCACATTGTATGCTTTCCTTAGAGGGTTTTAGTGTATCTCTCACTTCAGCATAGCAGAAAAGAACTTCAGTTGAAATCATCAGGCAGGTGAATGATGTAATGACATATGGATAAGACAATGTAAACTTTATAAACTATGGAAGTTTATTTTTCTAATTTTTGTAAAAGATTTTATTTTTTTTTTGAGAGAGAGGCAGGGAGGAAGAGAGGGAGGGAAACATTGATGTGAGAGAGAAACGTTGGTCACTTGCCTCTTGCAAATGCCCCAACCAGGAACCTGGCCCACAACCCAGGTATGTGCCCTGATCAGGAATCAAACTGGCAATCTTTCCCTTTGCAGGATGACACCCAACTGAGTCATGGTGGCCAGGGTAAAAACTATGAAAGTTTTAATGAGTTTGTAAGTGGTTTAGAGAAGCAAGTATGGGTTGGATTGCACTACCACTGATATTGTGATCTTAGACACATAGTCAAACATTTCTATATCTCTGAAAGCCCACTTCCCTCATCATAAATGGTGACAATTATAGTACATACCTCATCAGTTTGTTGTAATGTTTGAGTTTATTCACATAGAATTCTTTTTTTTTTTTAAGATTTTATTTATTATTTTTAGAGAGGGATGGGAGGGAGAAAGAGAGAGAGAAACATCAATGTGCGGGTGCTGAGGGCATGGCTTGCAACCCAGGCATGTACCCTGACTGGGCATCAAACCTGCGACACTTTGGTTCGCAGCCTGTGCTCAATCCACTGAGCTACGCCAGCCAGGGCTCACATAGAATTCTTAAAGTCTGAAACATTGTGAGAATGTGAAACAAATCGTAGTTACTATTATTGCTGTAGTTGTTAACTATTAAGATGATCATGAGCTCTGGCTGGTGTGGCTCAGTGGACTGAGCAGTGGCCTACAGACTGAAAGGTCACCAGTTCCATTCCCAGTCAGGGCACAGGCCTCGGTTGTGGAACAGGTTCCCCACTTGGGGGCATGTAAGAGGCAACCTATATATGTGTGCTTCGCACATATTTCTCTCCCTCACTTTCTCCCTCCATCCCCCTCTCTAAAAATTGATAAATAAAATCTTAAGAAAAGGATGATAATGTCCGACAGTGTGTTGAAGAGACCAGGAGAGGAAGGTAGCAGTTCCTAGGATACTTTCTACATTTTCCTACTCTTACCTGTATTTCTATCCATGAGGAAAATTTTGTTGTCAACAGAATTTGGGAAATACTTACCATCTGGTGTTTACTCTGTTCCCTTCTGAAGGCCACCCAAGGTTTCACTGAAAGATGATGAGAAACCAGTGTTTTGGTGGGTCAATATTTCCAAAAGCTGGAGATTCTTATTAGGGACACAGAATTTCGAAGGAGAGTAGTCCAAGAACAATCCCAGGATGACTGGAAAAGGTTTTCTGAGGTTTCATTAAAGCCTAGGCTTCTATTTGGGCCATCCACCAATTTCATTAGAATGATAAAAAAATAGAGAAAGTGTCACCCACGCTTCCTCCTATGTTCATAAACCATCTATTACATTTATTAAAAAATAAATTGGCCTCTCCTGACAAAAATGTAATAAAAGTAACTGCACAGAAACCCCATGTCTTCAACATAACCCTTCCTCCATCCTGTTTTCTTCATTCAAACTGGCTTTCTCCAGGCTAAGGGCACCAGGACCCCCTGGCCTCCTTTCTCTGGTATCCTTTCCCCTGTGTACATACTGGCCATCCACGCCCTTCCCTAATCATTAGACTCTGGTTGCCATAACAGTCTGCTGACCCCAGAAACAGAATCCCACTGACGTTAAAGATCACATCTTGACTTTAGCTGTGTTTCAACCCCAGGCCCGTGAAAGTGGACAGACCCCACCCACCGAACACTCACCATACTGGACAGAACGGCACCACTGCCGACATCAGAAAATGATACAGTTATCAACCCCTCCCATCCCTGGCCTTCCTCCAGCTCCCGAAATCACCACAGTTAATACTGTTCCCCATCTGTCTCCATGCAGGCCATCGAGCAGCCAGGTATGGGGACAGTCATCTCCAGCCAGACCTGCCTCCCTCTCTTGCAATGACAACTCTTTCAAATTAATTGTTTCTTATTCACTTGTATGTTCTTACACATTTACTGCTTATTAATGTACCTATAAATATATATGCTTATGTTGTACACTCGAAAGTTTACAGAAATGCCCCTCACTGTACTATACACTGTTGTGCATCTTGCTTGTTTACTCGACAAGCAAACCTGTTCCCTGGTTAACTCCTGAGATACAGCCTGACCCAAACCAGGACTGTGTCAGGAGGGCAGCTCTGGCTCCTGCTGCTGCTCACCTTGCTGCCTTGGAGCTCGCTCTTCATAGGAGTCCTCAGGGTCCTCCTCCTGGAGCTGGGTGGCCTGCCTGCGGTGGTGACACAGGAAAGCTGGTCGAGGGGCCCTGAGACCTGGAAAGAAGCGAAACCTTTGTCCTGAAAGCAGAGAGCTAGGAGGAGGAACAAGCCCCAGGAAGCCCATGGGACTGGCTCGGATGGGATGGGAGAGTCTACAGCAAGTTGCTATGAGTGCTGCACCATCAGCGCCAGCCCTGCTCTGACATGAAGAAGCAAGTTCCCCCATCAGTGTCCAAGCGGGAGGGAGCTGCAGGTGGATGGGGTTGTCTGAGTCGGAGCACGTCTAGCGCCTGTGTGCTACCTGGGCTGGTGAGTGCATCGAAGTTCCTCTTCACGTTCCCGTACTGGCCTTTCTCCCAGTCTCCCATCTCTGCCCACTCCTCCCTGGAGAAGTAGAGGGAAACATCTTTCAAAGCTTCTTCGGCCTGGAGAGGAGAATGGAAACACCAGTAAATCAGTGATGGGAGTGAGAACACACTGTGGGTCTTCCCTGTCTCTGGGTGCAGGGAGCTGGCAGGGGCCTTGGTGGTCTTTGTGCTGCAGACACTGAGCCCGTGTCTCAGTCGAGATCCGGGTCCAGGTCCGGGTCCGGAGAGGCTGCTCCTCTGGGGTGTGTCCCGGGGACCTGCTCGCACCCTGGGCCTTCTTCCACTTCCGTGACCGGCCCTGCAACACGGAGTCCCGTCTCTCCCACCAGCGCTCTGCATTCACACAGCGAGGGTCACCCCGAGGGCCCGGCGTCTGAGGAGCTCTGTCCCCAGCCCTGTCCCCACGCTTCCCGCCAACCCCTCAGCTCACCAGGGGTATCTGCCCCGCTCGCCCCGCTTGTCCCTCAGGGCGCTCCTGCGGATCCCTGTTGGGGTTCATGGTGTCCCAGCCCCGAGTCGGAAGCGCCTGTGGAAACAGAAGGCCCTGAGAGGACCGAACGCCCTTCTCCCGGTTGGCAGGGCACCCGAGCGAGGGGGACGCGGGCCCTGCGGGAGGAGGGGCTGGGTGGGTGGGGCCGCCCGCAGACCCACCCGCAGGGGTGGGGGGGGCACCCCTGTTCCCAGCCCTTCCCACCGTGCAGCCTTGGGGCAGGCTACGCAGGAAACGTGCTTTTCCCGGGGAAGGGCTCGGAGGCGCCCCCGGGGGTCTGGAGAAGCCTGCACGAGACGCAGGCGCAGTCTCCAGCTGACTGCCGTCTCTCAGACTGAGAGCCTTCTAGTCCCTCGGGACTCGATCTGCGTCTTCCGAGGGGAGGACACTCAGAGTCCCTGGGGGAGAAGGTCAGACCTCCGCGGCTGAGGAGATTTGGGGCGTCTCATCGAGGGGTTCAGGGTCCCCTCCACTGAGTTAGTTTCCAGGCCGATGGCATTTGGGGTCTCTGAGTTTGGGGAGACTTGGTCTTTCCGGGCGAGCTGCAGGAAGGGTGCCCGGAGCTGAGAGGAACTGGGGTTTTCAGACTATTTGAGGGTCCAAGCGTTGGGGGTTAGGAGACGTGGGGTCCTCCGGTTCAGCGGACACGGGCCCCTCGATGCTGAAGGGATTTGTGGCCCCTCAGGATGAGGGCATCTGGGGTCTCTCTGGCTGGACTTGGAAGGTCTGGGGCTAAGGGTTCCACATGGCAGGGCTCCCCGCTTACCGGTCAGTCTCCCGGGGCCCCTGCCGCGCTGCCCGCCTCAGTGCAGCGTCCTCTCCCGATTCCTGCGCTTCCCGCCCTCGGGAGGAGTGAAGGCGTACAGAGTGAGGTTCCTGCCAGGATAGTGGAGTGGGAGCAATCCTCCAATCACTGCTGCGATCCTAGGGCCCTGCCCACCAATGGGCGGTCAGAAGAAGTTGAAAGGGCGGGACAGGGGGGCGGAGCCCCCTCGGTTCGGGCTGACCGGCCGAAGACCCGCCCCGCCCCGCCCCGCGGGGATTGGCTGCTCTGGGTCTACAAGCCCGTGCCGGCAACCTGCAGCGAGGGCCGCGGCTTGGCGGTTTCCGTGGCTAGTTTTGCAGCGGCTGGTGAGGGACCGGACCCGCAGGAACTGGGAGCTCTGAGTCCCGGCCGGTCTTTAGGGTGGACGTGACCCTCCTGCCGCCTGACAAAGTGTCTTTGTTCCACCAGACTGTGGTCGGGATCCCCAACTTTCGTCTAGGCCCGTCAGTGCCCTCCCTTGTCAAAACAAGAGCTGCGTAACCAGTGATAATGTGGTTAAGACTGCACTGCATTCCGGGAAACTCTTGTCAGTAAATTCTGACCACACAATTTAGTTGGGGGTCAGTGGGGATGCTGTCACATAGCACCACCCAGGGACATCTACAAGAAAAATGATCTGTTACAGGCCCCAACATGAAGATGTACCGTGTGCTCCCAGGAGAAACCGACTCCCCAGCAACTCAGCCAGAGAGAAACCATCGTCACCCTGAACTGAGGATTTTCTGCACAGCATTGTTGTTTGAAATGACCCCTCCCAACTTCCTCTTTTTTCCCTGTAACAACGTTCCTCTCATTTACTTGTGGAGCTTGCTTACGATTTGTGCTACAGCTTGCTTGTCCTGAATTGCAATTCCTTACTGCTCCCAAGTAAACCCCTTATCTGCTGGTAAAATAACTGACTGCTATATTTTTAAGGTCAACATAATGTGGTGGCCTGTATGGGGATCCAGAGGACTCCTGACATGTCTGAGGCTGATGAGCAAGCAGGTACAGTGTCCTTGCTCTGAAAGACTCTGGGAAGGGTCCTTTAGTGCAGACTTCCCAGTGATCATTTTGAGAATGGCCATCCAGAACTAACATCCTCCTACCCTCTGACCCAGAAATTCCACCTTTCAAAATTTTCTCCTAGTAGCCCTGGCCTGGTAGTTCAGTTGGTTAGAGTGTTCTGCCTATATGCCAAGGTAGTCAGTTCGTTCTGCAGTAAGGGCAAATACAAGAAGCAACCAATGAATGAATACATAAGAGGAACAACTAACTCTCTCTGTCTTTCAAATTAATAAATGAAATGATAAGAAAAGCATTAAAAATTTCCCCCTAGTTATGCTTCCCTGTGTATGAAATGAAGTATGCTTAATATATTTTATCCAACACATAATAACAGATATAATTTTAAAGTTTTTAGTAGAAGAGAATTTGTTAAATTATGGTTTGCTCACACTGTGAAATATTATAGAACATTAAAAATAGGTGAGAATATATGGTATTTCATTAAAAAAATAAAACCTAGTTAGGTGGTTCTGATGGATTTTAGTAGAGAATGACTTCTAAATAATGTTCTTATGTGAGAAAAGTATCCTGCAAAACAAATTGTGTTAAAAAAAAAAAACAAACCCAGGCAGAGCACATGCTGAGAGGAGACACAGGGACTAGTCACTGGAATCAAGGCCTGGGCAGTGTGGAGGGGAAAACTTGCTTTTCCTTCATATCATTTGGAATGTTGTGTCATTTGTTTTTCTCCTTTACTTAAAATAAACTTATCTATACATATTTTTGTAGATAAAAGAATGGATTAGAAGTAGTTGGTTATATATGTATGCATTTAAAAATGACTCAACAAAATTTCTGCACACCCTCATTAAATTCAGTGGCACATGCTGCCTTCCTTATCCCAGTAGCACCTTGACCACCCAAAGTGTCCAATTTGCATCCAAAACTAGATTCCAGCAGGAACATTTCCATAGTGCAAAATATACCATGTCACACACTTACTATTTGTGAGATGAAAACCATTTATTATAAAAACAATGAATTTTATATTTAAGTATTGGATCCAAGGTCACTTATAGAAATGCTCTTAAGAATACTATAAGCCCTGAGTAGTGTGCTTCAGCTTCTGTGTCTGGCATCTGGCAACTAGGGTTCATTGTCCAGCTCCAACTCTGGAGTCTGGCTGTGGGGTCTTGGTTACAGATCTGGGTCCTTTCTCTGAGGTCTGTGGCCTGGGTTTGACTCTATTTGGCTATGGGTCTCAGATCTGGGGTCTCTTTGGGTATGGCTTTAAGGTCTCTGGGTTTGTGTGTGGGGTCCATGTGCCTGCCTATAAATTTATAGTCATTAGCTCCAAGTCAATGCCAAGAGAAGTCCTGAGGTTGGGGTGTGGTAAAGAAGGAAACTTTAGGGCAAATACCTCAATTTTAATACAGAATGGCTTGAGTACAGAAGGGTTGTTAAGAAGCTCAGTATTGTTACAGATGAATTATGAAGCACCACACTGTGTATCAGGTCAGTAGTGTGGCTTCTTAGTTACTTGGCCTCAGGGCTGTGAGGAGGCCCTGAAGTGAGGCAGCCCTGGGGCAACTCCCTCTCCTGCTGTGCTGTTTAGGGCTTCTCCACTCATGTACATGACTTCTCTTCATTTCCTCTGCATTTACACATGAAGAAGTGAAAATTGGAAAAGGAGCCCCTCTGAATGACAAGATCAGGCTGGATGAGCAAAGACAAGGCCTCTGGTGTTGTCACCACAACAGACTAGATTATTATTATTTGTAAATTTTGCTGTGTTTTCCCGTAGTACTTTTTAAGCTTAAACTGAGACAGCCTTTTTTTTTGTTGCTGTTGTTGATTATTTAAATTATATAAAAAATAAAAATAATTGAAAATCCTACCCAAACAGGTAATAACTGCTATTATATTAAGTATATATGCTTGTAAACAAGGTGGGGTGTGTGAGGTGGGATGGACGGAGGAGGGGGAAGGGGAAAAATTGGGAAACTGTAATAGAATAACAATAAAAAATAATTTAATGAAAAAATAGTGATATCTTTCCAGACATCACTACTTGTACATTTCCATTCTTCCACTTTCTCTGGATTTAATTTATTGTTCTGGGTTTGTAATATGATTCAAAGTTTGTGAATTTTTGGGCTTTCTCTCTAATGTGTGGATTTATCAATGCATTTTTCCCAGAGTGTTTTTTATGTGCTATTTTTATTATCATTCACTTCGAATTATTTTTTAACTGCAATTGTAATTAAATTTGCGGGTTATTTAAAAGTGTATTTTATAATTTTTAAATATGAGGACTTTCTAGTTATTTTTTATCACTGATTACTAGTTTAGGTGCAATGAGAGCAAGAAACATACTTTATATAATTTCAATCTACCTTTGATATACTTTTTTTGAAACTTGATCCTTAGTACAATAGGGTCCATGGAAAAAAAGCTTTTACAGTGGTTGTCTGCTGCTATCCTGTGTTCATTTTCAGAATAACACCTAAGTGCTGGGCAGCAGGGAAAGTTGTGTCTAGTTGGTTGGTTCTTTGTGAATATTGAATCCAATTTGCTGCTCATGGTGTTTCTTATACCCCTACTGAATTTTGTGAGGTGGTCTTTTGTTTCTGAAAGAGGTAGGCTCTATCTTGGATGAGTTAGGTTTGTCAAATATTTTATGATTATAAATTTTTGTTTGTGTCTCTGTTCTATATAAGCTTATGATATTAAGTACATCATGAATTTGGATCCTCTGGGTAAATTAAGCTTTTTGAAGCACTCATCATCTCTAGTCATGCTTTCTACCTCGAAGTCTACTGCATATTATTATGTAATTTTTATGTGATTTACTTTTCTGATTAAAGCTACTTTTGCACCATCCTATGTATCTTTTCCTATTCTTTCTCTTTCGGTCTTCTGTCACCCCAATGTTTTAGGTAATTCATATTTTCTCTGTTTGTGTATTTTATATGTATTGTCTGAACAAGTTCTTTTTCAGAGTTGTCTTTAATTTTATGAAGTATGTTATTAATTTATTTGCTACATTACTGTATTAAGTACATTAATACATAATGCACATAATGTATTATGTACATGAAGTATATATATATTAATGTATTCATTACATTGATGTATTTAATGTATGTATTAAACTGCATGTCCACTAGTATACTTGATTCCTGGCTACTTTTGTTTAAATGGACCACTAAAACTCAAACATACAGATGAGGTCTGTCTAAGGTCAGAGTCGGACTGGGCTGGAGGTGAGAGGGGGCCCCAGATGTGGGTTGGGCTGGGTGGGAGGCTTATTTAGGCTGGCGGGCGTGAGGGGAGGGCAGTTCTGGTGGAGAGACGGACAATTACACGGACTGGAGTTTAGGCGCTGCCGGCCGCCAGTCTTCATGGTCACGAGGTGATGCTCACAGCCTAACATGACGCAATCAACGCGGTCCAGGGACAGGAAGTGAGCTGCGTGGGGGCTATGAGGTGAGGGGGGTGGTGGGCAGATACAGCCACCCTGTGGGGAGCAGGAAAGGGGTCCAGACTGCAGTACACATCTTAGGTCCCAATTTAACAGACCACTTCTTGTGGGACCATTTTTCTATATTCATCTACATTATATTACATTTGTATACAAGTTTGGTAAATGGGTACCATTGTGTGTTTTTTCTGAAGTCTTGTGTTTCAAGAATATGATGATACTTTTCATTCGTTAAAGTTTCTGTTATTGGGTAGCAATTTCCAATTTTCTTCACACAGATCCTATATATTGTTATTTCCAGGTTTTTTTTTTTTAAAACCTGCTTTGTTGCTAGCAAGTCTTGTTAAAAATTATAACTTTAAGCCCTGGCTGGCGTAGCTCAGTGGGTAGAGCGTGGGCTGCGAACCAAAGTGTCGCAGGTTTGATTCCCAGCCAGGGTATATGCCTGGGTTGCAGGCCATAACCGCCAGCAACCGCACATTGATGTTTCTCTCTCTCTCTCTATCTCCCTCCCTTCCCTCTCTAAAAATAAATGAATAAATACAAAAATTATATCTTTAACTTAGTATCTTTACATATTTATTTCTGCATGTTATTTCCCCATCATTGTACTAAATTCTGTTTGTGATACTTTTCTGTTTATTTGCATGAGTTACTAACATAAACTTGCTCTCATGTAATAATGATCAGTACATGGTTTAGCTGTAGATGACCTAGAAATAGTTAAAGCTTGAAAGAAAACAAGAAGTGAGGTAATGTGAGGAGCTAGAAAAATTATCTTTGTTAGCCATGAATATATTAATGACTAAAGAAAAGAGTAACATCCTTCTTAGCATTTTAAATGAGCTTAGGGCCTGGAAGCATGGTGTTCTAGAAATCACAAGTATGTTGTTATAGGAAATGTGCCCCCAGGTAGGTAATCTGAGGAATACAGAATGTAGCAAAGGTCCACATTTTCAAAGAAAAAAACTTGAGATGGTAGAATCTGGAATCTAACAGGGTAAGAGTATTTGTTCTAAGTGACATTGTGAATCAGTTATTAAAGTGATGTGTGAGCAATGGAAAGAAGTAGGGATCCTCAGATGACTACTCTGTTTAGTGACAGTGTGATCTGGTCTCCTAAGTGGACAGATTTTCCTTTGCCTCCTGAACTATAGCCTAGGACACTTCTCCCCAATATTTGCAGATGGCTGGCATTTTTTGCTCTTTAAGTTTCAGCTTCAGGCTTCCTGTTCCAAGAAAGGCAGCATTTCAGATCTAGGATGCAAAGGGACATGCTGTTTGTATTCTAATGGAGTCTTCATGATACAGAGTAGGGTTTCTCATTCTCAGCACTATGGACCTTTTGGGCCAAAGAATTCATTCTTCTGGGGGATTGTCCTCTGCATTGTACGTGCTCATTAGCATCCAATACCTCTATTCACTGCCAGCACCCTCACTTCTGTCCCCCTCAGGATAATCTAAAATGGCTCAGTACATTGCCTAAAGTCCTCTTATGGGCAAAAATCACCTTTGGTTGAGAAACAGTTTGAAGCTTTTATCATTTTTGAAGCCAGAAAATTCTTGGTCTGGTATGCAATGTTGCTATTATTTTGCTATGTAAATTATTTTCCACTCTGACTGTGGTTTATTTTGGGAAGCTATTTAGAAGTGTATGTTAAAACATCTAAGTATAGGGACTTTCTAGTTACCTTATGACTGGTTTCCAAATTAATGGCAAAGAGAGCAATAAACATAGTTTGTGAGACATTTTGTTGAAACTTGACTTATAGCTAAATGTAGTCATTTTTAAAAAAAGTTTCAAGTGTGCTAGAAAAGCATTTTTAATTTACTTTGTTACTGCTTACTTAAACAATGAGAAAACATTTATTAAAAATTCTATTCTGAAAGTTAAAAAAACTGCTATCATGTCATGTATATACACTTGCAGATATGCTGATGTGCACGTTTCTGTCTGCTTTCTCTGGATTTCATTTACTATTTTAGGTTATAAGCATGGGCACAAAACTTGTATATTTTCAGCTTTTATTTTTGATAATGTTTCTTTGAAGGGTGAAGAGGGTTTTCATAAGTTTTGTTAAGTAGTATCTTTATCCCCATTCAGTTTATTTTGTAATTCAACTTGTTTTATTTTGAGGTTATTTAGAAGTGTATTACATAACTACCAAATATAAGGCCTTCCCAGTCACCCACTTGTAGTGAATTCCTGCTGAAGTGCAATAGGAGCACTTCAGAAACATATTGTATGTAATTTCAATGCTGCAATGCTTGTTGAAACTGGCTTTATATTGGCTTGGCTAAAAGATAAAAACTTTTGGGAAGATGGAATAATGAAGATGCCTGAAAGATTGCAGAATAGTGGGAGAAGATGGTTAATACATTGTTCAATGAAGTTATTGATGAAAAGGGAAACTTCTCTTTCATTGTGTCTTTACCTACAAACTGAATGAACTTTTTGGCCAAGCAAATAGAACAGTTTCAAGTGTGCATCTCTGCTGCCATCTCGTGGGAGTTTTGGGAATAACATTAGTAGCTGGTCAGCAGGAAAACTGGTCGACTGTAGGAGAATATCAATGAATGTTGATTGAAATGTTATTTATTAGTAAGTTTTAAGTATCAGGACTTAGTAGTCACCTTTTGTTCCCAATTTCTATATTAACAGAAATGAGAGAAAGAAACATACTGTATATAATTTCCGTCCTTTGGAATTTCTTAAAACTTAGCCTTAGCACAGGATGGTCCCTTTGAGAAATGTCCCATGTGTGGCTCTCTGCTGCTATGTCATGTGTCACTCGGGAATAACAGCCTTGTGCAGGCCAGCAGGAAAAGTCACTGGCGATAGTGAATTATCTCCCAAGGGCTCATGGAACGTTATTTGAGAAGTGTTTTTCATTATGTTTAAATTAAAGGACTTTCCAGTTACCTTCTGTTTCTGATTTTTATGTTAGCAGCCATGAGGACGAAATGTGTATTTTTTATAATTTCAGTCTTTTGAAGTTTTTTGAAAACTGATGGACGGTACAATTTGGTCATTTCCAAAGTGTTCTAAGTGTGCATGTTGCTCCTGGGAATGACACTTCAGTGCAGGTCTGCAGGAAAAGATGTTTATTTCAGTGGAATATCAACCACTGTTGATTACAATGTTGTTTAGAAGTATATTTCATCACTTTTAAGTGTAAGGACCTATTAATTACCATTTGTTCCCCATTTCTACATTAACAGCAATGAGAGCAAGAATTATACTCTATATAATTTTTGTTCTTTGTAATTTGTTTAATCTTGCTTCATGGCTCATTATGGTCACTTAGCGAAATGTCCTAAGTGTGGCTCTCTTCTTGTCTCAAATGCATCTTGGGAAGAACACCTTAGTGCAGACCAGCAGGAAAGGCTGTCAGCTGTCGTAAATGATCTACGAATGTTGAATGGAATGGCACTTCATCATGGATGTTATTACTTTCATATAAATGGACTTTGCAGTTCAGTTTTCCTTCTCTCCCCCACGTACAACAGCGGAGTCTTTACGTCAGGTAACTAGGTGCCTCTTGTGGGCCAGACCTGTGTTCATGTTTCAGCTGTGTCCATGTCTTTGTGGTCCAGTGTCCCGTGTGTGTTGACATCCTGTCAGCATTGATGTCTCTCCCATGTCCATGTCCTCGCCATGCTAAAATCCTAGCCTCGGCAAAATCATGATTGTGTCTAGGTCCCCTCTGCCTTGATGTCCTGGCCATGCTGTTGTCCTGTCTGTGTTGATGTAGAGGTCATGCTGCTGTGTTGCCTGCATTTCAATATCCCATCTACCTTGATGTCTCTGCTGTGCCGCTGTCCCACCTGCATAGATTTCTTGGCTGTGTCACTTTCCTACCTTTGTCGACGTCCCAGTTCCCTCGGTGTTCCAGCTGCACTTCTGTACTGCCTGTATCGATGTCTCAACTGAGTTCCTACGTGAGCTGCACCACTGTCCTTTCTGTATAGATGTCTTGGTCATGTTGATGTCCTATCTGTGTCAGTGCCCTGGCTGTGCCTTTGTCCTCTTGCATCAATGTCTTGGCTCATTGATGTCCCAACTGCATTGATGTTTTAAAAGCTCCCATATTCTGGCTGCCTGATGTCCTGGAGGTGTCATTAAGGTTCTGATTGCATTATTGTCCCACTTGTGTGGCCATGGCTCACCTCCTGGTTGTGGCTTCATGGTCACCTGCCTTGGGCTCACAGGCCCCGCTGCTCTCCACCAGCTGCAGGCTGAAATGGATAGTCTGCACTGAACTGGATGGGGATGCTTAGTCCTTTGACCCTCTGTGGGCAATGCAAGGCCCTCCTGGTAGCTGGTTGCTCCCTCAGGCTATGTCTGCTGCTGTTGCCACAACATTTAACAATTTAAGCAAAGCAACCTATTTTCAACTGAATGATTATGTTGATGAAATTTGGGAGAGTTTATTAATTTAGCTTTCGTCCTATAGTTTGTGGGGTTGCCTAACAAAAAGTAACATTCCATGAATGCTGCACTTTTCATAAATTGCCTCTCTATCACCCATCTTACCTCTACAAGATCCTGTTTCCCCATACTCCCAGATGCGCTATATATCTGATATCACCTCATTGTCTGGTATTCATTTGTACTTGTGTACACATTAAATGTTGAATATCTTGTATTGATCTGATTATGTTACTTTGATTATTATCCCACAGGTGTTAGAGCCGAAAAGGTTTGTGGAAAATAATCCCTTTTTAATCCCCCACAGTTTTGAAAAGCTGGCAGTGTGGAATGAACGGTGAGACAGTGCTAACTCCTGAAACTGTTGCAGCTGAGAGATCACGGACATCTGCCCTCCAAGGTCAGCATCCTTTTTTGTTCACTCTGTGTTTGGCCCATTGTTGCTGGGTTTGGTAAAATTGAAGTCTGTATTTGGAGAGACATGAGTTTTATCTTATTGAATTGCAGGGTTGTTTACAATGGGAGGATCCAGTTCAGTTCCTGCCTCAGGCCTCTGGCAATGGGGGCGGGTATCTGGCCCCAACTCCAAATTCTGGCCATGGCATCCTAGTTACAGATCTGCATCCTGTGTCCAGGGCCTGTGCTTGAGAGTCAAAATGTATTCGGTTGTGTGTCTAGAGTCTTGCACCTCTTAGGATGTGGCATTATGTCCTGGGTTCACATGTGAGGTCCATGTGCAGATGAAGCTTTTGGTTCTGGTGTATGGAATCTGGTATTAAGGGTCTGGTGTCAGTCCCTGGCATCTGGTGTTTGGCCTTCAGACTGCATGGTCTGGGTTGGGTGTGGGCACACGGCTTTGTGTTTGGGGCTTTGGGCCTGGAGTCCTGGTTTTGGTTTGGGTCCGCTCCAGGGTCCAGGTTTCGGAGTCCAAAGTCTGTGTCCCAGATCCTGAGTTTGGTTCTGGTGTCTGATGTCTGTCAACAAGTGGTCATTGTGTTAAATTCAATGCCAATATGAGTCCCCCAGTGTATGGAGTCGAGTCAGGTTAATAAAAAAATGTAGGAAAAGTCCTTGGAAGTGGAATGGGGAAACTGAACTTGGTAGCCAAATAAGGCCTACTAATTTATAGCCGGCTAATACATCTGAGGATCTTACCTTCCCTAAGCAAGGGCATATGAGAGGAAGTGGTTCAGACATTCCAGCCCATGCAGGGGAAGACCCACCTCAGTCCCAGCCCTTCCCTGGTGACTTTTCTGAAGGAGAAATTCACCAGAGAAGGACCCTGATCACTCTGTGTGCTCACTTTCTTGCATCAGCACATCAAAGGACACCCCTGAGAAGCTGAGTATTCTGTGGAGATGACTCTTCTAAGACGTCCTCTAAAATCCTCAACATTAGAAAACAGGTAAAACCCTAAGGACAATGCACCTAGTGTGCACTGTTCTTTGAGCACAGGTGTACCTTCTCTTCTCTTGTTTGCTGTGTATCTTTGCTTTGTTTCTCTTTAGCTCCAAAGGTCCCCAGGAGACTTGCAGCCAGGGGAGCAGTGGACAGCGGCAGCTCGCTCCAGGCTAACCCCCTGATCCTGTCTCTAAGGACCTTCTTTGTGTCTAACTTTTCTGTTTCCCAAGAAGCAGCTCCACCTATGCTCACTCTTGTTGCTGTGATTGTGCCTCTTCTCTCTGAAGCCCTTTCTTTGTTTTATTGTCCTTAAATGTAATAAACAAACTTGCAAAATGCCCTAGCTTTGTGTTGTGAAATTTTTACTGCTGGAAGTCAAGAATCTACACACATGAGTCCTTGCCAGAGCAACCTGCCTTGGGTCTGGTACCTCTTCAGTGACAGAATAACCAAATTTTGTGTATCATTTACTGTTGGGAACCACCCTACCTGGTTTCAGGAGCTGTAATGCCCCCCCTGCCCCCCCCCGCCATGGCTAAGGCTGAGTGAGTGACCTTTGGACCATAAGCCACTAAGGAAACAAAGCTTATCTCCCTGGCAGGAGCACCACTTCTGCTCCTTTTACTTCATCCATAGCTGGCCTCCAATGCTTGATCGGTTAGTCAATGATAGGTAAGATTCCCCAAGAGGGGAATGACGTAAGACAGGCATGATCATGGGAAGGCCCCAGGGAAGGACTTGGGGGGCTACAGCAAAAGGGGGTGATGGACCTTGCCCCTCAGCTTTGACATAGCTTGAGCCCTTATTCTGTCTGCAAGAAGTCTCCTAATCTCTTGGCTGCCTTACTTCCCCTGCCTGACTTAAGCCTGGAACAATGACAGAGGGTGGTGCTGCCCTGTGCTGGAAAGGGGCAATCAGGCCTAAGAAAGAAAGCATAAAATCCTATGAAACCTGCTTTGCTAATACCCTCAACTTAAATGATAATGGTCCAAGCAGGAAATGACTTTGTTTCCCAAAGTTTTATAGCCCTTTAGCTCACAGACCCTGACTCAGAATAGGCCCTCGTAATTCTTTGTATGATATCTATTGTTTGATGCTTACTGCCTGATAATGATTAATGAATTTTACCTGTTTTCCTATGCAAATTGAACCCAATAAAAGCCTGTCCAGGCAGGGGTCAGGGCACTCTCCTCTTCAGAGAGTAGCCGTGCCATCCCTTTTCCTCCACAGGACTCGGTAGTCCCTGTGGATTTATCTCATGTCTCATCCATAACACTGTGGACACTGTGGGCCGGTGTCCACATCAATTTACCTGTGGGTGGACATTAGAATGCTTTCTACCTTTTGGTTGTTGTTAACAGTGCTGTTATGAATAATCATATATACATTTGTAATGACATCTGTCTTCAATTTCTCAGGTATGTGTTTTGAAGTAGAGTTATTGAACACAGTAGGGTAATTTTTGGAGGAAATGCCAAACTATTTTATTTATTTTACATTTAGAAAAGAAATGGTCAATCGTTTTAATTTTTGTTTGTGATTATAAACATTTCTCAGTTTTGCTTTCTCAATTATAGCCTTTGTAGTGACTGGGAAGGCTACTGGGCAGTGATGTAGGCATGGAACGTCCTCTCTGATTTTTTTTTTTTTTACCACTCATACCTATGTTTTCTCTCTACAAGGGACTATTCAAGTTCTTGAAAAATATAGGTATTTCTCCATTGATGGGTTATAAAGTTCTTTGCTGTGGTAACAAGAGTCTTATCAAAAGTATACTCTGTGGCTCTGGCTGGCATAGCTCAGTGGATTGAGCACGGGCTGCGAACCAAAGTGTTGCAGGTTCGATTCCCAGTCAGGGTACATGCCTGGGTTGCAGGCCATGACCCCCAGCAACCACACATTGATGTTTCTCTTTCTCCCTCCCTTCCCTTTCTAAAAATAAATAAATAAAATCTTTTAAAAAAGTATACTGTGCAACCTTTTTTTCCCAATTCTGTGTATGGTCTTCTTACTCTGCAAATAGCTTCTCCTGCTAGCCAGAATTTTTTAATTGGGAGGACACCACATGTACTATTGTATTTTAATTGATTTTGCTTCGGAAGAGTATGCCGTGATATGGCAACAGCAACCGTGTGCATCTCATGTCCAATGTACGTCATCACTGCATCATTTAATTTGCTTGATTTAATGTAAGTTTTTTTTTAAAGACCTGCTTTATATTTTTAGACATTAGATGTTTATGTCTCAAGGGTTTACAAGTTTAAATAGGAGGACAGAGCGGTTGATGCCATGACTTGTCTTTAACTTCATTTGAAACCTTTTTTTTTGGACTTTATTGTGACAGCTGTCATCTCAGCAAGCATTAAAAAATCTGACCAGAACTCATGAATGTTTGTCTGGCCATTTTTGTATTGAAGATGGATGAACATAACAACATTATTGGCACATTAGGCTTTGTCATTTCAAGAAAGGTGAAAATACAACTGAAATGCAAAAAAAGGATTGTTATGTGTATGGGGAAAGTGCTGTGACTGACCAAACGTGTCAGCAGTGGTTTTCGAAATTTCATGCTGCAGACTTCTCATATGCACTTGCCCCCTGGGTCATATAGACCAGTTGCAGTGCAGAGCCATCCAGTCCAGATGTTAACTGAGGACAGACCACTTTATGGCATGCGGGAGCAGGTGACATACTCCAAGTATCCTAATCAGTAGTGTCGAAAATCATCTGCACCAGCATGGTTACGTTAATTGCTTTGATGTTTGGGTTCCACGGAAGTTAAGCAGGGAGGAGGGGGGAACCCTTCTTAACCACATTTCCAAATGAATTCTCTACTGAAAAGTAAGGAAAACCTTCCAATTCCAAGACAAATTGTGGAGGGGGGGGATGAACCGTTGATATTTGACACTAATGTGGAACAGGAGAGACTGTGGGCACATGGAGGGAACCACCACCATCCACTCCAAAGGGCGGTCTGCACCCAAAGGAAGCCATGCTGTGTATATGGTGGGGTCACTAGGGGGTCCTGTAGTAGGAGCTCCTCACCAGAAACCAGGTGGTTACTTCCAACAAGTACTGCTCTGCATCAGACCAATGGAAAGCACCACCTGAGGGAAGGAGTCCTGAATTTGTCAGCAGAAGACACGTGATCTTCAGACAGGATAAGGCAAGAGCACACGTTTCTCTGTGGTGACCAGGAAAAACGGTTACAGCCTGGCTGCTCCAATTCATCCACAGAGCTCACCCACCCTGCCCCTTTGGATTGCCATTTATTTCAGCCTTTCCAAAGTTCTCCTAATGGAGGAAAATTTCCATCTTGTGGAATGGCAGGTGGGAGATTTCTCTGCTCCAAAATGTAAAATGTGCGAAGATGGAATGGTGAAGTAGCCTGAAAGATGGCAGAGGACAGCGGAACAAAGTGGTGAATATGCTGTCTAGTGACGTTGTTGGAGAAAATGGAAAATGTGCCTGCCATTGCATCTCACAGTAAAAACCGAAGGAACCTGGTGGCCAGGCCCATGGTATGTTATGTGTTCTGAGTGTGCATCTTTTCTGCCATCTTGTGGTCATTTTGGGGAATGACACCTTAGTGCAGATCAAGAAAAGTGGCTGATACCAGTGAAATATCAGTGAGTTTTGATGGCAGTGGTATTTCCAAGTGCATTTGAAAATGTCTGAATGTGAGGACTGTCCTGGTACCTTGTGACTGATTTCCAGATTAAAGGCAAAGGGGGGAATAAGCGTGTCTAATGTGAAATTTTTTGGAACTGGCTTTGTAGCATAATGAAGTTATGTTTTTGTTTTTAAAAGTTCCAAGTGTGTTTGAAAATTGTTTGTAATTGCCTTTGTCTGTTGCAGCTTCCTTAAACAATGAGAAGAGTAAAATTTATTCAAAATTTTCTACCCAGAGGTAAAAAAACATAAAAGCACTATCATTTCATGTACGTGCCTCTCCGGACATGTCTGCGGGAGTGTTTCCTCCACTGTGCCTGGACTTTGCTTACCATTTCAGGTTCCTTGTGCTGGTACAAAAACTTGTGCATTTCCACTTCTGTTTCTAACATGTGCATTTAAGGGTGAAGATTTCTTTCTGAAGTTTTGGTATGTAGTGTTTTTAGAGTCATATTATTTTGTAACTCAAATTATTTTGTAACTCAGATAGTTGCATTTGAATTATAACCTCCAAAATGAAGCACTTTGGAGGTTATTTATGAGGCTATTTCATAAGTACCAAAAGGAGAACTTTCCAGTCCCCCACTTGCAGTGAATTCCAGCTTCAGTGCTATGAGAGCAAAACACACACTGTACATGATCTCAGTGTTGCGATGCTGGGTGAAGCCTGCTGTATACCCACTTGGCCAAAAAGTTAGCTTGGCCCCCACCACCCCTGCCTTCGTTCCCCATCTTCCCAGTCCCGTCATTTGGCTCTGGTTTACATACTTGTCTTTAACTTTTTTCGAAACCATTTTGTTATACTGTACCATGACAAATGTCGTATCAGCGTGAGTTAAGAAAAACTCAGGAAAATTGTTGAGTGTCTGTGTGGCCATTTTCATATTTAAGGTGGATGAACATAGTAATATTTTCGGTACATTAGGCTTTGGTATTTCAAGAAGGGTGAAAATGTCAGTAAACAGAAGAAAAGATTTTTGGCATGTACGAGAAGGTGTTGTGACAGATCGAACATGTTGGGAGTGGTTTGCAGTGTTTTGTGCGGGAGGTTTCTCACGCAGAGGTTTCACCCCCAGGGGCGAACAGACCAGCTGCAGTGCAGAGCCATCAAGTCCAGATGTTCACTGAGGACAGGCCACATGAGGCCACGCGGGAGACAGGCCACATAGCCAAAGTACTCAATTGTGGAAAATCATTTGCGCCAAGATGGTTATGGTAATTGTTGTGGTGTTTGGGTTCCACACTAGGGAAGCAGGGGAAAAAAACAACCACCATTCTTGACAGCATTTCCATGTGGAATTTTCTTCGGAAACATAAGGAAATTCTGTTTCTGTTTCAAAGACAAATTGTGAGGGTGGATGAACAGTTGACACTTTACAATAGTGTGAAACTGGGGAGATTGTGGGGCAAAAGAATGGAACCATCATCTGCCACTTCAAAGGGTGGGCTTCACCCAAAGAAAGTGTTATGTAAATGGTTGGTTAGCGTTAGGGTTAGGGATCCTGTCTGTAGGCCCACACTCACCCTACCCTTAGTGTCAAACCAACTGTCAGGTTGAAATGAAATGTCCAGGGAAAGGCCAGCCCATGGAAAATTAGGTGTGTGGTGGGTGGATGTGGGGTTGTGGGAGGCGGTGTTTGAAGTGAGTGGGGACAGGGAGCAGCTGCAGCCAGTCTGTGAGGAGCTGAAAAGGGTTCCTGGACTCTTTGTGGTAGGAGTGTGAGGTCTCTATGTAAGTGAGCCATTCCTGTGGGACCACTTCTCATGAGCACATTGCGTAGACCATGTACCGGCTTTGGGAGTGCATGACTTCTGGTCCCAGTTTGCTGAGCATTACTAGGTGCAGCCTTGCAAAGCCGAGGCAAAGCCGAGACTGAAGTCTAGGCACTTCAGGGGTAAGTGTTGTAAGCTATAAAAACAAGAAATGTTACACATGACAAAGCAAAGACCCTGGGAGCCTTCTTCCATGTCCAAAAGAATGTAGCTTGTAAATGGCAGACCCAGACTCACATCACTTTTAGAGATGAAAAGGTTAGGAGTTTCCTCTATCAGAACTGCTGCAATGTACATGAAGTGCAAATAGGAAAAAGAGCCATTTTGGGCTAAACAGAATTTTTTTCCCTGCTGACTGTCAAGACACCTGGCTGGATGAGTAAAGAAAAGGCTTCTGGTATCCCCACAACAATCTAGATTATTCTAATTCTATTATTATAAATATTCTATATAGAATTATTTACAATTCTACAAAAGTATTCCATGTTTTTCTCTGGTACTTTTTCCTAAAATGAAAATGGTTTTGTTTGTCGCAGCTTACTGAAACTATACAAAAAAATGAAGTTAATTGAAAATCCTACCCCAAGGAACATTAACTGCTACCACTTTAAGTGTATCCCCTCCCAGACTCCTGTACGTACATGTTTCCTTTCTGCTACTTTCTCTGGATTTGACTCACTACGCAGGGGTCTTTGTGTGGGTTCAGAGCCGTGGGAACGCCAGCTTCTGTCCTTTCCTGCTGTGAGCACTGAAGACGGCACGTTTCCCTGTAGTTTGTGGCACGTAGTGCCTTTCAGTTCAAATTATTTTCTGACTGCAATAGTGACTTATTTGGGGGTTAATTAGAAGTGCGTTTCATAACTTGCAAATATAAGGACTTTCCAGTTACCTTTTGTTACTGAATTCTAGATGAACTGCAATAAGAGTAAGAAACGTTACTTTGTATAATTCCAATCCTTTGAAGTTTGTTGAAACTTGCTTCCTAGTACCAGGGTGCTTCTCTGCTGGCATCTGGTGTTCAATTTGGGAATAATGCAGTGCAGGTCCGCAGGAAAAGCGGGCATAGTGGATCATTTAGGAATGTGGAATCTGATGTTATTTAAATGTGCATTTCATCACTTTTAAAACTAAGGACTTTTTAGAAACCTTTTGTTACTGATTTCTATATTGACTGCAGTTATTGCCAACTATATGCTTTATGTAATTTGACTTTTTTGAATTTTGTTGAATATAGTACAATATGATCACTATAAAAATGTTCCCAGTGTGCCTCTCTTCTGCCATCTGGTATTCACTTCGGGAACACACCTTGGTGCAGATCAGAAGGAAACGTTGGGTATTGTGGATCATCCCTAAAGGTTGAATCCAATTTTGCTGCTCATGTTAAGTTTACTTTTTTAAGAATTTATTTATTAGCCTGGGCTGGCGGAGCTCAGTGGATTGAGCGCAGGCTGCAAACTAAAGTGTCGCAGGTTCGATTCCCAGCCAGGGTACATGCCTGGGTTGCAGGCCATGACCCCCAGCAACTGCACATTGATGTTTCTCTCTTGCTCTCTATCTCCCTCCCTTCTCTCTAAAAATAAATAAATAAAATCATAAAAAAATAAAAGAATTTATTTATTTAGTTTTAGAGAGAGGAAGAGAAGCATCAATGTGTTGATGGTGTAAGAGATACATCAATTGATTGCCTCTCACATGCCCCAAACTGAGAACCTGGCCCTCATCCCAGTTTTGTGCCCTGACTGGGAATCCAACCATGACGGTTCAGTTCGAAAGCCTGTACTCAGTCTGCTGATTCACACCAGCCAGGGCTCATGTGAAGTTTTTTATATCTCTACAGGGTTTTGTTTGTTTGTTTGTTTGTTTTTGTTTTTGGAAACAAGGTTGTAGATTTGATCCTTGGTCAAGGCACATGCAAGACTCAAGCAATGGCTTTGACTGGTGTGGCTCAGTGGGCTGGGTGTTCGCCTGCCAAGCAAAAGGTCTCCAGTTCCATTCCCAGTCAGAGCACATGCCTGGATTAGAGGCAGGAGACAGTCAGGAGGAAACTCCAGAGGTGCTCCAGAGCTAAGATAAAGGACATTGATACAGGACAGAGACCCTCTTCTGAGACCGGTTGTTCCTGCTTTCTGAAGAAGTGCTGAATCATGGTGGATCATGAATGCACCTGCACAGAAGGTGCTACATGCCCCCTGCTTCATTATAATAGCACTATAATAAATCATCCTTGTGGGACCCCCTTCCCTGGTACTCAATCAAGGAAGACCATGGGAGGCCACACATGCAGTAGCTTTAAAGTAATACATGGGCAATAAAACCCAGCCAAAACTAGCCAGGAAATATCACCCTATAAGAACAGAATCCCTCCAGCCCCTGAGATCAATCTCTGCTCCAAGTCAGCTCCCATGTTCTGTGGAATGTACTATCACTTAATAAATCTGCTCTCTCTGTGTCTGCTATAAACTCTCTGTGTTTGGTTGAATTCTTTGTCTGCGATCACCAAGAACCTGGTTACCTGTGCTCACCTGTGACAGGTTGTAGGCCAGGTCCCCAGTTGGGAGCACGTGAGAGGCAAACGATAGATGTTCCAAACAAAAAATAAATCAATAAATTAAAAAAATTAAAACAAAACACAATTTCTGTGTGGATCTGCATTATTAATGGACCTTCTATTCTTTTCCATCAATCTGTGTATTCACAGGGCATTACTCCACTCTTTTTTTTTTTAAGATTTTATTTTTAGAGAGGAAAGGGAGGAAGAGAGAGAGAGAGAAACATCAATGTGCGGTTGCCGGGGGTCATGGCCTGCAACCCAGGCATGTACCCTGACTGGGAATCAAACCTGTGACACTTTGGTTTGCAGCCTGTGCTCAATCCACTGAGCTACGCCAGCCAGGGCCATTACTCCACTCCTTACTTACTGTAGTTTTATAATACAATATGCCTTTTAATCCTTCCTTATTTTAACAGGTGAACTTAAATTGGGCTTGTTTTACTTTACAAATTTTTGCTGAGCCCTGGCCAATGTGGTTCAGTTGGTTGGAGCCTTGTCCTGTTATGTAGGATAGATAGCAAACCAAGGAAAGAAGGAGGAGGGAGACATGTCTCACCCACTGACTCAGCTGTCCTGAGCCTGATCTGATCTTAGTTCCAGGGGTTTGAAACATCACAAGAAACACCATGGTAACACAGGAGGAGGGATCCCTTGAAATTCTATGTATTGTTTCCACTGCCTGGGAAAGAAAGCCTTTGAAACTGTGTGTTAATTCCAAGGTCTAGTTGTGGGTGGGAGGGGGTCCACAGAGCCCAAAGGAAAAGCCCACAAAACAACTTTGGTTACTTGCCTACCTCTGGTCACCATCTGTTTTACGAGGGAGTCCCTAATGTTTGCAGAAAGAGCCTGTAAATAACTTTGGGTGACTGCCCAGCTTTAACTGGCTCCTGTCACGTATCTGTTTTACAACAAAATGAACAAATGGGGTCTGGAATGAGATAAGGATTCAGGCTAACAGACCCGCACCCATACCTAAATTTGGGTAGTCATGTCCCCCATGGAAGTTGGCATCACCTTTACCTACCAATCAATATATAATTTCTTCACGCCCTCCCATCCTGCCAACTACATACATCCTCAGAACCAAGGACCTGAGGCTCTTGCCACCCTTGCCCTTGCCTGTTGCTGCTCTTACCTTGCCCTGCCCAGAATCTACGCCTTTCACACCACCTCAGCAAGGCACGTTCTCTTCCATGAGAACGTATCACTAGTAAACCCTGCTTGCTCACTAATTGACTTGCTGGTCTGTAATTCTTTACTGTGTTGGCAAGAACAGAGTTTCTCCCATAAACTGAAAGGTAGTTCAAGCTCTAGTTAGGGCACATGTCTAGGTTATGGGTTCGGTCTCCAGTGGGGACACGTACAAGAGGCAACACTGGATGTTTCACTCCGTCTCTCTCCCTCCCTTCCCTTCATTCTGAAATTAATAAGCATGTCCTCAGGTGAGGATTAAATTTTTTTTTAAATCTAGATCATACTACATTTATAGGAAAGTGTTGGATATGGAGATCATTGTGTATTTTTCTATCCAAGAACATGCTGTTACTTTCCTGTTGTCTAAGTGTCTTTTTGAAAAAAATACTTTATTTATTTTTAGAGAGAGGGGATGGGAGGTGGAAAGAGAGGGAGGGAGAGAGAAACATCTATTAGTTGCATCTCACATGCCCCCAACTGGGGATCGAACCCTCAACCCAAGCACAGGCCCAGACTGGTAAACGAGCCAGTGACCTTTAGGTCTGCAGCATGGCACCCAAGCCACTGAGCTACCCCAATCGGTGTTGTTCAGGTGTCTTTTATTGAGTAGCTAGTTATGAATTGGTTCATATGGATCTTGCACATTCTTCTTAAGTCTATTCCCAGGCATTTTACCTGTTTTGTTGTTATTGGGTCTTTTTAAAAATTGTGTCCTAAACTTACTCTTTTGTATGTAAAGGATATTTAATTATGCATGTAATTTCTCCCACACATTACTTAATTCTATTATTTATAATAATGTAAAAGTTGATTCTAATGAGTTTCAAGGTAAGCAAGCTATCATGTAATAATAATAATCACATTGTTTTAGTTATATATAACTTAAAAATAACTAAAGCTTGGAAGAAAACATGAAGAAATAAGACATTGTGAAGAGTTAGAAAAATTCTTTTTGTTATAAGTTCATTATTGATTAAATAAAGTAGTAACAGCATTCTTAGCATTTTAAATGAGCTAGGCCTAGATTCATGGTGTTCTAGTACTGAGAAATCAGAAGTATCTTGTAAGTGAAGTTGTGCCCCTTGTAGGTAATCTAAAGAACTTATAATATGGCACATGGCCACGTTTTCAAAAGGGAAATTTTAGATGATGAATTCTGGGAACTAAAAGACTCAGATTATTGGTTCTAGTTACATTATAGAACAGCTATTAACAAGTGATTTATGGGCAATGAGAAGAAGCAGTGACCCTCAGATGTGCACCGTGGTGTATGACAGTGTGTTTCCGTCTCCTAAGGAGTCAGACCTTTTTTGCCTCCTGACTTTGAGGGTGTCTTCTCAGCCTAGGACACTCACCAGTCTTTGCAAGATGGTGAGCTTTTGCTTGTTGTCCTTGTTGTTCTTTAGGTCTCAGTTTGTATGCTGTCTGTGCGAAGAGAGAGGCATTGTTTCAGATCTAGGGAGCAAAGTGACGTGCAGTTTCCATTCTCCTGGACTCTTCATTGTGTTCCATGCAGAGCAGGGCTTCTCATTCTCAGCACTGCTAAGCAGCAGAGGTAGCAAACCAAGGTGGTGGCAAGAGGCGGACGTGTTCCACCCAGTAATTCAGTAGTCCTAAGTGGGGTCAGGTAAGATTTTCAGAGGTTCGAAGGTCACAAGAGAGACCAGGATGAGGGCATCAGCAGCTGGAGGGGAGCCTTTGAAATTCTATGTACCATTTTCTCTATCTGGGAAAGGAAGCCTTTGAAGCTGTATGTTAATCCCAAGGTCGGGAGAAGGGCTGGGAGAAGGGCTGCAGAGGAGAAGCCTAGAGGCTTACTGCAAACAGGAAAGCCCTGAAACCCCAGCAGGTGGGGCACTCAGACTAGCTGGGTGCAAGCTTTCAGGTTCCTGTCAAGTGCATGTCACAAATAAACCTGCTACTTCACTTTCACTGTACTTGTTGTCCCTTGCCTGAATCCATTCTTTTGAGCAGGACAAGAACCGAGGAGGGAAAGTCTACTAAGTCCCCTCACTTGGGTCTTCCCAATAACAGTATTATGGACCTTTTGGGCCATGAAATTCTTTCTCCTGGGTTTTTTTTGTTTGTTTGTTTGTTTTGTTTTGTTTTGTTTTGTTTTGCATTGCAGGTGCTTGTTAGCATGCATTACCTCTATTCGCTGCTGGCCAGTAACACCCTCCCTCATCTCTGCCCTCATGACAATCTGAAATGTATTCCTGCTTTACCTAATGTCCCCCTTGGGGGCAAAATCACTTGTGCTTGAGACCACTGACCTTTACTGTTTGTGGAACCTGAATGATCTGGCTTTGGTATACAGTACTTTTATTATCACTCCATTTAAGTTATTTCTAACTCCAATTGTGTTTGTTTTGGGGGGTTATTTAGAAGTATATTTTGTAATATACAAATAAAAGGACTTCTGGTTACCCCCTGTTTCTGATTTCTAGATTATCAGCAATGACAGTAAGTAACATACCTTATATAATTTGATTGAATTGAAATTTGTTGGAACTTGCTTTATAGAACAGTATGGTTAATTTTTTTATTTGTGTTGTTTTGTTTTTGCTCTTTGTAGTCTAAAATTACAACTATGGGCATTTAGAGTTGTCACAGGTGGGAACAGGTAACCAGGTTCTTGGTGATCGCGGACAAGGAATTGAACTGAACACAGAGAGTTATAGCAGACACAGAGAGAGCAGATTTATTAAGCAATAATACACCCCACAGAACATGGGAGTGGGCCAACCCTGAGCAGAGATTGACCTCAGGGGCCAGAGGGGTTCGGTTCTTAGAGGGCGGATCCTTCCTGGATAGTTTTGTCGGGCTTATATTGCGCATGGATAAATACTTGTATTATTTTAAAGTTACTGCGCATGTGGTCTCCCATGATTTTCCTTAATTGGCCACTGGAGAAGGGGGTTACAATATGTTAATTTATTATAATACTATTATAATGAAGCAGGGGTCATGTAGCATCTTCTGTGCAGGTGCATTTATGAATTATCATGATTCAGTGCTTTTCCAGAAAGCACAAACAACCCGTCTTAGAACAGGGTCTCTTTCCTGTATGGATGTCCTTTATCTCAGCCCTGGGGCATTTCCGGAGTTTCCTCCTTCCTGACTATCTCCTGCCTCAGAGTTATACAAATGATATTTACAAAGAAAAAAACAATAAAATACCAATATACCCAAGTGAGATGCTTGGTAGAGACAAACCACAGTCAGGGGCATTGGCAGGGGTAGGGCTGGGAGCCAGGGATCAGGGGCTGGATGGCTCCTCACAGGCTCCTGGCTGACAGTCAGCTTCATCCCACCCCAAGACCCAGAGTCCAGTCAGACAAGGAGCACCGACCCTGCCAGCAGGGGCCGAACACCTCACAGCCCTGATCCCAGGTGCTCCACTGTCAGAAGGAGGAGGCCGCAGTGGCTGTGAGAGGCTGTGCCAGGACGGCACACCCTCAGGCCCTGAGTCTGGCTGTCAGCCCTACAGGGCTGGGAGTGGAGCCAGATCAGGCCTAGAGTGTCCTCTGCTGCCAGTCCTCCCTACCACCAGCACCTCCTTGTCACAGCCCCTCTGACTGTGTTTCTGAGGGGGGCAAATTTCTCCATCCTGAGGCAGACCTGTGCAATCTTAAGTAGAGTCCAACTGGAATGTCCAACAGCCCCAGGTGAGACCCTCACATCTGTTTGTCACCTTGAGAGCAGTGCTGGGTTTACTGCTCCGGACCATTTAGATGAGACAGTAGTGTCCAGACATGCTTTCACATTTCTGTCACTGGAACAAGGGCACAAACTCCTGCCATTCTCTGTGTCCTGGCATCTCTGTCTTGGGATGAAAGAACACAAACTGTGGCTTCATCCAGAGTGGGGAGGGCTTCCTAACTGTAACAAGGCCCGCAGTAGTGGCCTCCCAGTTCAAAAGAAACTGACTTCTGCTCTCCTACCTCCCAGTCTCTGGGACAGGATGATTGTGATCCTGGAAGTGCAGGAGCCCCTCTCTACCAGGAGGACAAAACTCAGGCCCAGGGAGACAGAGCAGAAAGACAGCTGAAGCTGTGTGCCTGGCGCTGCTGCTGGGCTGCCTGGCAGCCGGGCCTCTGGGCCTGGATTTTATGCCAGAGTCTTAGTGCAATTGTGCTCTCGAACCATCTTGCTGACATTTCTGGGCATGTGGCTGAAGGTGTTTCTGCCTCAGATTTGAGACCGTGCAGGTAAAACATGCTGCACACGCTGCTCAGTAACCTGTAACTGATGTTTCTTCTTGGGCAGCCAAGACTCTGAGACGAGATCTGAGAACTTGGCTGCTCTGGCTGATGTCTGGACAAGTACTGACCACAGGGAAGCTCACGCATCTCCGTGGCTGGACTGTCACAGGAAGGATGCGTGTGCCTATCTCTGATGCCACTGTGATGGGAATTTGTGGTTGGAGTCAGAGCCCCTCTCCTGACCCCAGGGCAGCCACATCTGGATTGTGTCATGGGCTCTGCCTGCTTCACTTGTCTCCCCATTTGAGTCACTGCCCAGGCCAGAGATGGCTGCCCCTACCCTGGGACAGAGAGTTGGTCAGTGTGTCCCAATGAGGCCCAGAGGGTTCTAATGAGCCATCTGGCTGAGGACCACAGGCCCAGGCAACACTTCGGCTCAACACAGTGACACACAAGCCACCAGTGAACACAGTTCATGAGATGTGTGCTGGCCCCTGCTGGACACGGTCAGGCTGGAGATGGGAGGGTGGCTGTTGCTGTCAGTGTGAGTCCAGCTGTCACTGTAGAATTTAACTCATCACCTTGGAGGCCGTCACCTTGAACCATCGGGCTGTTCATGGGCACGCTCTTTAGACAGACACACGGTACTCCGCTCTGGGGATCAGAGGCAGGTTGGGCTCATCCATCCAGGGCCACCCACAGAGCAGATGAGGAGCCCCTGAAGCACCCACCTAGGACCATCCTCTCCATTAAACCACCAGCTTCTGGGCAAGGGCAAGAAGCTTGGAATCCATCAGATATCAGGCTGCAGTCACTTCTTGGAGCCTCCACTTCAAAACAAGGATGGTGGTTGCCAGCCACTGCCAGGTGGGCAAGGGGTGTGTGTAAATACCCAGCTCCCTGCACAAGGTAGTCTGAGGTTGTGTGAACTATACAAGCAAGGCTGAAACAAGTCTCTTTCTGACTTAGCTTTGAGAGCCACACAGCATTTTCACAACACAGATCAGCTCGGTTATGTGGAGGGACTGTACAAGGGCATGTGCATTTGGGGGGTACCTTGGACGCTGGCAGCTACACTAGGGATGTGGTTTGCTGCTGAAGGAGAGGGAGAGGGAACAGACCTCTCGACTCATCTTGAATCACTAAGCCTTCTGGGAGAACTCGAGTCTGTCCTGGTGTTGGGGGTGGTGAGCATCACCTGGCAATCTGTGCGTTCCCCTCCCCACTGTATCTCAGTGCCAGCCCCTCTGCCAGCATTACACCAGGACTCTGCCCCTCTCCCATGGCCCATGCTGAAAGCCACAGAATATTGAGTTTATGGTGTTCTTTCTGGGCTGTGGTATTGGGGGAGAAACAGGGAAGGGAAACAAAACCCAAGAAATACACCTTCCTTTAAAAAAAGCATAAAAGGAAATAATAGTGGATACTTATTATTGAAATCCACATAGTTTATGTAGACACTATTCTTCACAAGCCTGGCACTGGGAGGACAGAGGGGTCATCGTTCCAGGTCATGGGGGTGGGTGTCCCCCTTTGGTGAACCCAGTCCAGCAGGAACAGGGTGGGTCATACTTAGGTCTCCGTCATGCAGGAGAGGGTATGATGGGGTCCTTGCTAATTGCCATTTCTCTGTATTGAACTCAGGTGTGATTCTAAGAAAAGTGTGACCTCTGAGAGCTGTTAGCACCTTTCCTTTTGCGTATGCAGATGCAGATGTTTACCCCGTTCTCACCTTGAGTCTTGCTGGACTCCTACCATTGGGTCCACTGGAGTTTTGTCCTCCTGGCCCATTGTGGACATTATCTGGGAATAGGTGGCCAGGAATGAACAACATTGTGCATGTCCATTATCCCATCAAGGCTTGACCTCACAAACAAAAGTGCAAAGATACAGTAAATACTAATTTTGAGATGGTGTCAGTGGTGTATTAAGCCCTGTGGGACCCAGGTACAAGGAAAATGCTTTATAGAAGCTCCTGTGTTGCAGGCTTCATGAATGCCATATGCAGATTGGGTGCACCTGTCACAGGAGAAACTTGGTCCTTCTTGCCAATGTAGTATAGGATTACAGATCAGCAAGTGTATTAGTGTGCAAGCAGGGTTTGTTAGTGATACGTTCTCATGGAAGAGGACAGGTCTTGCTGAGATGGGAGTGAAAGGCAAGAAGTTGGGTGGCAAGAGCACCAGGTCCTTTGTCCTGAGGACTTACATAGTTGGTGGGATGGGGGCAAAGAAGTTACATATTGATTGACGGGTAAAAGTGGTACCAACTTCCATGGGGGATGAGACTACTCAAACGTAGGTATGTGTGGGGGTCATTAGCCCAAATCCTTATCTGGCTTCAGACCCCATTTCATCATCTTGTAAAATTGATATGAGACGGGAGACAGTTAAAGCAGTTACCCAAAGTTATCTATGGGCTCTTTCTGTAAACATTAGGGACTCTTCATAATACAGATAGTGGACAGAGGCAAATGGTTAGCCAATTTTGTTTTATGGGTCCTTTCCTTGAGTGCTGTGGACACCCTCCCATCTTCTAGGCCTTGGGATAAATAGTTTCAAAGCCTTTCTTTCCCACATGGTGGAAATGATACCTAGAATTTCAATGTATTAGCATGCTGTTTCTTGTGATGCTGGACCATCTGACAATAGAATTAGACCAGGCTCAGGACTGCTGAGTTAGTGGGTGACACATGTCTTCCTCATCCTCCTGCCTTGGCTAACCATCTATCCTACCTAACACACCAGTGCAGGCAGATATTGCTCCCAGTGTCAGTTCTCAGCAAGGGGTGGGTGAGGGTCTTGTTTCACAGGATATTTTCAGTACCACCCACCTGTGTTGAAGAGGCTCTAAGGGTGCACAAGCTCAGTGAGAGGGTGGTAATCTGGAGGGAGGCACATCCCCCACCTCAGGCCTCCTTCTCAGGGCAGCTGAGTCTATGTGGGGAAATCAGTGGGGTCTGCTCAAAATCTGCGTTTGGCTACAGATCCCTACCCTGTCCTTATCTTCCTTTGTCTAGCACTAAAGACCCAGAAGACACGGGCACTGATGTTCAGCGGGACTTGTGATCTCAGCAATCCACTTGCCAGATTCTGCCTGTGCTGACTCAAATTTGAATGTCAAACCGAAAGGCTCGAGTTCCCATTTCCAGTGTACAGACTAGGAATCAGGCAGAGAAGTTGAATCTTGCCTTAGGTCACACAGCTGGAGAAGACAGAGCTGAGACTCACACCCACTATGGACTGATGTGGAATCTGTATGCTGTGCACCAGGAAATGCTGACCCTGAAGGGACAGCAAGGAGAGTGAGGAAGACCAGGTGCCCAGACTGAGGTAGGCTCACATCCACGCACAAGCATACATCCCTCGCTGCCGTTCACCTCTGAGGCTCCGAGGTTGTAGGAAACTAGGAAAAGAGCCAACGGAAGCCAAGGGAGGAGGGTAGGGAGCCTATTAGGAGAAAAGGCCCCACTTCCCAGGAGTCCGGGGAATTCCTTTCTCTGATGAATCTGTCTCAAATCTCTCTCTCTGGGCAGTAACCAAAGTAGATTGACTCCAGGCTTACCTACTTGTAGGGGTTGAATTTCTGTGGCTGAGAGTATGAGTTCTTTGTGGCTCTTCCTGAACTCTCTACTTTCAGTGATGGGGGAATGAGGGATGTGGGCTTCATATTTGTATGGAGACAATACTCTTTAGAAAAGGACATCAAAAAACCATGAAAGAGATTGGTGCTGATATCCCCATATTACTCATGAAACTGTCCATCTCATCTCTTGTCATAAAACCTGGAGGGTTTGTTTAACCAGTTACTTCGGTACTAATTACAATCTTGGGGAGAGTAGGTTCCATAGACTTCTTAAGGCTATTGACATGTGATTTAGTGGTAATGATTCATTCACTTCACCTGCAAACACAGGGCTTCTCCCCTGAGTGTGTCCTCTGGTGTGTGATGAGAGCTGACTTGCATGTAAAGCCTCGCCCACACTCCCTGCAAACATAAGGCTTCTCCCCTGAGTGTGTCCTCTGGTGTGTCGTGAGATGTGACTTGTCTCTAAAGCCTCGCCCACACTCCCTGCAAACATAGGGCTTCTCCCCTGAGTGTGTCCTCTGGTGTCTGATGAGATGTGGGTGCTGTGTGAAGCCTCGCCCACACTCCCTGCAAACATAGGGCTTCTCCCCAGAGTGTGTCCTCTGGTGTGTGGTGAGATGTGACTTGCATGTAAACCCTTTCCCGCACTCCCTGCAAACATAGGGCTTCTCCCCAGAGTGTGTCCTCTGGTGTGTGATGAGAACTGACTTGCATGTAAAGCCTTTCCCGCACTCCCTGCAAACATAGGGCTTCTCCCCTGAGTGTATCCTCTGGTGTGCAATGAGAGCTGACTTGCACGTAAAGCCTCGCCCACACTCCCTGCAAACATAAGGCTTCTCCCCTGAGTGTGTCCTCTCGTGTGTCGTGAGATGTGACTTGCATGTAAAGCCTCGCCCACACTCCCTGCAAACATAAGGCTTCTCCCCTGAGTGTGTCCTCTGGTGTCTGATGAGATTTGACTTATGTGTAAAGCCTCGCCCACACACTCTGCAGCAAACATAGGGCTTCTCCCCAGAGTGTGTCCTCTGGTGTGCGATGAGAGCTGGCTTGCATGTAAAGCCTCGCCCACAATCCCTGCAAACATAGGGCTTCTCCCCTGAGCGTGTCCTCTGGTGTGCAATGAGAGCTGACTTGAATGTAAAGCCTCGCCCACAATCCCTGCAAACATAGGGCTTCTCCCCTGAGTGTGTCCTCTGGTGTGTGATGAGAGCTGACTTGCGTGTAAAGCCTCGCCCACACACTCTGCAGCAAACATAGGGCTTCTCCCCTGAGTGTGTCCTCTGGTGTATGGTGAGGTGTGACTTCCGTGTAAAGCCTCGCTCACACTCCCTGCAAACATAGGGCTTCTCCCCTGAGTGTGTCCTCTGGTGTGTGACGAGATTTGACTTTTCTGCAAAGCCTTTCCCACACTCCCTGCAAACATAGGGCTTCTCCCCTGAGTGTGTTCTCTGATGTGCGATGAGGTTTGACCCCCGTGTAAAGCCTCTCCTGCACTCCCTGCAAACATAGGGCTTCTCCCCTGAGTGTGTCCTTTGATGTCTGAAGAAATGTGACACATCATTGAAGCCTTGCCAACACCCTCCGTGCTGCATTGTTACAATTCTTGACATTCTTACTTTCACAAGTAACTTGCCTGCACCCTCTGGACTCTCTTTCTGGCCTCTGTGGGGCTCTTCCTCCATCATTCTCTCATGCTCACTGGAGCTCCTCATTTGTTCTTTGGAAGCTTGGAAAAAGGGTCTTGAGATTCTCCTCTGACTGATCCCTTTAAGCAAAAGTTTGGACTTTTCTTTGACCTCTTGACCTTCAGCTTTATCTTTCCAGCTGTGTGTATTAGTATGTTGCTGCTGCTGATTTTGATCCTCTGGATAGTGTTCCTCTGTTAGGAGGTGTTGTCTTGCAGATGTTCCTGGGAGAATCTGAGAGGGATGATTGAGTTTCACGTGTTTGCTGAGGAATTTCTGACTGGAGAAGGCCAGAGAGCAGGAGGGGCATGGGTGGATCTCTGTGTTTGGTTCCGCTGAAAGAGAAAGGTTTGGTCAGGACAGATGTTCATGAGAATGCCTGGGCCCTATGATTAGTCTCCTGGTAAGACCTGCCCCACGAATCCTTCTTATTGTGGTGACAACACAAGCTCTGTCTCCCATAAAGTGTCCACTCGCAGTCTATCTTCCTTTTTACTTTTAGCAGTGCATCTTCTTCAGAAATTCAGAAAGCCCATATCAAGGGTCTTTTCTAATAATGCCCAGACTAGGGACTTTTGAGTAGCATGAAAGGCCATTTCACTCCCTGAACTGCAGTGATTTTCCCCCTCTACAGGTATCCTCTACGTCATGTTAAAGAAGAAAACTAGAAATTGCTTCTCTTTTCAGTTTTTCAAAACAATAAAATAAAGTGTCTTTCCTGCCTGTGTTCATGTGGTTCAGTGGACTGAGTGCCTGCCTGTGAAGCAAGGACTCACAAGTTAGATTCCCAGTCAGAGCGCCTGCCTGGGTTGTAGGCCAGGTCTCTAGTAGCGGGTGTGTGAGAAGTAACCACACATTGATGTTTCCCTCTCTTCCTTCCTCTTCTCCTCTAAAAATAAATAGGTAAGATCTTTAAAAAAGTCATTCCTCAAGCCTCACACCAAATATTTATGCTTTATTTCATTCAGTTGTTAGTCCATTTCAAATACACTAAGTCCTGTTTCAAAATATTTCTCCAACCACACATCTTACACGCCTGACTCCTGTTCCTCTCTGGCCAATCCACCATGTGCTCTCACTTGGAGATGAAGTGATCTCTGAGGGGATTCCCCACTGGGGTTTATTTTCTAAAAATTAACAAATCATAATCAGAACAGAGAACACACCACTCTGCAGGTGACGACTGCACTTGCACTGAGAAAAGTCCCCAGTGTCTCAATTGGGATCATTGACACTGCACTTCCGAGCTGCTAAGTATCTATCTGAATTCAGTTCTTACCCTCCATGCTGAGACCTGAGTGACCCTCAGGCAATCCAATGCCACACTTCTTTTCTCCCCTGCACTAGCTGCTCCCTCTGCCTGGGATCCTCTGCCCGCAGGTATTTTTGTAAATGTTATCTCCGGAGAGAGCCCTTCCCAGACCACCTGCCACAGCGCACCTCCCCTCACACTGACCCCTAGGCACTTGTCCTGGATTAGTTTTCTCCAAAGCACTAACCACTGTGTGGTGTTATGCACATGCAAGCACGTGTGCCTGCGTTTCCCTCCTTTATTGGTCAGCTCAGGAGCAGTGATTCTCATCTTCATGTTAATCTGTATTTCCAGGTCTGAGGACCCTGTGTGCCACAGAGTAGGATCTCACCTGACAGTTTATTGAAATAATGAACGAATGTGCCCTGCCTGAATGGTGTGGCTTGCTGGGTTGGGTGTTGTCTGAAAACTGAAAGGTTACAAGTTTGATTCACAGACAGGGAACATGCCAAGGTTGTGGGCCAGTTGGGGGTGTGCCAGAGACATCCGATTAATGTTTCCCTTGCACATTGATTTTTCTTTCTCCCTCCTTTCCTCTCTCTGTGAAAATAAATAAAATCTTGTTTAAAAATACTTGATTTATGTATTTATTTTCAGAAAAGGGGGGAGGAAGGGACAGGGAGAGAAACATCAATGTGTGATTGCCTCTCACATGCCCACCTACTGGGGACCTGGCCCGAAATCCAGGCATGTGCCTCGACTGGGAATCAAACTGGCAGCCCTTTGGTCCACAGGCTGGTGCTCAATCCTCTGAGCCACACCAGCCAGGGCAAAATCTTTAAAAAATAATGAATGCCTATAAACAAAAAAGTTTTATTTAGAAGTATGGAGGAAAATTAAGAAACAGCTGTAAAAGTGTCAGAAAAACTGCCTTTTTTTGAGAGAACTAGTTAATGCTTGAAAACTTTTTTTTGCCTCTCAGTATTTCAGTACTATATGCGGTTGTGTATTTTGTTCATGAAATATTTTAAAAAATAAAAAATATAAAAATTTTGCCTAAGAGTCAAAGGCATATGAATGAATTGTGAATTTCTGAAGCATCTGACTTGAAACTGTAATGACTTTAGAGTGGATTTTACTCTACTTGGGAGTTGGATCATGAATATTTCTATGGAGAATTCTCTCTTTTCTTTCTGTTTTGAAGAACAGTGGTGCCCACCTCTCCTGGCTGCGAGCTCTGTCTTCCACTTGCTGCCCCACTTGCTGCCCAGCTCCTGGCCATACTCATCCCCGAACCAGACTAGCAGTTCACACCCCGGTCTGACGACCCGGCAGGTTCGGTAGAAAATCTGCCTGTGATATTGAAAGGCCACCAGGTTCTGCTCTTCATCATCCCGGGCACAGTTCACATACCTGGGATTGAGGCAGATGAAGGGAAAGAAAGAAAAACACAGTGATGAGATTCCACTACCTGTTACATCCATGTTCTTCTCCTCACTGATTCTTAAGGCTCTCAGGCTCTGATGTTGCCCACTGCCCCTCATACTCCCGGGGAACCTCTGTTCACTGTCTGAGCGTCCGTCAGCATGTCATGTGAACTTCTATCTCCAAGTCCTGTTTGCAATGCTAATGTTGCCTAATACCATTTTCTAAAACCCATTTCTAGACTTAACATCCACTCTGATGGGCCATAATATCCAGTGATCTCTGGCTGCTCCATGCTCTACATCAAGTTCTGCTCAACAGAACCTGGTGCTTGATCTAGGGCTCTGCTTCTAAATTAACTCAGTAATTATCCAGTGCTCAGTCCACATCTGTTTTCTCTTGAGAGGCCTTTCTCCACCCCCCCCTACACTTTATTTAGGGTACCATTCACTTGCCTGCCCAAGGTCACTGTAGAAAATTGGAGGTCTTTTTCTCTTAGTAAAATAAAACACAAAAATAGTAGTTGATTCACATTCTATTAACTCTGATAAAAGAGAGCCCCTCTCAGGAAAGGGGCCCATGACTGTTCCTCTGCAGGACTCAGAGCTCAGCTCTAGTTAGAAGTCAGGCTGGGGACTTCCGGCAAGATGGAGGAATAGGTGGACGCACTGTACCTCCTCGCACAACCAAGATTAGAACAACAATAATTTACAGACAGAATAACACTCAGAACTGACAGAGGATTTATCTGAATGGAAGTTGGACAGCCAAGAAGTTGAAGTAGACCCCTACATCCAGACTGGTAGGAGACAATGAGCCGGGCGGGCGCGGGGCTGGCGCGGGTCGGTGGCGCGCGGGAGGTTGGGGAAAATTTGGCGTGAAATTGGTACGACAGCCATCCAGGGCGCAAGAACACAGCGGTGATCCCTGAGTACTCAAGCTGGGGCTGGCGGACCCAGTGAGGCAGTGATTGTGGACCAGGGCAGAGCTCGCAGCCCAGGATCCCACAGAAGGGTCTGAGCCCAGGAGAACGGAACTACTGCCATTGTTCCCTCCCGTCCCCGCTCCCACCCCCCGCCCCCACATATAACGTCACAATCTAGCAACTGGGGTGCCCAGCCCCCAGTGAACACCTAAGGCTCCGCCCCCCACCATAACAAGAGTGACCAGACCGGGAAGGAGAGACAGGGAAAGACATAAGACATGTTTCCAACAGAACAGATCAGTCCCCCAGGACTCATCCTTTTGTGCGACCAAGAAATAGCCAATCTATCAGATGCACAGTTCAAAACACTAGTGATCAGAAAGCTCACGGAATTGGTTGATTTTGGGCACAAATTAGATGAAAGGATGCAGGTTACCATAAAAGAGATGCAGGAAGATACGCGGAGGAGAGCCAATAGTGAAAGGAAGGAATCTGAGTCTAAAAACAATACAGTGGACAAGAAGGAAGATAGAATCAACCAAGTAGAAAAGCATGATGAAATAAGAATTAAAAAAAACGAGGAAAAGCTTAAGAGCATCCAGGACACCTTTAAATGTTCCAACATCCGAATTATAGGGGTACCAGAATGGGAAGGGGAAAAGCAACAAATTGAGCATGTATTTGAACAAATAATAAAGGAGAACTTCCCCAATCTGGCAAAGGGAACAGTCTTCCAAGAAATCCAAGAAGCTCAGAGAGCCCCAAAGAAGTTGGACCCTAGAAGAAACACAGCAAGGCACATCATAATTACATTAGCCAAGGTAAAAACGAAGGAGAATCCTAGAAGCAGCAAGAGATAAGGGGACAGTCACCTACAAAGGAGTTCCCATCAGACTGTCAGCTGATTTCTCCAAAGAGACCTTACAGGCAAGAAGGGGCTGGAAAAAAATATTCCAAGTCATGAAAAAGAAGGACCTACATCCCAGATTGCTCTATCCAGCAAAGCTCTCATTTAGAATGGAAGGGAAGATAAAGTGCTTTTCAGATAAGGTCAAGTTAAAGGAGTTCATCATCACCAAGCCCTTATTTTATGAAATGTTAAAGGGATTTATCTAAGAAAAGAAGATAAAGAAAAGACATGTATAGTAAAAGGACAGCAAACTCACAATAATTAACAACCACACCTAAAGCAAAACCAAAAGAAACTAAGTAAACAACTAGAACAGGAACAGAACCACAGAAATGGAGGGCACGTGGAGGGCTGGCAGCAGGTGGGTGGGAGGAGGAGAGAGGGGGAAAAGGTACAGAGAATAAGTAGCATAAAATGTAGGTTGAAAATAGATAGGGGGAGGGCAAGAATAGTACGGGAAATGTAGAAGCTACAGAACTCATTAGTATGACACATGGACATGAACTAAAGGGGGGGAACTTGGGTGGGAGAGGGGGTACAGGGTGGAGGGGAGAGAAGGGGGGAAATGAGACAACTGTAATAGCATAATCAATAAAATATATTAAAAAAAGGCAAAAAAAAAAAAAAAGAAGTGAGGCTGGGATGGTTTGCTGTCCTCACAGGTTTAGGCCATCCTTGGTTTGTGGTATCTTGACACTGTGCAGTTCTTGGAAATTATAGTTAAATGCTTCTAAAAGCAATTTCTTTTGTCTGTCTGTAAGAAGTCCAGCATAAGGACACGGGTTGTGTGATCTGTTTAAGTAATGTATTCCTTCATCTAAACTGCAATCAAATAAGTACTTAATTAATGTTCATTTGATAAATTAAAGTGTAATCCAGTGTCCCTGTGTGAATCTAGGCTCTTCAAGGTCCTTTCAGGTGCCTCAGTTGTGTCTAGCAGAGAGATTTATATTTTGAGGACATATGCTATAGTTTTTTCCTCAATGTCCTCTGAAATGAAAGAACACTATATGGAGAAAAAGAGGAAAAAAGGATTAAGGGAGACCACTGAGCAAAGCATGAGAGGGAAAGATATATGGGCTTGTGGGGGATGAGTGTCCCTCTGGCACCCAGAGACCTGTTGACCTCACCTCATCCAGTTGGCCCAGGATCTGTCCTTTCCATCCACATACTCATAGCAGTTTCTCCCTTTGGCGATCTGTGTTTCAGAAAAGAAGTTAAAGACCTTTTATTTTTTGTGTGGGGTGGTAATAGTCAGGAGAATTATTTTACTCCACTGTCATCAAAGCTCTTCCAGCGTGCATGGGGATTCAACTGCCAGTTGTGACCTCATGGTATTTTTCTTACTCATCATCTACACATCTGAGTCTACTTGTCCAATCAGAGCAGGAGCCCCACAAGGGAGAAGCCACTCCTTTGTGTCTGCACCACTTTGTCCCACTTACCTTCTGATCCTTACACAGGAGCTCTGTGTTCATGTAAAGTCCAGTCAGTACACAGAGCTGACCATATTGTCCCCTCCATGTCTAGCATGTAGGAGGTGAGGTCCCTCCAAGCCTCAGAAGGAATGTGGGAAGGCAGAGGGCAGTAGAGAGGCAAATAGTTCTCACCAGCCAGGAGTATCTGCTCTTGGCTGCCTCTTCATCTTCTGTGATGTGTCCTTCATAAGGGCCAAAGTGCAGACCCACTGGCAAGTCTGCTGCCTCATTCCACACTCCAAGCCCAGCCTCAGGGATACAGGATGGCCCGATTCTCAACCCAGAGGGCAGGGTGAGGGCTGAGCGCTGGGGATGTCCCTTGTCCACTGCACTGTCCTTTACAAATGTAGGGGGTCCATGTACAGCACAGGTGTCGATGAAGAAGTTCTGACACTTCTCACAATCTGGAGGTGAGAGCAACAGGGGTTAGGGAAGGTATAGCACATATTCCTGGACACAAAGAGCTTCAGAGGGAGTCCCGCAGTCACATCATTGAGACTCAACCCTGTACTCCAGGTCACTAGAGGAAAGGAATGATTTGGGGACCAAAGGACTAGATGAAATTATTGTATCATAACATGCTTCTCAGTGAGTGTCACTTACAAAGGTAGTCATCATCTTGGGGATCGTTGACCTCTTGGTACACATGGCCCTTTCTTTCTCGTAGGCTGTACATCTTCATGTCAATCTCCTTTCCCCTGAGTTCTGAGTTTGAGAAGGACAGGTGAGCAAGGTTGGTGGGGTCTGGAGTGTTAGTTCCCATTTTGTCACATAACACAATCTCCTCCCATCAAATTATCGCCTGTCCCTTTGCATACTCTGGTATTTTACTGTCAACTATGGTTCAGAAGATGAAGACTCCACACTAACTACAGATGACTGATTCAATGTTAGTTTCTAGATCTTTCCATTACCAGGTTTAACTTGGCAATCTTCAATCATTTATAAAATATTTATGGATGCACATTATGTGTTAGGCATTGAGGAAAGGCCTGGGCACACAACACCAATAAAGTGTGGTTGCTATTATCACAGATGGATTTATTGGACAACTTGCATGTGTCACTTGTTTTAAATTTAATTTAATGTTTTCAAACAATATATGAGCGATGTTTCCCTATCTTCTCTTTACACTTCAGCATTCAGGAGCTCAGAGAATTTATAGGATTTACCCAAAGGTCCAGTGCTACCTTCAGTCTCAGCTTGGTCCAACAAAAATCCAGGCCCATCCAAACTCCGCCCCACATACCTAGATCATACTTATCAGCCCTTCTATAGGACTTAGAGGAAGTAAAGTTTCCAAATTACTTTTTCTTACCTGATTTTTGTCTAGTGTGCTTTCCAAAGGCACATGCTTCTCCAGGAGAGGACACTGGTTTCTGGACATGCTCTGAGTCACTTGCAGTCATCAAATTTGCTGTTTCTGACAATTCCTTCAAACTATATTCATTGCTTAATGGCACCCTGGATGTTGCCTTCAATGTAAGAGTCACATATTAAAAGATAACATATTTAAATTTTTAAGGCTTATGATACATTTTACATGCATGTCTTTAAAACTTCAACCCTTGGAAATACTAAGGGAGTATGACTATCAGAGGGGATAGGCCCAATGTGGGTAATGAATCCAAGATTAGAACTCATGCCTTATGACTCTTTTCTTTCAACTGTCTCTATAATATTGAGAGTGAAGGATATTGGGAAGAGAATAAAGAAATAGTTGGCAGAAACATATCTACACAATAAATAAAATAGTGATAAAATCTGCAATACCTTGGAAAGAATTTTGTACTTAAATTAGCCAGTTCCCACTAAATCTGTTTAAATAAGGTTGTATCAGTAGCTAATTGTCTTCAGTTTCATGATCTATAACATGCTAATTTTCAATGTTACAGTGAATGTGCAATTAAATAATGCTCACCTAAGTGTTCTGTGAATTGTGTAATACAGTATGAAGTGAGATTATACTCCTGATATCAATTTACCCCTTAGCTCTCTCCATATTTCAAATCTCACAGAAATTACCTTCAGCATTCATCGATCATCTTCCAATTCAATTTGTAACTGTGAAATCATTCATTCTGCAAATATTCAGGGGCCCTTAGGGGCCCTGATCTGGGCCTGTGACCTCTGAGAAGACTCTGGTATGGACCAGTCTCTCAAAGAGCTCACAAGGCAGAGGTAGGCTGGCTGAACAAATGATTCTAAGAAGGATTAGAGCGGCCTTCTCGGAACTCAGAGAAAGAGGCTGTTACTTCACATTACAAGAAATGGCATTTGAAATCAGTTCCAGACAGATAGTTTCTGTTGAAGAGTGTGTAACCTATACGAAGTCCTTAAGTCATTTTATTATTTGTTGTTTCTCAGTCATCAAACTTGAAGCTCCTCAGGGGTGGGAGATGCTCTTTGATTAGAGTGGGAGGCTGTGATCCTGGAGATTTTACTTTCTTCTTCATCTGGGACCATTCACTGTACAAACTGCCTACACATTGCATGCTTTCCTTAGTCAGAGGGTCTTAGTGCATGTCTCACTTCAGCATAGCAGAGACCTTTGGTTGAAAGCATCAGTCAGATGAATGATGTAATGACATATGGATAAAACAATGTAAACTTTAGAAAACTATGAAAGTTTATTTTTCTAATTTTTAAAAAGATTTTGTTTATTTTCTTGAGAGAGAGAGGAATGGAGGAAGCAAGAGAGAGAAACATTGGTCACTTGCCCCTTGCAAATGCCCCAACCAGGAACCTGGCCCACAACCCAGGCATGTGCCCTGGTCAGGAATCAAACTGGCAATCTTTTGCTTTGCAGGATGACACCCAACTGAGTCACGGTGGCCAGGGTCAAAGTATGAAAGTTTTAATGAGTTTGTAAGTGGCTTACAGAAAGAACTGTGGGTTAGATTGCACTACCACTGATGCTGTGATCTTAGACATCTAGTCAAACATTTCTATATCTCTGAAAGCTCACTTCCCTCATCATAAATGGTGACAGTTATAGTACATACCTCATTGGGTTGTTGTAATGTTTCAGTTTATTCACATAGAATTCTTAAAGTCTGAAACATTGTGAGAATGAAACAAATGGTAGTTACTGTTGTTGCTGTAGTTGTTAACTATTAAAATGATGATGAGCCCTGGCTGGTGTGGCTCAGTGGACTGAGCACTGGCCTGCAGACTGAAAGGTCACCAGTTCCATTCCCAGTCAGGGCACATGCTTGGGTTGTGCAGCAGGTCCCACACTTGGGGGCGTGTGAGAGGCAACCTATATATGTGTGTTTCACACATGTTTCTTTCCCTCAATTTCTTCCTCCATTCCCCTCTCTCTAAAATATTGATAAATAAAATCTTAAGAAAAGGATGATAATGTTGGACAGTGTGTTGAAGAGACCAGGAAAGGAAGGTAGCAATTCCTAGGATACTTTCTACATTTTCCTACTCTTACCTGTATTTCTATCCATGAGGAAAATTTTGTTGTCAACAGGATTTGGGAAATACTCACCTTCTGGCGTTTACTCTGTTTCCTTCTGAAGGCCACCCAGGAAGGTTTCACTGAAAGATGATGAGAAATCAGTGTTTTGGTGGGTAAATGTTTCCAAAAGCTGGAGATTCTTACTAGGGAGACAGAATTTTGAATGAGAGTAGTCCAAGAACAATCCCAGGATGATTGCAAAATGTTTTCTGAGGTCTCATTAAGGCCTAGGCTTCTATTGGGGCCATCCACTAATTTCATTAGAATGAGAAAAAAAAATAGACAAAGTGTCATCTATACTTCACTCTGTTCATAAGGCATCTGTTACATTTATTAAAACATACATTGGCCTCTTCTGACAAAAAAGTAGTAAAAGTAACTGCACAGAAACTCCATGTCTTCAACATAACCCTTTCTCTGTGCCATTTTCTTCATTCACACTGGCCTTGTCAGGGCTAAGGGCACCAGGACCACCTCGCCTCCTTTCTCTGGTATCCTCCCCCCTATGCACATACTGGCCATCCACGCCTGCCCTTAATCATTAGACCCTGGTCAGCATCCACAGTCTGTTGACCACAGAAACAGAATTCCAGTCACATTAAAGATCACAGCTTGACTTCAGCTGTGTTTCAACCCCAGACCCATGAAAGTGGACGGACCCCACCCACCGAACACTCATGCTACTGGACAGAATGGCATCAGGAAATGATGCAGTGATCAACGCCCCCCGACCCTGGCCCTCCCCTCAGCTCCTGAAATCACCACAGTTAATACTGTTCCCCATCTGTCTCCATGCAGGCCATCGCGCAGCCAGGTGTGGGGGCACTCCTCACTGGCCAGACTTGCCTCCCTCTCTTGTGATGAGGACTCTTCTGAATTAGTTATTTCTTATTCACTGGTATGTTCTTACACATTTACCGCTTATTAATGCATCTATAAATATGTATGATTATGTTGCACACTTGAAAGTTTATCGGAATAGCCCCTCACTGTATGATACACTGTTGTGCATCTTGCTTGTTTGCTGCACCAGCAAACCTGTTTCCTGGTTATGTCTGAGATGCAGCCTGACCTAAACCAGGTCCATGTCAGGAGGGCAGCTCTGGCTCCTCCTGCTACTCACCTTGCTGCCCTGGAGTCCATTCTTCATCAGAGTCCTCAGGGTCCTCCTCCTGGAGCTGGGTGGCCTGCCTGTGGTGGTGACACATAAAAGCTGGTCGAGGGACCCTGAGACCTGGAAAGAGACAAAACCTTTGTCCTGAAAGCAAAGAGCATGGAGGAGGAACAAGCCCCAGGAAGCCCATGTGATTGGCTCTGATGGGATGGGAGAGTAAAATGAGTTGCTGTGAGCGCTGCACTGTCATCCCCAGTCCTGCTCTGACGCGAAGGAGCAAACTCCCCCATTGGTGTCCATGCCGGAGGGAGCTGCAGGAGCATGAAACCGCCTGAGCCGGGGCCAGCCCAGCAGCCTGTTGGGTTCACCAAGCTCCTGGGCCCAGCGCCTGCACACTACCTAAGCTGGTGAGCATGTCGAAGTTCCTCTTCACATTCCGGTACCGGCCTTTCTCCCAGTCTCCCATCTCTGCCCACTCCTCCCTGGAGAAGTAGAGGGAAACATCTTCCAAAGCTTCTTCAGCCTGGAGAGGAGGAGTGGAAATACAAGTAAGTCAGTGATGCAAGTGAGAACACGCGGCGGGCCCCCTCTGCCCCTGGATGCAGGGAGCAGGCGGGGCCTTGGTGGTCTTTGTGCCATAGGCACTGAGCCCAAGCAGTGAGCCCGTGTCTCGGTCGAGATCCAGTCCCTGAGTGGCCGTTCCTCTGGGGTGTGTCCTGGGGACCTGCTCGCACCCTGGGCCTTCTCCCACTTCCCTGACCGGCCCTGCGACACCGAGGCCCGTTTCCCCCACCAGCGCTCTGCATTCACACAGCGAGGGTCACCCTGAGGGCCCGGCATCTGCGGAGCTCTGTCCCCAGCCCTGTCCCCACCCTTCCCGCCCACCCCTCAGCTCACCTGAGGCTTCCGCCCTGTTTGCCCCGCTTCTCCCTCAGGGCGCTCCTGCGGATCCCCGTCGGGGTTCATGGTGTCCGAGCCCGGAGTTGAAGCGCGCCTGAGGAAAGAGAAGGCACTGAGAGGAGCGAACGCCCTTCTCCCGGTTGGCAGGGCAACCGAGAGAGGGGGACGCAGGTCTGCCGGAGGGGGGACCGGGTGGGCGGAGCCGCCTGCAGACCCCCGCGTTGGCTGCAGGGGGGGGGGGTGCGCCCTTGTTCCTGGCCCTACCCACCGCTCCACCACAGCGCAGGTTCCGCAGGCTCCGCAGGCTCCGCGCTTTTTCCAGGGAAGGGCCGGGAGGTGCCCCCCAGGGGTCTGGAGAAGCCCGCAGGAGACGCGGGCGCAGTCTCCCGTAGACCGCTGTCTCTCAAGCTGAGAGTCTTGGGGTCCCTCAGGACACGATCTGTGTCTTCCAGGCTGAGGACACTCAGAGTCCCTGGGGGAGAGGGCCAGACCTCCGCGGCTGAGGAGGGTTGGGGCGTCTCATCGAGAGGCTTCAGGGTCCCCACCACTGAGTTAGTTTCCAGGAGGACGGCATTCGGGGTCTCTGAGTTTGGGGAGATTTGCTCTTTCCGGGCGAGCTGCAGGACGGGTGCCCTGAGGTGAGGGGAACTGGGGTTTTCAGGCTGTTTGCGGGTCTAAACGTTGGGGGTTAGGAGACGTAGCGTCCACCCGGTTAGGGGACATGGGCCTCTCCATGCTGAAGGGGTTTGGGCCCCTCAGGATGAGGGCATCTGGGGTGTCTTAGGCTGCACTTGGAAGGTCTCGAGCTAAGGGTTCTACATGGCAGGGCTCCCCGCTTACCGGTCAGTCTCCCGGGGCCTCTGCCGCGCTGCCCACCTCAGTGCAAAGTCCTCACGGACCTCCTGGGTTTCCCGCCCTCGGGAGGAAGGAGGGGGTAGGGAGTGTGGTTCCTACCTGGATAGCCTTGTGGGAGCAATCCGCCAATCAGTGCTGCGATCCCAGGGCACTGCCCACCAATGGGCGGCTAGAAGAAACTGAAGGGGCGGAACAGGGGGCGGAGCCCCCTCGGTTGAGGCTGGCCAGCCGAAGACCGCCCCACCCCGCGGGGATTGGCTGCTCTGGGTCTCCCGACCGCGGTCAGCATCCTGCAGGAAGGCCAGGGTTCCGTGGTTTCTGTGGCTAGTTTTCAAGCGGCTGGTTTGGGACTCAGTCCGCAGGAGCTGGGAGCCTGGAACCTGGAGCCGGGCCGATCTTTAGGGTGAACGTGGCCCTCCTGCCGCTTGACAAAGTGTCTTTGTTTCACCAGACAGTAGCCGGGATCCCGAACTTTCGTCTAGGTCCAACAGTGCCCACCCTCGTCAAAGCAAGAGCTGCATAACCAGTGATGACGTGGTCAAGACTGCACTGCATTCGGGAAACTGTTGTCAGTAAATTCTGATCACACAATTTGCAGATATGAAAGAAGTCCTGTAGGGTTCAAACATTGAAACACAACAAGTAAAATAATACGTGCACTGGAAAACACACTGGGAGAATTTCACATCTCAAAGAAGCGGCATTATGAATAAGAAGTATGTTTAAGTAAATCAGGTCTAAAAACATTTCAGAAATAGGAAGACGAGATAAAACCAGATAAAACTAAATACATTTTTAAAACGCTGAGAACACCTACAAGTATTTTGCATAAAAATAAGATACCGAGTTTGAGAACAGGGGTCCACAGAGCAGGGTCAGTGTAGCTGCTACTGGCCTTCTTAAGTGCACCGAGTGCCTCTGCTCCTTACTTCGTTTTCAGCATGTACATATAACTTCATTTCCATGGATTGGAAATAAGCCAACTAACTAATTATTACTGTGAAACTGCATAAAGGGAAACCACACTAAAGTGGAGTTGGGGGTCAGTGGGGATGCTGTCACATAGTACCACCTGGGGTCAATTACAAGAAAAATTATCTGTCACAGGCCCCAACATGAAGATGTACCATGTGCCCCCAGGAGAAACCCACTCCCCATCAACTCAGCCAGAGAGAAACCATCGTCACCCCGAACTGACGCTTTTCTGCACTGCACTTGCATTTGAAATGATCCCTTCCAACTTCTTCCTTTTGTTACAGGGTGCAGCCAAGAGGGGTGATCCCAAATAGGCATTTGAAATGGGGTCCAGAACTCAAGGTGTCCAGGAGATTTTAAGGTGTCTTCACCCCTTCCCCCACAGGTGTGAGTTGGGGGAAGGGGCACCCAGAGCAAGAACATGCAGGGCAGCTTTGCAGTTAATCCATGGCATGGTCATTTAACATACTTACAGCCTTTGTCTGGTTGCTTAGATATGTTAAGTAGCTGTGGCCATGCTCAGAGCCAAGGGAATGGAAGTAACTACCCTACCAAGGTGTAACTGGGGGGCAGGTGCCCTGAGTTACAGCGCTTGCGTGGGAGCTTGGAGATGATTGGCTCCAGGACTTGGGGCCACACCTGCCCAGACCCAGGATGGTGACCAGAAAAGCTGGAGAAGACAGCAGATTGAGGGCAAGTGTGCCGGAGTGTAGGAGGAGTTGGAAATGGGGCTGCAGAGGAAGGCGGGTCTGGGGATTTAAAACCCAGAGGCGTCAGCCATTGAGAGGGAGAACCATGCAGCTGTGGAAGTGCAGAGAGGATCACAGCCCTGAGAGGGAGAACCACACAGCTTTAGCAGAGTGGCGACCCCCCCCGCCCCGCAGCCATTGTGCAGGGGGAGAAGCTCGCGGCTTTGGCAGAGTGGGGACCCCCACAGCTTTAGAAGGGGGAACCACCACCTGGTTTTAGCAGAGATCCCAGCGACTCAGCGGAGGATGCCGGGAACCCAGGGAGGTCTCCCAGTCGAGATGGAGTACTAACTGGGAAGAACCAGAGGACTGCCTGAGCCATGGACTTCTATTTCCTTTCCTGAGATACGGTACTCTGGACTGGGCAAAGGGGGAAGGAAGGAAGGACTGTGTCTGTTTGTGGTGTTTTAAGGGACTTCGAGATTTTGGTGAAGACATTAGGTCACTACTTTAAGTCTGTATAGCATTAAATAAACGTTTCCTTTCCTTTGCACGAATCTCTGGCATTGAGAGACTTCTTTCCTCTGGCGGCGGACATAATGGACCCCGGGGCTTCTTTCAATAATAGTATATTGTCCCAGGCCCCCCTTGTTTGTTCTGTAACACTTTCTCCCTGTAAAATAACGTTCCTCTTCTTTACTTGCGGAGCTTGCTTATGATTTTTGCTACAGCTTACTTGTCCTAAATTGCAATTTTTTACTGTTTCTGAATAAACCCATTATCTGCTGGTAAAATAACTGACTGCTATATTTTTAAGGTCAACATAATGTGGTGGCCTGTATGGGGATCCAGAGGACTCCTGACATGTCTGAGGCTGATGAGAAGCAGGTGCAGTGTCCTTGCTCTGAAAGACTTGGGGAAGGGTCCTTTGGTGTAGACTTCCTGGTGATCATTTTGAGAATAGCCATCCAGAACTAATATCCTCCTACCCTCTGACCCAGAAATTCCACTTTTCAAAATTTTCTCCTAGTAGCCTTGGCCTGGTATTTCAGTTGGTTAGTGTCCTGCCTATATGCCAAGGTGGTCAGTTCATTCTCCAATCAGGGCACATACGAGAAGCAACCAATGAATGAATACATAAGAGGAATAACTAACTCTCTCTCTTTCAAATTAATAAATGAAATGAAAAGAAAAGCATTAAAAATTTTCCCCTAGGTATGCTTCCCTGTGTATGAAATGAAGTATGTTTAATATATTTCATGGAACACCTATATAATAACAGATATAATTTTAAAGTTTTCAGTAGAAAAGAATTTGTTAAGTTATGGTTTGCTCAAACTGTGAAATATTATAGAACATTAAAAATGGGTGAGAATATATGATATTTCATTAAAAAAATAAAACCCAGTGAGGTGGTTCTAATGGATTTTAATAGAGTAACTTCCAAGTAATGTTATTATGTGAGAAAAGTATCCTGCAAAAACAAATTATGTTACAAACAAACAAACAAACCCGGGCAGAGGATGTGCTGAGAGGAGACACAGGGACTAGTCACTGGGCCACGTGGAGGGGAAAACTTACTTTTCCTTCATGTCATTTGGAATGTTGTGTCATTTGATTTCTCCTTTACTTAAAATAAACCTATCTATAAATATTTTTTGTAGATAAAATAATGGATGAGAAATAGTTGGTTATATATATATGCATTTAAAAATGACTCAACAAAAATTCTGCACATCCTCATTAAATCCAGTGGCCCATGCTGCCTTCCTTATCCGAATAGTCCGTTGACCACCCAAAGTGTCCAATTTGCATCCAAAACTCTATTCCAGCAGGAACATTCCACAGTGCAAAATATATTGTGTTACACAGTCACTGTTAGTTTGAGAGATGTAAACCATTTATTATCAAAACAATGATTTTTATATTTAAGTATTTGATCCAAGGTTGTTTATAGAAATGCTATTAAGAATATTTTAAGCCCTGACTAGTGTGGTTCAATTTTTGTGTCTGGCATGTGGCAACTAGGGTTCATTGCCTGGCTCCAACTCTGGAGTCTGGCTGTAGGGTCTTGGTTATGGATCTGGGTCCTGTCTCGAGTCTGTGGCCTGGGTTTGAATCTATTTGGCTATTAGTCTCAGATCTGGGGTCTCTTTGGCTTTGGGGTCTCTGGGTTTGTGTGCGGGGTCCATGTGCATTTTTATGAATTTATAGTCATTAGCTCCAAGTCAATGCCAAGAGGAGTCCCAAGGTTGGGGTGTAGTGAAGAAGGAAACTTTAGTGCAAATACCTCAATTTTACTACAGAATGGCCATGAGTACAGAAGGATTGTTAAGAAGCTCAGTAGTGTTATAGCTGAATTATGAAGCAGCACACTATGTATCAACTCATTTGTGCTACTTCTTAGTTACTTGGCATCAGGGCTGTGAGGAGGCCCTGAAGTGAGGCAGCCCTGGGGCAAACTCCCTCTCCCGCTGAGCTGCTTAGGGCTTCTCTGCTTATGTACAGGACTGCTGGTCTAGACCTTCATTTCCTCTTTGCTGGGCTGCATTTGCACATGAAGAAGTGAAAACTGGAAAAGGAGCCCCTTTGAAGATGAGATCAGGCTGGGCGAGCAAAGAAAAGGCCTCTGGTGTTGTCACCACAACAGGCTAGATTATTATTATTTTTAAATTATGCTGTATTTTCCTGTAGTACTTTTTAAGCCCAGACTGAGATGACCTTTTTGTTGTTGCTGCTGCTTACTTAAATTATATATAAAAATAAAAATAATAGAAAATCGTACCCAAACAGGTAATATCTGCCGTTATATTAAGTATATATGCTTCTAAAGAAGGTGGGGGTATGTGGGCTGGGATGGGTGAGGACGGCAAAAGGGAAAAGTTGGGAAACTGTAATAGAATAACAATAAAAAATAATTTAATGAAAAAAAGCATATACCCTTCCAGACATCACTACTTGGATATTTCCATTCTTCCACTTTCTCTGGATTTAATTTATTATTCCGGGTCTGTAAGATGATGCAAAATTTGTGAATTTTCAGGCTTTGTCCCTAATGTGTGGATTTATCAATACACTTTTCCCAGTGTTTTTTTTATGTACTATTTTTATTATCATTCATTTCAAATTATTTTTTAACTGCAATTATAATTTAATTTGCGGGTTATTCAGAAGTGTATTTTATAATTTGTAAATATGAGGACTTTCTAGTTATCTTTTATTACTGATTACTAGTTTAGGTGCAATGAGAGCAAGAAACATACTTTATATAATTTCAATCTACCTTTGATATATATTTTTTGAAACTTGATCCTTAGTACAGTAAGGTCAATGAAAAAAGAAAAAAAAGCTCCTAGTGTGATTGTCTGCTGCCATCTTGTGTTCATTTTCAGAATAACACATTAGTGCAGGTCAGCAGGAAAAGTAGTTTATAGTCGGTTGGTTCTTTGTGAATGTTGAATCCAATTTGTTGCTCATGGTGTTTCTTATACCCTTACTGAATTTTGTGAGGTGGTCGCTTGTTTCTGAAAAAGGCATGCTCTATCTCGGATGAGAGAGGTTTGTGAAACCTATTATGATTATAATTTTTTCTTTGTGTCTCTGGTCTATATAATTTAAGTTTATGATATTAAGTACATGGTGAATTTGGATCTTCTGGGTAAATTAAGCTTTTTGAAGCACTCATCATCTCTAGTCATGCTTTTTACCTCGAAGTCTACTGCATATTATTCTGTAATTTTCATGTGATTTATGTTTCTGATTAAAGCTACTTTGCACCATCCTATGTATCTTTTCCTATTCTTTCTGTTTTGATCTTCTGTCACCCCAATGTTTTAGGTAATTCATATTTTCTCCCAGTTTGTGTATTTTATATGTATTGTTTGAACAAGTTCTTTTTCAGAGTTGTCTTTCATTTTATGAAGTATATGTTATTAATGTATTTGTTACTTAATGTATTTTGTTACATTAGTGTAATGTAGTATGTACATAAAATATATGTATTAATGTATTCATTACATTAATGTATTTAATGTATGCATTAAACTACATGTCCACTAGTATACTTGATTCCTGGCTACCTTTGTTTAAATGGACCACTAAAAATCAAACATACAGATGAGGTCTGTCTAAGGTCAGAGTCGGACTGGGCTGGAGGTGAGAGGGGGCCACAGATGTGGGTGGGGCTGGGTGGGAGGTGTATTTAGGCTGGTGGGTGTGTGGGCTAGGCAGTTCTTGTGGAGAGACGTGCTACTACATGGACTGGAGGTTAGGCGCTGCTGGAGCCAGTCTCCATGGTCACGAGGTGATGCTCACAGCCTAACGTGATGCAAGCAATGCGGTCCAGGGACAGGAAGTGAGCTGCGTGGGGGCTATGAGGTGAGGGGGGTGGCTGGCAGACACAGCCACCCTGTGGGGAGCAGGAAAGGGGTCCAGGCTGTGGTACACATCTCAGGTCCCAATTTAACTGACCACTTCCTTTGGGACCACTTTTCTATATTAATCTACATTATATAACATTTGTAGACAAGTTTGGTAAATGGGTATCATTGTTTTTTCTGAAATCCAAAAACATGATGATACTTTTCATTTGTTTAAGTTTCTGTTATTGGGTAGCAATTTCCAATTTTTTTCACACAGATCCTATATATTGTTATTTCCAGGGTTTTTAAAAAAATCTGTTTTGTTGCTAGCAAGTCTTGTTAAAAAATTATTGTCGGACTTCCGGCAAATTGGAGGCATAGGTGGACGCACCGTACCTCCACGCACAACCAAGATTAGAACAACAACAATTTAGAGGCAGAATAACACCCAGAACTGATAGAGAATTTATCTGAATGGAAGTCGGACAGCCAAGAAGTTGAAGTAGACCCATTCATCCAGACCGGTAGGAGGAGCGGAGACAAGCGCGGGTCGCAGTGCGCGGAGTGTGGGGAGAGTTGAGCACCTAAGGCAAGCAGGAGCGAGTAAGCCATCCGGGGTGGTGCGCAGCGGGTGGACCCTGAGTACGCAAGCAGCAACTGGCGGACCCAGTGAGGCTGCGATTGAGGACCAGGGCAGAGTGCGCAGCCCAGGATCCCAGGGAAGGGACTGAGATCCTAGGAGAGTGGGGCTGCTGCCATTGTTCCCTCCCGCCCTGCCCCCACATACAACGTCACAACATAGCGACTGGGGTGCCCAGCCCCGGTGAACACCTAAGGCTCCACCCCTCACTGTAACAAGAGCGACCAGACCGGAAAAAAAAAGAGAGAGCGATGGCTCAAATAGAAGAACCAATCAGTGCCCCAGAACTCATCCTTTTGAGCGACCAAGAAATAGCTAACCTATCAGATGCACAGTTCAAAACACTGGTGATCAGGAAGCTCACAGAATTGGTTGATTTTGGGTGCAAATTAGATGAAAAAATGCAGCTTACCATAAAAGAGATGAAGGAAGATGCATGGAGAACCAATAGTGATGGGAAGGAAACTGGGACTCAAAACAATAGAGTGAACCAGAAGGAATAAAGGACCAAACAGGAAAGAATGGAGAAATAACAATTCACAAAAACGAGGAGAAGCTTGGGAACCTCCAGGACATCTTTAAACGATCCAACATCCGAATTATAGGGGTACCAGAAGGGGAAGAGGAAAAGCAACAGATTGAGCACATATTTGAACAAATAATAAAGGAGAACTTCCCCATTCTGGCAAAGGAAATAGACTTCCAGGAAGTCCAGGAAGATCAGAGAGCCCCAAAGAAGTTGGACCCAAGAAGAAACACACCAAGGCACATCATCATTACATTAGCCAAGGTAAAAATGAAGGAGAGAATCCTAGAAGCAGCAAGAGATAAGGGGACAGTCACCTACAAAGGAGTTCCCATCAGACTGTCAGCTGATTTCTCCAAAGAGGCCTTCCAGGCAAGAAGGGGCTGGAAAGAAATATTCCAAGTCATGAAAGACAAAGACCTACATCCCAGATTGCTCTATCCAGCAAAGCTTTCATTTAGAATGGAAGGGCAGATAAAGTGCTTCTCAGATAAGGTCAAGTTCAAGGAGTTCATCATCACCAAGCCCTTATTTTATGAAATGTTATCTAAGAAAAGAAGATAAAGAAAAAACATGTATAGTAAAAGGACAGCAAACTCACAATAATTAACAACCATACCTAAAGCAAAACCAAAAGAAACTAAGCAAACAACTAGAACAGGGACAGAACCACAGAAATGGAGATCACATGGAGGGTTAGCAACAGGGGAGTGGGAGGAGGAGAGAGGGGGAAAAGGTACAGGGAATAAGTAGTGTAGATTGTAGGTTGAAAATAGATAGGAGGAGGGTAAGAATAGTATGGGAAATGTAGAAGCTAAAGAACTTATAAGTATGACACATGGCCATGACTAAAGGGGGGGATATGGGTGGGAGGGGGTGTACAGGGTGGAGGGGAGTGAAGGGGGAAAACGGGACAACTGTAATAGCATAATCAATAAAATATATTAAAAAAGAAAAAAAAAGAAATAGTTAAAGCTTGAAAGAAAACAAGAAGTGTGGTAATGTGAGGAGGTAGGAAAATTCTCTTTCCTCATAAATATACTAATGATTAAAGAAAAGAGTAACATCCTTCTTAGCATTTTAAAATGAGCTTAGGGCCTGGAAACATGGTGTCCTAGAAATCAGACATATGCTGTTACAGGAAATGTACTCCCAGGTAGGTAATCTGAGGAACATAGAATGTAGCAAAGGTCCACATTTTCAAAGAAAAAAACTTGAGATGGTAAAATCTGGAATCTAACAGGGTAAGACTCTTTGTTCTAAGTGACATTATGAATCAGTTATTAAAGGGGTGTGTGAGCAATGGAAAGAAGCAGGGATCCTCAGAGGACTTCTCTGTTTAGTGACAGTGTGATCTGGTCTCCTAAGTGGACAGATCTTCCTTTGCCTCCTGACCAATAGCCTAGGACACTTCTCCCCAATATTTGCAAGATGGCTGGCATATTTTTGTTCTTTAAGTTTCAGGTTCAGGCTTCCTGTTCCAAGAAAGGCAGCATTTCAGATGTACGGTGCAAAGGGACATGCTGTTTGTATTCTAATGGAGTCTTCATGATACAGAGTAGAGTTTCTCATTCTCAGCACTATGGACCTTTTGGGCCAGAGAATTCATTCTCCTGGGGGATTGTCCTCTACATTGTAGGTGCTTATTAGCATCCAAGACCTCTATTCACTGCCGGCAGCCTCGCTCCCCTTCCCCTCAGGACAATCTAACAGGCTCAGAACATCACCTAAAGTCCTCTTGTGGGCAAAAATCACCTTTGGTTCAGAAACCATTTGAAGCTTTGATCATTTTTGAAATCAGAAAGATCTGGCTCTGGTATGCAGTCTTTTTATTATTTTTCTATGCAAATTATTTTCCATTCTGACTGTGAAATATTTTGGGAAGGTATTTAGAAGTGTATTTTAAAACACCTAAATATAGGGACTTTGTAGTTACCTTGTGACTGGTTTCTAAATTAATGGCAAAGAGAGAAATAAGCATAGTTTGTGAAGATATTTGTTGAAGACTGCTTTATAGCTAAGTATAGTCATTTTTTAAAAAAGTTCCAAGTGTGCTTGAAAGCATTTTTAATTTACTTTGTTGCTGCTTACTCAAACAATGAGAAAAATTTTATTCAAAATTCTACTCCAAGATTTAAAAAAAACTGCTATGATTTCATGTAGATACACTTGGAGATACATCGATGTGCACAGTTCTGTCTACTTTCTCTGGATTTCATTTACTATTTTAGGTTATAAGTATGGGCACAAAATTGTATATTTTCAGCTTTTATTTGTGAAACTGTGCATTTAAGGGTGAAGAAGTTTTTCATAACTTTTGGTATATGGTATCTTTATCCTCATTCAGTTTATTTTGTAATTCAAATTTTTTATTTTTGGGGTTATTTAGAAGTGTATTACATAAGTACCAAATATAAGGACTTCCCAGTCACCCAGTTGTAGCGAATTCTGGCTGCACTTAAGAAACATATTGTATATAATTTCAATGCTGTGATGCTTGTTGAAACTGGCTCTATATTTGCTTGGCTAAAAGATAAAAACTGAGTTCGCAGTTACATTTTCCTTTGGGTTACCTGGGTAGTGTCGGCTTGGTTTATAGACCCTCTGGTTCTCATTAAAAGTAAATATGAATCAAAAGGCAGGAATTGTGTCTCCACTCAGATCAAGATATAAGCATGAGAATGACTGCCTTAGAATGATCTTGCCTCATGTTTGTATGAATATACATGAAGAAACTTCATTTGACACACCACGATTTCTTTTGAAATACTCACCTAGAGATTTCTCTGAAATTGTCTGTCTTTGCTTCTACTTTTCTGACATGTTGCTCTTAATTTTAATTCTAGGTTGTTTCTGACTGTCACTGAACTATGTCCCTGCAGTAGGACTAGGAGTGCTTACCTCATTTCCATACAATTGTGTTCCAGTGGAAATGAGGAAGGATAGGGGGAAGCCAGGAAAATTCCTTGGAAGTGCAATGGGGAAACTGGGACAAGAAAATTTTAAAAAGCCAAACAATTTGCAAAGTGTAAAGTAAGCTAGTGAATCACAAGGCCTTGTCTTTCCAAAGCAACGACCCTTGAGAGCACATGGTTTTTTCCTCTCTGCCCTAAAGATAATACATAACTATAATCCCTGTTCCTAAGACCTAGAACACAGGCCCAATAAATGCCATTAGGGCCACCCAACCCTAAGCATGAAAGAAGTCAGGGGAATAACAACAAAAACCCAATTGAACCCAGGGAGACCCGACATAAAATA